>NC_134584.1:49900915-50200915 GCF_037038515.1 Microtus pennsylvanicus
CGTTCTGTAGACCAGGCTGGCCTTGAACTCACAGAGATCCGCCTGCCTGTGCTTCCCGAGTGCTGGGATTAAAGGTGCGTGCCACCACCGCCCGGCAAGACTTGCTTTCTTTTCCAGAAGAAAATGTCTTCTAGAAACAGCATTTTAGAGGACGCACCACCGAGGAGCCCCCTCCACCCCCGCCCCTGGGGTCACTTACTAGGTCAAGCTCAGGGAGCAAGTGCTGCAGACACTCAGCCTCCTTCCTTCAGGACGGAGTGCGGTGAACTCCGGCTTTCAACACCGGGCATTTCAACACGGCGGTTCTGCTGCAACTGTGTAGAAATGTTTCACTTTAAACACAACTATGAGTTAAAGAGTCTATTGTCAAGTTCAATTCAATGAGAAGAAAATATAATGATGATGATGATGATAGTAATAGCAAAAAAATAATCCCAGTAACAAGCCTCAGATAAGACTGGGAATACAAATATCCCGCTGCTTAAGAAGATGCTTACTGGGACTTTCAAAGACACTGAACCAGTCCTGACTTTTTGCTGAGATGGCTTTTTTTTTTTTTTTTGTATCTCTGTTACTTAACTCTGGCGGTAGTGGCCCAGGCTGGCCTTGAACTCACAGAGATCCACCTGCCTCTCCTTCCCAAGTTAAAGGCGTGCACTACTATGCCCATCCTGAATAGTCCCATATTTTAACCAGAGTGGTAGTTTGTCAAAACTCAACAAATAATGCACTTATTTTTTGTACTTTTTAAATTTTTTTTTATTTTAAACACGTTGGTGTTTTGCCTACATATATATGTACATATACAGATATATATCTCTACGTGAGTGTTGGATACCCTGGAACTGGACAGCCGTGAGCTGCCATATCGGTGCTGGGAATTAAACACAGTTCTCTGGAAGTGCCCGCCCTGAGCCATCTCCCCAGTTCTCAAATTGTATACTTATACTGGCATGTTTTATTATATGTACATTTTATTTCAGTAATAGTCTAACATTTTAAAACATAAAACATACAAGAAAAATTGGGCTGAGATACATGGAATTAGTTGGGCTCTCCCAGAAAAAAAAAATTCTGAACCCATTATACAGCCCAGAATGGTCTTGAACTCTAGATCCTTCTGCCCCAGCCTACCAAATGCTGGGATTACTAATCTATGTCACCAGGTCTGAAAGCAGTTTTTAAAAACAGGATGTCACCAGGCGATGGTGGTGCAGGATTTGATCCTAGCAGTCGGGAAGGAAACGCAGGTGGATCTCTGTGGGTTCGAGACCAGTCTGGTCTACAAAGAGAGTTCCAGGACGGGAAGGCCAGGGCTGCTACACAGAGAAACCCTGTCTTGAAAAAAACAAACCAAAAAAGAAAAGAGAAAGAAAGGAAGGAAGGAAGGAAGGAAGGAAGGAAGGAAGGAAGGAAGGAAGGAAGGAAGGAAAACAGGGAAGAAAAAAAAAACACAAACAAAATGAGAACCAAAATGTCACGGTGCTCAACTGGGAAGGCTGGCTTTCTGCAGCCGAAGTGCTTTCATTAGAGAACTTCGTTCTCACAAAAGACTTCCTTCCAGAAGGACAGGGCTTTTATGGTGAGCAGCACTCAAGAGGTAGCGATGGTCTTTGGAGCCTCCAGCCTGGCAACAAGTCTTCCTCTGTTGTGGATCATGGGATACACAAGAACTTGCAGGCCGGGCGGTGGTGGTACGTGCCTTTAATCCCAGCACTCGGGAGGCAGAGGCAGGCGGATCTCTGGGAGTTCAGCCTGGTCTACAAGAGCTAGTTCTAGGATAGGCACCAAAAACTACAGAGAAACCCTGTCTCGAAAATCCAAAAAAAATAAATAAATAAAAAAAGAACTTGCAGAACCAGAATAAAAACCCGGAGCAGTGAAGCAGAGAACCACCGAAAGCAGCTTATTAGCTTCATTCTTATTCAGTTTTTACAGTCACCGCCCCTTTATAAGAAGGCATGGTTATTTTCTTTAAAAAGATATCTGGGGATGGGGTCTGCTGCTTGGGCGGCAGACTGCGGGCATAGCGTGCAGCAGACCCTGGGCTGGATTCCCAGCATTCAATGGTTCTGGTGTGGCGGTACACAACACTCAAGAGGTAGAGGCAGGAGGATTAGAAGTTTACGGTCAACAGGCGGTGGTGGCGCACGCCTTTAACCCCAGCACTTGGAAGGCAGAGGCAGGCGGATCTCTGCAAGTTCGAGGCCAGCCTGGTCTACAAGAGCTAGTTCCAGGACAGGTAGGGCTGTTACACAGAGAAACCCTGTCTCGAAAAATAAAAATAAAATAAGAAAATACAACAACAGAAATTTGCAGTCAGGGCTGGGGAGGTGGCTCAGGGCTTTAGAGCACTGACTGCTCTTCCAGAGGACCTGGCTTCAATTCCTAGCATCATCCACATGACAGCTAGCAACTGTCTGTAACTACAAGATCTGATACCGTTACACCAGCATGCCTATAGGCAAAACACTAATGCAAATAAAATAAAAATAAATTATTTTTTAAAAAGTTTAAGGTCATCCTCTGACACCTATAAGTGTGTTTTTGTCTTGTTTTTAATCTATTTTAACTTACTTGTCAAGGTAGATGGGAAATTATTTATTGAACCAAAGAATAATGTCTTGGGAGACTACATTTACCCCTACTATAGAGTCCTGCTTGATAAATGCAATTTTGGGTCTTCACTAAGAATGAGGCTCACTGATAGAAAGTTTGCCTAGCAACAAAGAAGACAGAACTGGTCAACACAAGGGGAAAGGAAGTCTCTGAGAGTAAACCATGGATAACCACAGAGCGAGACAAGGTGTTTTGTTTTGTTTTCTGAGATAAGATCCTGTTAATACAGTCTAGGCTGATTTCAAATTTGTTGTGTGGCACAGACTGGCTTCAAACTTGCAATCATTCTGAATCTATTTCCTGAGTACTGCATCAACACACCAAGTGAGCACAACACACCAAGTGTGCATTAGCACATCCACTGGGCATCAACATATCAAGTGAGTGTGCATCAGCACATCCCCTGTGAACAACACAAGTGGCATCAGTACATCCAGTGTGCATCAACAGATCAGGTGTGCACAACACATCAGGTGTGCATCAACACATCCCGTTTAAGGATTTACTGTGATTTTTGTTTTCTGAGACACGTTCTAGATTTCTGCGCAGCCCAGGCTGACCTTGAACTTGGGGTCTTAGCCTGTCTCTTGAAGGCTGGAATTGCAATCATTCCTGGCCATATCGGGCAAGATTCTTTTCTTTTCAAGGCATTCTCTTCCTATGTAGCTCTGGCTGGCCTGGGTACTTGTTATGTAGCTCAGGTGGCCTTAAACTTTTGATAACACTCCTAGGATTGTAGGAGAGTACCACCATGCCCAGCTCACCAGCTCGAGAACATCTGTTAATGTACCCCACGTATTCAAACGGAGTGAATTGTCTTGCTGAATATAATGAGTTTTCCTATCTATGCTATTGCTTTGGTGGGGGTTTTGTTTTGTTTTGACGAGGGGAATTGAACCCAAAGCCTGATGCATAAAGGGTAAAGGCTTTGCCACTACGTTATATCCCTCTCTAATGCCCTTGCCTCAAGACAGGGTTTCTCTGTTTAGCCCCTGGTCATTCTGGAACCCGCTCTGTAAACCAGGCTGTCTTGAACTCAGAGATGTGTCTGCTCTGTCTCTACCTTCTGAATTCTGAGACTAAAGGTGTGTGCCAACACCTCCTGGCTCTAATGTTTTTTCTTTCTTTTTCTTTTACATTTATTTATTTGTTATGTATACAATGTTCTGTCTGCATGCATGCCTGCAGGCCAGAAGAGGGTGCCAGATCTCATTACAGATGGTTGTGAGTCACTATGTGGTTGGTTGCTGGGAATTGAGCTCAGGACCTTTGGAAGAGCAGGCAATGCTCTTAACCACTGAGCCATCTCTCCAGTCCTCTAATGTTTTTTTTAAAAAATATTTATTTATTTATTTGTTATGTATACAATATTCTGTCTGTGTGTATGTCTGCAGGCCAGAAGAGGGCACCAGACCTCATTACAGATGGTTGTGAGCCACCATGTGGTTGCCGGGAATTGAATGAACTCAGGACCTTTGGAAGAGCAGGCAATGCTCTTAACCACTGAGCCATCTCTCCAGCCCCTGTTTTTTTTTTCTAAATGTAACTTTGATGGGCATTGGCTGTGTAGTATTCAAATGTGAAAGGAAAAATCAAGCTTTACTTTGGGGACACATTACTTCTTAGGATTATGTTGTGGGATAATCTTTTTGCACACTGTGAAGATGTGCCTTTGCCAAAGCCTTCTGGTTAGTTTAATAAAGAGTTGAATGGGGCTGGAGAGATGGCTCAGTGGTTAAGAGCATTGCCTGCTCTTCCAGAGGTCCTGAGTTCAATTCCCAGCAACCACATGGTGGCTCACAGCCATCTGAAATGAGATCTGATGCCCTCTTCTGGCCTGCAGGCAGACACACAGACAAAATATTATATACATAATAAATAAATAAAATAAAAAAAAATAAAGAGTTGAATGGTCAATATCTAGGCAGGAAGAGGTAGGCGGGATTTCTGGACAGAGAAAAAAGAAGAGGAGATGAATCTAGGCACAGGAGAGATGCTAGAAGACAGAGAGGAAATAGGGGTGCAAGATGAAAGAGATGTAAAAAGCGACAAGGCAAAATGTAGACTAATATGAACAGATTAATTTAAATTATAAGACCTAGTGGGATAAGGCTAAGCTATAGGCCAAGCTTTCATAATTAATAATAAGTATCTGTGTTGTTTTCTGTGAGCTGGTGGATCAAAGAAAAATCCGTCTACAGAATTATAAGCCTTCTAGTGAGTTTAATATGTTTGATATCAACTGGGGCAACAGCAGGATGTGGAATAGGGAAAGTGCTGCCTTGGGAGTCTGAGCTCAAATTCTTAGCTGCTGATCTCGGATTCTGACTGAGTCATTGGCTCCAAAATGAGTTTAAATAGAATGACTGGACAGGGTCATTTGGAGCACCATTGGGCATATATCTGAGATCAGCTACACTAGTCAAATAAATAATATGAATTTTATTAATTGAGCATCAAGCCAGCTTGGTGGTGTCTGACCTAGTATTCAAGAGACTGAGGAAGAAAGATTGCTTAAATGCCTCCAAAGGAAGGATTTGTGCACCAGTATACCTACCTATTGAGTGAGATTACATATAAATTTTTGTTTTTGCTTTTTCAAGACAGGTTTTCTCTGTGTAGCCTTGGTTCTCCTGGAACTCACTCTGTAGACCAGGATGGCCTTGAACTCACAGAGATTGACCTGCCTCTGCCTTCCAAGCACTGGCTTGGAATTTTTTTCTTTGGAGCATTATACTTCTATTTCTGTACTAGTATTTTGCAAAGGGTACTTCTCCACCCTACTTTTATTTCTAGAAATAAAAGGGTTCGTTTGTTTTCACTGAGAACTATTTTCCTATTGCAAGCATACATGACTTGACCAAATAACACAGGTAGGCAGTGGGTATAGCCAGAACCAGAAATCATATCTGGCTCCCTGTCCAGTCCTCTGGATACTTGAGAAAGGACACATAAACAGACTGCTGACAATCTTCCTGTTTTTCACTAAAATAACTCTGAAAAAGAGCGAACTGCTAGCGCTAACTCCCTGAGCCTCTCTCTCCAAGTCTGTAGGAGATATGAATCTTTAACTTCACATCAGGTCTCTGGGATACCTGGATTTCTCAACCAAGCAAGAAAGCAGCTCAGGAGCTAGAGCTGGCTCAGAGGTTAAGAGCACAGACTGCTCTTCCAGAGGTCCTGAGTTCAATTCCCAGCAACCACATGGTGGCTCACAGTCATCAATAATGAGATTTGGTGCCCTCTCCTGGTGTGTGGGGATACATGGAAGGAATGTTGTATACATAATGTGCGTGTGTATGTATGTATATATATACATATATAATACAATAATATATTGTATACATAATAAATAAAAAAGCAGCTCTCTTTTGTCAAGAGGGTCACACAGCTGCCTTCCGTGGCTTTTTTATTCCTCTGGTTTCTTCTGTATAGTCTGCCCTTGCTTTTACTGCTCTTAGACACATTATTTCCAGCTCAGTACTTGGCTTGTTCAAATACAGCTCAAAGCAAGTTCATTCTCTTCCCACTCCCCGAATCCATGTCTCTCTTCTGGAGTTCTCTTTGTTC
Organism: Microtus pennsylvanicus; assembly: GCF_037038515.1. NCBI lineage: Eukaryota > Metazoa > Chordata > Mammalia > Rodentia > Cricetidae > Microtus > Microtus pennsylvanicus. Next base: position 49,907,105 of record NC_134584.1, read on the forward strand.
TAAAATGTGTCAACCATGTTCTAAAACCCTTAAGTGAAAAACTCTGGAATACATTTTTCCCTCTTTTTTTCTTTGATCTTCGAATACATTCAATTGTTAAGGCTTCAAGACTCACAAAAATCTTCCCAAATCCTATCTTTTCCACTTCAATTTCCTGGTTGAATTTCTGATTCCTTTTGGCTACAAAGCCACCCTACACATACATCGCTGCCGTGTATGTGATCCAATGATGTCCCTTTCTGACCCTAAGACGGTAGTGGCTTCCACTAGTTTAAGGAACGTGTCTCATTTGCTCACACCTAACAAATGCTAAAAGATATTTGTTGAAGAGAATTGAGAGAGGACAAATTCCAAGGGGGAAAACAGGCCAGCAGGATCTACCCCCACTCGCCCGACAACTGCTTCAGCAAACAAGTTGATCAAACAGACACTACCTACTACTTCCTGTCTTGCCGGGGAGAAAACTAACTTAGCCCTCATCAGCGAGCCTCGGCCGCTTCATCTTGCTGTGGGGCTTTATATGCTAACTTTTAACCTTAGAATGATTTTAGATTTCTAATAAGTTGCAAAGACTTAGACCTATACATTCTCCACTCAAATTCCTCCAAGTTTAGCATTCGGTACATTTATCAAAAATTGAGAGCAAGCCACCGGTGCAGTTACCAACTAAACCACAGACTTCCGTGGATCTTCTGTTTTTCTCGAGGATTTTTGTTCGTTCCTTTCGGTTTCAGGATCGAAACCAGGATATTGCATAGCATTCGGTGCGTTGCAGCTCTATGGCTCAAAATTGATAAATAATAGCAGGAAGAAGCAGGGAACGGGGTTTTTGAGATCGGTATTCCCCATTGTCAGACGAGGCCGTTAATGGCTGGCTGTACCGGAAAAGGAGCCAGTTTGCTAATCTGACCACCAATTGCAGTTTCCACTACAGAGCAGCCGGGCTCCCGACCCTCCCCACCGCAGGTTCCCAGGGCGCTGGCCTGACGAGGGCCGTCTGCGCACCGGTCCCAAGGATCGAACCTTCAGCCCCTTCAGTGCTCACCCCGCACCGCCGCACGTCCTCAGGCCCCGTGACTGCACGACCACCGCCAGGAACCGGGAAGGGTGGCCAGGTCCAGGTGGGCCAGCGGCGCGCCACTCCTCCTGAGCCCCGTGTCCGAGCCTCCGTGCAACCGGATGTTAGCTGCCCTCCTCCAACTTCAGCTCCAAAGCCGGATGGACAAATAAAAGCCTGAGATTTAGAACCGCCTAGGATACAGTGAGCGTTAATACACGCAAACTTAACTGGTCCCAACTTTGAGACTTTAGGAACCCCTTAAGAGAAAAATGCGCCCCAGGTGAGGTTCCCGGGGAAAGGCAGATCTGGGAAGGCAGGCTTTCAGCAGTTAGAAACCCAGAAGGCAGCTTGGGCCATTGGGAGTGCGGGAGCAAAGGCGCGGCAGGAGGGAATGCTTGCAGAGCGCTGGTGGCAAGATTGCTTTGTTCATTTTCTATCTCAGACGCTTTCATCCGACGTGCTGGACCAGCTTCATTACCTTGTTAAAATGATCGTGTGCTAATTCTCCGCGCCCACACCTGTTACAACAGAGGGCTTGGCGGCTACCAAACACTTTCCTAGGCTTAAATAATACTCTGGTTTAAAAACAGAGATCAGATCCTTTTCTTGCAGTAATAATCCTCTCATTTCTTCTCCAGAGCCCGTCTGTATTGTCCCGACTTGGTTTCTGTAGTTGGTTCCATTACCTGGATTGAAACTAGTGAATTACTTCTAGGGGTGGCTGTGTAAATTCAGAGTTCTCTTTTTATAAGACTGCCTGGCGTGGTAATAATATATGTTATCGTTCAGGTGTCTGTGATAGTAAGAATCTGTAAACATATGTCCAACCAGAGAAATAATTAACTCAAATTAAGAGATTAGGTTAAGTCCTGAAATTTGGGGGGGGGGGGGAGACACCTGGTGTCAACCTAGACTCCATAAACACACATGCACCTGCATTCATGTATTCTGCAAATACATATATGCATATGTATCACACACACACATCTTTTAACAAAGGTGACCTGTACACTTTATCTTTTGTAGGGTACTGGTGATTGTATGTAGTATCTTGTGGTGGTTGGGATGAGAACTCCCATAAGCTCATATATTTTTGAGTGCTTGGTTCCTAGCTGCTGTAAGGGTTAAGAGGCGTGGCCTTTTTGGAGGTGTGTCACGGGGTAAAGGGTGGGCTTTAAGGTTTCAAAAGCACTAACCAGGCCCAGTCTCTCTGCCTCCTGCTTGTGGATCAGATGTGAGCTCTCAGCTACTGCTCCAGTGCCATGCCTGCCTGTCTGCCAACATGCTCCCTGCCTGGTCAGACTCACCCTCTGAAACTGTAAGCAAACTTCCCAGTCAATGCTTTCTTTTATAAGTTGCCTTGGTTATGGTGTCTCTTCATAGCAATGGAGGTGACCAAGATATGCTTCATACATCTAATCATGCATGCCACCGCTGAGCCACACCCCTACAACAACTGTACATCAAATTTTAAAACCGGAATTTTAAGATAAAAAGTATCTAAAAAACAATTGAGAGCTATTTTCCCCCCCTGAGAGAGGGTTTCTCTGTAGCTTTGGAGCCTGTCCTGAAACTAGCTCCTGTAGACCACACTGGCCTCTAACTCACAGAGATCCGCCTGTCTCTGCCTCCCGAGTGCTGGGATTCGAGGCATACGTCATCGCCATCCAGTGAGAGCTATTTTCTTTTTGTTATATTTTGCTTTTCAAGACAGGGTTTCTCTGTGTAGTCCTGGCTATTCTGGAACTAGCTCTGTAGACCAGGCTGGTCTCAAACTCAGAGATTTGCCTGCCTCTGCTTCCCGACAGCTGAGATTAAAGGTGTACTGCCTTGCGAGTCTGTATTTTCTAAGATAATATAATCCTCACATAAATAAAATACAGAATAACGTGCATGATGTCATTTTGTGTGTGTGTGCATGGCCAGAGAACCACCTTGGACATTTCTTAAACACCGTAGCCTGTAACCCATGAAGTAGGCTAGGTTGGCAAAGAGCATGTTTGTATGTGTGGGCGCCCTTGGGCACACACACGTGGAAGCCAAAGTTGTCTTCCTTGATCATTATGCTATTGAAGCAGTCTCTTGCTGAGCCCAGAGCGAGTCATTCCAGCCGGTCTAGTTGCCTGCTTACCCCAAGGGGTGTCTCTGCCGCCAGTGCTGTTTACAGGCACAGTGCTTGGCCTCACACTTGGGCAGTGAACACTTCATCCACTGAGCCATCTCCCCAGCCCTCCAGTTATTAAACCCACTTTTATTTTGTGTATGCACGTGTGTATGTGGAATGTCGGTTCTCTCCTTCTACTGAACTCATGTCCTCAGCCTTGGTGTCGAGTGCTTTATTTACTCAACCATCTCATCAGTCCCCTCTGATTTTTAAAATAAAAAAGCAATACTCTGGTGGTGAATCTTTAGTTTTCCATTTTTATTTTGAGAGATCACCTACATTTTAGTAAATTTAAGATATGTACCCATTGACCAGATTTATTATCCATTGAGTTTGATTTTTTAGGTTTAATCCTTAATAAAATAATTTATATTAGTATCTGAGATTCTTTAAGCTTTCTCATGGAGAAAAAGAAATCCAGGCAGCAGCTAGAGCTGCAACATAGTTTTCTTCTGCTGATCCTTGGGCATTCTGTTATGTGACTGAGTGATATCAATAAGGGTAGCTATACAGTGGCCAGGCTGGTTCCCCCACACCCCCTTTGAGACAGAGTCTTAACTACATAGCCCTGCTTGGCCTAGAACTCACTAAGTGGAACAGCTTCTGCCTCCCAGGATCTGGGATCAACGGTGTGCACCACCACGCCTGGCTAACCTCCTCTAGGTCAAGAGTTATGATCTTTGACCCACTGCTCAATCCACTTTGAAATCTGGTTGATGTTATCCTCTAGCTGCTCTGGTTCATTACTGGGCAGCTGGTGCACAATTTCTTCTCTATAAGATGCTCTGGCTTCTTCATAAAGAATTTGGAAAATCTCACACTGAATGTTGTCTTGTAGTTTCTTCGCATTATAACCCCTAGAAGGCAGAGAGGTAAAGCAAATAGAATGTATTAAATATGGCTTTGGGAACAAGTTAGAAATTGGACACTGTGAATATATCAGCAATTACCTAAGATACTTCTCATAATCTCTTTGCCTAAGAAATCGGCTAGCATCTGAACAAGACTTCTTTGACATGAGAGCTAAAGTAAGAATTATGACACTAACATTTGAGTTTATCTGAATCCCTTGCTAGTTTATTAGCTGCTCATATAATTAGTCAATAAACAAGTTCCCACCTCAAGTCAGATTCTCAGATAGGAGTAAAGGATCCATAGCAAGAATTTATGAAAGACAGACAGTATACACAAAGGAGAACATGGAATATCATACACCGATTAGATAATTCATCATAAAAATGTTATCTGTATTTTACTAATCCCAAAGATAATAAAAGAATTTATATAATATTTAGGCAGTATATAAAATAATCAACTAAACAGCCAGTTAAAAAGCTGAGGGGCCAGAGAACCCTTAGACATGGCATCCACGCCCTCGATTGCTAAAAAGCCACCGAGGTCATTTGGAGCCTTTGATGGCAATAGAGATAACAATGATGGCAGTTGAAGAGCCAGCCCAACTCCATTTTGTTCCTAGAAGCCACTTTGTACTTGTAGTTAAGTTTCTGTTTTTCAGACCAGGGCTGCGCCCCACTCCCAATCATAAAATATTCTGTATAGGGCTGGAGAGATGGCTCAGAGGTTAAGAGCATTGCCTGCTCTTCCAAAGGTCCAGAGTTCAATTCCCAGCAACCATGTGGTGGCTCACATCCATCTGTAATGGGGTCTGGTGCCCTCTTCTGGCCTTCAGGCATACACACAGACAGAATATTGTATACATAATAAATAAATAAGTATTTAAAAAATATTCTGTGTAACAAATGCTCCAGGACAATTTCCTTAGCTGCTTTGTAAAATCCTACCTGCCTGGTCTCATTTCTGCAACCACACTTGCTTGGAAAAAAAAGGAAATCCCCCACCTTGCAGTTTTGCCCTAAAAGCGGGGAGGGTATGGGAAATTGGCTTGAGGCTGGTCTCATGAATCCTGCCTTGATGTGAACACGAATAAAGCTTGCTTTAGTTTGGCCATAATTTGGGTCAGTGGTCTTTATCATCGAGTCTACAGGAATAATAGTTTCTCCTTAACATCTAAGCTTCAGGAATCAGTGACCTTTGACAATATGGCCATGTACTCTCTAAACTTGCTCTTCCAGAAGCCCTGAGTTCAAGTCCCAGCAACCACATGGTGACTCTCAACCATCTATAATGAGATCTGGTGCCCTCTTCTGGCCCACAGGCATATATGCAGGCAGAACACTGTATGCTTAGATAAATAAATCTTTTAAAAAAGGTTTATAGTGGCTTTTCACTATTAAAAGAAAAAGATGGAAATTTACATCTTGCTTAGCCTAGTTTGTCATATATTTACTCCTTGTCCTCTGTTCAAGGATTTTACTCACATCCATTGGCCAATCAGAGCTGGCCATTCTGACCCTAGATTTGACAAAATTCTGGAGCTTTTCTTTCTGATACTGTCTGCTAACTCCCTCTAGACTCTCCACCTGCCTATAGTCTGGATCAAAAGATATCAGAAAAAGTTTTCTTCCAAGTTCCCTTTTCTGGTTAAATCTAATGTTCTATGTGGGTAGGTCCAATACACACACACATACATATATACATACATATACACACACACAAATATATACATTATGTATACAGTGTTCTGCATTTATCCATGCAGGCCAGAAGAGGGCACCAGATCTCATTACAGATGGTTGTGAGCCATCATGTGGTTGCTGGGAATTAACTCAGGACCTCTGGAAGAGCAGCCAGTGCTCTTAACCTCTCCAGTCCCCAAAATATATTTTAATGATTGTAAAATGCTGTTATCTTGTTAATCTTCATAAACTTCCCCCTTGATGTATGGATAATTTTGAATGAGTAGTGTTCAAACTAAAAATATTATTGACTCTTTTTGTAGGAAAGGCCTTGTATCAAGGATAAAGCATGATTATTTGGGGGTTTCTTTCTTTTAGCTCTTGTAGACCAGGCTGACCTTGAACCCACAGAAATTCGCCTGCCTCTGCCTCCCAAATGCTGGGATTAAATGGGATTAAAGCTGTGTGCTACCACCGCCTGGCTATTTGGGGGTTTCTATCTCTTATATTTTACTAAATCAAATTTTCAGTTGAAGCTGGGCAGTGGTGGTACACGCCTTTAACTCTAACACTTGGGAGGCAGTAAGCAGGCAGACCTCTGAGTTCAAGGCCAATCTGGTCCACAGAGTGAGTTCCTGGACAGCCAGGACTATTACACAGAGAAACCCTGTCTCAAAAATCCAAATCTAAATCAGTGTTTTTTTTCTTTTCCTTACCGTGTTTCAAGTCTTTTGTACAGTATACTATTATCTGTTCTCAACACAAAAACTATATGAAACCAGCGTTCAGGAAAGAAATCACAACCATGGTAATCAACGATAACGCCGCCTTCGCTCATCTGACTCTCTAACTCATCAACGACCTGCAACAGACACACAACAGATAGATGAATAACGGCCCTAAGAAAAACAGAACCTGACTTTCCCAAAAAGCTAACAAATGCACGCTCGTCTGTTCAGCACACTTACTCGATCTTCATCTAAAATGGGACAACCGTACTCTTCATCGTAGCCGTCATACAACTGCCCTGGAAGAGATTTCATCAGTTGGTTAATATTTCCTAAGTAGCTTTCACTGATTTTCAGTTGACTCCAGGTTTGTGGGAACACAACAATGATTCTTTCAGATGCAAGAAAGGGCATCAGTACAACAGCTGAGACACGTTCCATCGCCATGATGCGGTTGGCAAACACATAAAGCAATGCTGAAAAACTGGAATTTTATCTAGAAGGAAACCTGGGTGGCAACACATCTTAACATATCTTTTAAGTTATCTTGTTTGTTTTGTTTTCCAACAGGGTTTCAAGGTAGTTTTGGTGCCTGTCCTGGAACTCATATAGATTTGCCTGCCTCTGCCTCCCAAGTGCTAGGAATAAAGGCGTGTGCCACCACCACCTGGCAGGAACATATCTTAAACTTACTTTGTTTGCTGTGTGCTCTTGAGTCAGCCCACCCTGGCCTCAAACCAGGAATCCTAATCCCCACTTCTAGGATCACAGGCACATACCAATCATTATGTCCAGCTTATCCAAAACCTTTACTTTTTTCTTTTTTTAAATTAAGATTTTATTGGGGGTTGGCAAGATGGCTCAGCAGTTAGGAGCACTCTACTGTTCTAAAGGTCCTGATTTCGTATCCAAGCAACCACACGGTGGCTTACAACCATCTATAGCTGGGTCCAGTGCACCCTTCTAGTGTATAGACAAAGCACTTGTATACATAAGATACATAAGCAAACGCTTAAAATTTTATTTTTACTTATGTGAGTGCATGTGTCAGTGAGTACAGATTCCTGAGGAGGCCAGAAGTGTTGAAACCATGAAACTTGTGCTATAGGATGCTGGCTGTAAACCACAAGATAGGTGTTGGGAACTGAACTCTGGTCTCCACAAGAGCAGAATGCAGGTTTTTTTTGTTGTTTGTTTTGTTTTTTCTGAGACAAGATTTCTTTGTATTGCCTTAGTGGTCCTAGAACTAGATCTGTAGACTAGGCTGGCCTCTACCAGAGATCTTTCTGCCTCTGCCTCTTGAGTACTGGGATTAAAGGTGTGCACCACCACTACCACCCCCAGCTATAATTTTTTAGTAAGAGATTCATGTTTTACAACTCCTCCCCTCTAAGACAGGGACTAGCTGTGTGAATCTGGCTGGCCTTCAACTCACAGAAATCCATCTGTCTCATAAAGGTTGGAATTAAGGGCCTTAGCCACCACACCTGGATAAAAGGCTTATTTTTAATTACGTGTATGTCTGAGTCTAGTTATGTGCATGAATGTGGGTGCCTGCAAAGGCCAGAGTCGCTGGATCTCCAGAGAACTGGAGTCACAGACAGTTGTGAGCCATCCAATGTGGTGCAGGAACTGAAGTTGGGTTCTCTGCAAAAGCAGCGTGCATTCTTAATGTCTAGGTCATCTTTCCAGCCTTTCTCGGAAATTTTTAAACAGCAAAATTGAAATAACTTTAAATAAGGGGAGGGGACCAACAGCACCAGAGTTTGTGGGGCTATCAGTGCAAGAAATTAACATTTTTGTTGTTATTGATTGGTAGGAAAAGAGAATACATGGATAGACAAATATAAACAGTCTCACACACAGTAGGATTGGGCTCCAATTCCAGCATGCTGGATGCAAAGGCAGGCAGATCTCTGGGAGTTTGAGGACAGCCTAGTCTACACAGTGAGTTCTAGGACATTCAGGACTATGCAGAGAGACCCTGTCTCAAAACAAAACAAAACAACAAACCCAAACTAAACCAAAGCAAGATTGGGTTCCAGATGAAGGTCAAGAATATAAACTTGCTGGTGCATGCAAGGTGGCAGTGGCACACACCTTTAATCCCAGCACTCGGGAGGCAGAGACAGGTCAGTCTTTTGAGTTAGAGGCCAGACTGGTCTACAGAGTGAGTTCCAGAACAGCTAGAGATACAGAGAAACCCTGTCTCAGAAAACAAAAAACCAAGAAACAAAAAAGAATATAAACTTACTCCAAGCAGTCTCGGGTTCTTGCTTCCCTGATCTCTCCCTTTCTTAAGGACTGGGGAAGAGGAATCAATGTCGTCATTTCTCAGAATCTCCAAAAGCCATTCTTCTCGCCAGGTGGTGGTGGTGCACACCTTTTAACCCCAAGCACTTGGGAGGCAGAGGAAGGCAGATCTCTGTGAGTTCGAGACCAGCATGGCCTACAGAGCAAGTTCCAGGATAGAGAAACCCTGTCTCGAAAAAAATTAAAAACCAAAACTCCAAAACAAAACTAAAAAGCCATTTCTCTGAGCTAGACAGTCTTGGGCCTGTGGCTGTAGCGCAGCAGAGAGGGCACTTGCTTACCATTCACAAGGCCAGTCTCATAGTTAGGCAGAGGCTTGAGAGACAGCTCATCAGCTAATGGCACTTGCTCTTCTTTCAGAGGACACCTGGGTTCAATTCCCAGAGCTCACATGGTGACTCACAACTGTTTGTGACTCCAGTTCCAAGGGGTCTGACACTTTCTTCTGGCCTCTGTGGGCACCAGGCATACACATGGTACACATACAAACATGTAGGCAAAAAACAAAAACAAAACAAAAAAAAACCCGAAGTGCGAATAACTTAGTTGGCAGAGGGCTCGCTGATTGTGCAGGAGCCCTGGGTTTGAGTGTCAGCGTTAAATAAGCCCGGTGTAAAATCACATGCCTAGAATCAAGTACTCAGGACAACCAGGAGCCCAAGGCCACTCTCGGTTACCTAACAAGTTATAGGCCCGCCTGGGACAGAAGAGTTCCAGTCTCAAAACAAGAACAACCCAAGCGACAAGCACAGTCACAGAGAGGCAAATTCAGCTTTAGGAATAGAGCTCAGTGGAGAGTGCTCGCCTGACACGCACGTGGCCTCTGGTGCCTGCCACTGAATTAGAAAAATGGAAGAAAAGGTTGGGGATTTCAACTCAACATTAGAAGTTTCAACAATTCACAGGTTCAAGAGAAGTGTTCTTTCTTTCTGTTTTTCCCCCCCAAAGATAGGGTTTCTCTGTGTATCTCTGACTATCCTGGAACTCACTTTGTAGGCCAGACTGGCCTCGAACTCAAGAGATCCGCCTGCCTCTGCCTCCCAAGTGCTGGGATTGAAGCCTTAAGTTCTGTTTCTTTTTTTTTCTGCTGCTGTTGTTTTGGTTTTTCAAGACAGGGTTTCTGTGTAGCTTTGGAGCCTGTTCTGGAACTCACTCTATAGACCAGGCTGGCCTCGAACTCACAGAGACCCGCCTGCCTCTGCTTCCAGAGTGCTGGAATTAAAGGCATGCACCACCACCACTTGGCTTGAGTTTTAAGAGGTAAAATAATCTCACCCTCACTACAATCTAGACTTTAGTCATACTTTTGCCACCAGAAGCACAGTACTTAGTCAATTTCCTACCTAATTCCTCCTATATTTTGTTACAGGCTGAAATTAAGTCAATGGAATGAGCCCCCTTGCACCTGCTGTGACTTGTCTTCATGGGATAAATGCTCCATTAGCACAAACAGTATCAGGCTAAGAAACTAAACTGCTTTGGTGTGGCAAAGACTCAACAAACAACACTGCTGCTTCCTTGCCAAATACGAGCTAACTCATAAACCAACACCAAGTGCTGTCAGTAAGTTTAAAATAACAGAAGCAGTTGTGAAAGTCAGGGCATTAGACCAGGTGGTAGTGGCGGCGCACACGTTTAATCCCAGCACTCGGAAGGCAGAGGCAGGCGAATCTCTGTGAGTTCAGGCCACCCTGGTCTACAAGAGCGAGTTCCAGGTTAGGCTCCAACAGAGAAATCCTGTCTTGAAAAGCCAAATAAGTAAATAAAATAATTAAATTAAAAAAAATCAAGAGAGGGCACCCTTGATCACACAACAAGCATCCGTGGTCACTGGCTGCAGCAGTGATGTCGTATTTGGGAACTACCCCATTCCTGTTCCATATGCAGTGGTTCCCTTTCTCATGGCTGTGGCAAACGCCCACCACAGCAGGAGCAAAGGTCTGAGACATGCTTTCAGGAGTCTGTTCTTGTGGCAGAGAAGGCAGGACAGAGCTGCTTCAGTCCGAGGTGGTGGGAGCCTGCAACTGCCACTACTTCACATGGTGTCCAAACCAGGAAGAGGGGAGACAGGAACCATCAAGGATAGTCCCCAGCACCTCTGTCACCATCTGGGGACGTGAACCCATGGGGCTGAAGAGAGGCATTTTGGTGAAGAGCATGCTCCTGCATCAGGCCTCCTTTGATGTAGAAAGGAAGATTATTTTTTATCATTATTATTCTATGTGTACATGGTTTGTGTAGGAGAATATGTAGACAATGAGCATGTGAGTCTTCACATGCGTGATTCTACCTATGCTGACTCATCTCACTGGCCTCCTTTTGTAAGGTATGTATGTTTTTTCCAAGACAGGTTTTCTCTGTGTAGCCCTGGCTGTCCCGGAACTCTCTTTGCAGACTAGGCTGACCTCAAACTCATATCTGCCTTAAGTGCTAGAATTAAGTGTTCTATAATCATTACCTGGCTGATGAAGGATATTTTAAATCATGCCAACATATTTTAATATAACAAGTGAAATACAAACTTTCAAATACTCATTTCCATAAAACTTGTTTTTTTTTTTTGAAACAGGGTCTCTTTGTATGGTTTTGGAGTCTATACTAGAACTTGCTCTGTAGACCAGGCTAGCCTCAAACTCAGAGATCCACCTGCCTCTGCTTCCTGGAATGTTGAGATTAAAGGCATGGACCACCACTGTCCAGGCTCCACAAAACTTTTTATCACACAGGATGTACCAGTGATTGAAGTGATAATAAGGACACATTAATGAACAAGATATATAGACAAGTAAATACAATCCCTTCCCTTAAAGAACTTATAATAAACTGGAGATGACAGCAAGTCTGGAAATGGGACTGTATTGCCAGAGGAATTGGATGAGTACCTAGCATAACCTCAAGGTGTTAGGGGAGGCTCAAAAGTAGTGTGTGTATGTATCTGTGTGTGTTGCATGCATACAAAGGTATGGGTGTGTGCGTACCTTTGTAGCGATCAGAGCAGGACACTGGGTGTCTTCCTCTACTGCTATTGGCCTGACTGCCTCAAGACAGGGCTTCTCACTAAATAAACAGGGCTCACTGTCTGGGTTAGGGTGGCTGCCCGGCAAGCTCCCACCAACTGCCTGTCTCCACCCACCAACACTGAGGCACCTGCAGCATGCATCTCCCTGCTTTTTACCTTGTGCTTCCAGACCCAGAGTTCTTATCTACTGAGCTAGCTCCCCAGCTCCTAGGAGTAATTTCTAAGCAAAGATTTGAAGTAGTTAGCTGGAGATGGGGTAGAGAGAACTGAGCAGACAGTTTTAACCCAAAGAAAGCAAGATAATCAAAGAGAGTGCCTAAGGACCGGAGGAGGGAACCATTGGAAAATAGTTTAAGCTAAAGTCAGATCAAAAAGGCCATTAAGACTGCATAAAGAGTTTAGATCAAGGTATATTAAACATGGGATACAGTGATTCACTTCTCATTTTAAAAGATCATTTTGTTTTCTGAGTAAACAGTGAATTGGAGCGAAATCTGGAAGCAGCAGGTATTCTTTATGAAGAATTTAGAATTCTCGGTAACCAGTCACTACAGTATGTACTGAGGGTGACAGTAGAGATGGATTTTAAAGTTCACTTCATACAGTTTAGAACATTAAGAGGAAGCTGATTCTATCAGTTGTTCATACACATGATTTTGTCTTGTTTTTGAAGACAGGGTTTTTCTGTGTAACAATTCTGGCTGTGCTAGAACTCGCTTTGTAGACCAGCCCGGCCTTCAACTCAGAGATGCCCCTGCTTCTGCCTCCCAGTGCTACTTCTCACCTTTTCTTTATCAAGAGAGAAGTGAAAGATTAGAGATTGAGGTTTCTCACATATGGGCTGGCACCTAAGGTGGCATGCACCAAATAAACCACATGCCGGGATGTATACCTGTAATTGCACTAAGGAAGGACAGACAGAAGCACCAGAACAGACTATTCTCAGCTATGCACTAAGTAGTTGGTCGGCCTAAGCTACATGAGACCTTGTTCAAAACAAAACAAAACTGGCTCAACAAGTAAAGGTATTTGCTGCCTTACCACCCTCCCAGGAGTTTGATCCCCAGGGCCCATGTGGTGGAAGGTGAGGGAGGACTGACTCTTGTACGTTGTGCTCTGACCTCCATGTGTGCCATGACAAACTCACACCAGTACAAACATACAGAGTAAGTAATAAAACAAAAACCCTAGGCACAGTCCCAATGGCCAGGGAGATGGGAAAGGAGGACTATATAGATTTTCCCCAGAGAAACTATCAGAAGTTAGAGACCAAGTAGAACTGTGCAGAGAATGTGTTTGTGTGGGAAGTTAGAACCAGGAGGTAGTAAGAAGAATCAAAGATGATTTCAGTCCTGCTCTTTAAATACACTAATTTGGAGATGTGTGCTTAGAAGTTTAGACAGTTATGCAGAATAGGTGTCTAGTGTTCCTCAGCTCAGGGAAATATCTAGCAGGAGCTTGCCAACTCCTGAGTTGAGACAAACCAAGATCCTATCTATGGAGCAAGAAGCTGTGGTAGTGTATGCTTAGCATGAATGTAATTCTATCTGCAATGAATTCAATGAGCTACATTATTCTACCAGTCCCAGACCTATGGGTACCCTGGAGTTAGCCTTCATCGGGTTAAAGACTAATAAACTGGGGGTAGGGAAATTAAGGACGCTAAAAACACTAAAACAATTGTATATGAGAAAGAACATCACGTGGAGAGCAATGTGAGGGGATACAGGATAATAATATAAGCAATCTTACACACTCATGGTACTGAGATGCTAAGTCAGGAGACTCATTTGAGCAAGAAGCAAAGTTGTAAAGTTTAAGTGAGGCAGGGATCTAGAGAGATGGCTCAATGGCTAAGAGTACTGGCCACTCTTCCAGAGGACCCAGATTCAATTCCCAACACCCACCTGTCTTATAACCGTCTGTGACTCCAGTCCCAGGTATCCAAAGCCTCCACGGGCACCAGGCACATGTGTGGTACACTTACATACAGACAAACACCCATATACATAAAAAATTGGAAAGAAGTGAGGTAGAAAGTAAGAAATGCCAAGAGTCTTAAATATGGCCAAAGGAATGCCTTTAATCTCAGCACTTGGGGAGGAAGAGGCAGGACAAACTCTATAAATTTAAGGCCAGCATGGCCAAAATAGTTCCAAGACAGTTGGCACTACTCAGAGAGACCCTGCCTCAAAATAAATAATTACATCATCAGAAGACATCAGAGGTAGGTAGCACAGCAAATAACAAAGGCTGTAACTGTTGTAATCTGTTGGCCTGGTTTGTCACCTGAGAACCCTGTCCCTTTAAGAGACAAGTCCCCTCCCTGAAGGTGTAAGTCACAAACAATCCCATACCAGTTTGGAATTATGACCAATAGAGAAGCTATTTATTTAAAGGGGAAAAACTTACAGATCACCATCCCAGACAACAGCCCTCTGCTCAATCAGGAAGGGAGCCTAGTCGCGGGAAGCCAGAGTGAGTGCAGAGGGAAGTGGCAGCTTTTTTGAAAGGGAGATCGCACCCCAGTGGGCTAGTATCTCAGCTGCTAGGAGGAACGCAGCCTGCTCTCTCTGTCCCTCTTCTGAAGAGGTAACTAATGCCTCTCCCTCCTCCCCTCTTCTCCCCTTCCCTTTCTCCTCCATAATCCACTAAGTAAACTTTATACCCACACTCTCTGCATGGCATATCTGTCTCTCTTACCCACCGCTGTCTCCCACCCGCAGAGGACGACGGGAGGGGGGGAGGCACGTGATTGCTGCCTCTCCTGGGACTGGTCCCCCACCACATGTTTATAAATAATAACAGTTAACAACTTCAAGATGAGGGGAAAATTGCTTTGAAAACATAATTGCCAAAGTACCAAGAATCAAATTGACAAATGACAATTTTATTTTTTATGCATAAAGTTTGATGAAAAACCATTACTAGCTCTATTAAAACTCAACATTTCAATCGAAAAGCACGGAAAGCATACTTATTAAATACCACTTTCTAAAATACAGCTTTAGAACATCTAACATGCTTAATTTCAGTACAATGGATTCAAGACCAAGTATACATGTTACATGCATCAAGACTAGATTACAAATTATCATAGTCATCATCATCATCATCGTCATCGTCATCATCATCATCCCGTTTTCTTTTCAGTGCATTTGCTGACTCATTGGCTGTATTCTGTGATACCATATTAGTGGTAATCAGAATGTTTTTGGACCCAATTAGCGACGGATTAATCAGAACATTCTGAACTGTTGATGCTGCGGGAATTGAAGCTTTCACAGCAGGGGACTGGGAAGCAGGCATCTGCACTGTGAACCTTTGTCCTGTGAGGGACATTGGGGTGCCCACTTTAGTTGAGACAGACATGGTCTGTGGAGTTGGTGTGCCTAGTGTGGGAGTACTGGGTCTGCTAGAAACTGAGCCAACACTTAATCGCGGAACCGTGATTCTTCCTGCAGGAGTAGGTGCCTTTTTTTGCAAAGACTTAAGCCTATAGTTTGGAGCAGTTAAACAATATCTATCAGGTGGCAATCTAGGCCCTGAGTACGGCTTGATCAACGGCAAAGGGGTTTGATTTCTTTGTCTTGCAATATCTAATAAAAAATCCCTCGGGGGAGGAGAAGTGAAAGACTGGTCGGCCCGGCACTGGATTGCCAATCGCACATCGTCTGCATCAACAGTAGCTTTCTTAGCATGGCTGGAATAAATTTTAGCATCATCTAGAATTGTGGTCACATATCGGAAGGCAAACTCCAACATCTGATTTATAACTCTTGGCTCATACTCTGTAATCCCCATATCCTTCAGGATTTGGGCCATCATCTGTGCATCTTTCGGCATGCTCTTGGGAGACGCCATCTTGCCAGACTCCATGATATCCGGTGATCAGACTTTAGGTCATTTAAAAAAAATATGGAAATTAGATCAAACCGAAATAGTTACTTTAGTAGCAACTGTTAGGAATTTAAAATTTTCAAATGTGTTAAAATTTTCAAAACTCTATCTAAAATGTAAAACAGCAATCTCTGTATACCTAAACTTCCCTCTGCTTAAAAATACTGAGTTCCTTCTCTGAGTGTGGAATATAAAAAGATGACACAAACAGTTAAGTAATAAAAGATTAGGGGAAAACAGGGTAAAATCAGTAAAAATACCATTTCAGACTATATGCAGCGAGTCTGGGCAGGCAACTATCAGAGCTAAAGTGACTGATAAAAATAACAGTAATATCCTACTGCTTGAGTCCACAGTAATCTGTCCTTCATGAAAGATCAATAAACTCACACTTGTTTAAAAACCACCCACAGCATTTTCCCTCTTCTTCATATTCAGACCTTATCTATCCAACCCCTCACAGAAGCTGTCCCCATTATTACTGTTCACAAACACTGGGTTAGGGAAGGGGAAAATGTCCAAAATAACTATGTAACAATACTCGGCATGTAGTCTTTTATTTTCTGTGTCCATAGCAGAACACAAATTGCTTACTACTGGTGTCTTTCTGCTTTCTGGACCCTCTAGCAACACTTAGCTAATTAGTACTAACACTCTACTACCTGACTTAAAAACATAAATCCAACATCAAAGTGTACCTTACCTTCTTGAGCTAAATCACCCACATTAACGTACTTCAGTCCTGATCTTGACGCAAGTTCTTTGCCTAGTGTGGTTTTTCCAACCCCGGGTGTACCTGTAAAAGAAGTCACAGAAAAACACGGTTCAAATGCTATTTATTAGATGTCAGTTGGTCTGCCCTGAAGGGTCTTAACTGACACAAAAATTTTCTTAATTAGCAATCACATGAATATATACCATGACCTAATAAAAATTCCCCAGAAAGCCTGGTGTGGTGAGCACTCAGGGGGCAGAGACAGATGAATCTCTGTGAGTTCAAAACCAGCCTGGTCTACATTGTGAGTTTCAGAACAGCCAAGGAAACACAGAGAGACCTTGTCTCAAAACCAAACCAACTAAACAAAAAATTCTTCAGAAATGACTCGGTGTCAGTCTCTGTATCCTAATTTCCAGGGGTAGGATTTCGGCAATTTTGATGCAAATTCTGCCCGCAACAACATGAACCTTCCCAGCCTAAAACTGGGCACCTCAAATAAACTGCCATCATTTACTGCTTTAATGAAGAAATTTAGGTGGCATGAGAGCATGTCACTACTCCTCACCCCTAACTCTGATAACTTCCCCAGAGGGAACTACTATAAACCAGGCCTTTCTCAGCTTTCTGTGTTTGTGATATCTAAGGGACATAACGTCCTACTTGGTACGTGTTTAAACAAGCGCACACATACACACACTGTATATATCCACACACAGCACTGATATCCTATACATTGTCCTTCGCCTTTCTCCTTTTATTGTTAACACAATTATAAAACAATCAAAACATAATTAAAGCTGTTCAAACTTAAGTAACCCTGATAAATCATGCCTCTAAAATGTATTTAGAAAAACATTTCCACTGTGGCACAGCAATCTGAAGCCTTGACTCAACTTGTGTGAACTCTGAACTCAACATGGTTATTTTATTTTAGTCTGACTTCTCATGGTGTAGCTCTTGTTTTGACAGGGAGCTATGCATTCCAGGCTAGCCTTTCTGGTTTTCCTTAGTATCAGGATAACAAACATAAATTATGCCATCCAGTTTATGTAGTCGTGGGGATCCAACTCAGGGCTTCATGCCTACATCTCCAGGGTCTCAAATTGTAGCCTACTAGCTTCAATGCCTTATAGGAACCCCAAGATACTGTCTGTCCAAGCAAATCAGATATTGTAAAATATGTAAGGACTCTCTTCTTTTTTGGTTCTTCGAGACCGGGTTTCGCTGTAGCTTTGGAGCCTGTCCTGGAACTAGTGAAGACCGGGCTGGCCTCGAACTCAGAGATCCGCCTCCTTCCTCCACCTCCCGAGTGCTGGGATTAAAGGCGTGCGACACCACCCACAGGCCCTCCTAAGGACTCTTAAAGGCTAAAATTTGCTTATGGTTCATTAGCTGACAAAAACCCTGCTTCCACAAATAGGATCTTATTTTTTTTTTGTATAAAAGAATAGCATCTACGCCCATTTAATTTTTGTACGACTGGCCTACGATGGTATTAGACGCTACAATTTATATTTCCAGTAAAAGCTTCGAAGATCCAGCAGAGCCCCACCCACGATCGGCTCCAGATCTAACATTCCACGGCACCAACGGCCACATAGGCTCAGCTTTCACACCGAAACAACGACAAAGCCTGTGACACCAACCGACCAAAACCGTTAACCGGTCACGTCTCTTCACGAACATCTAAAGCATTTACCGAAATCTTTTAGGCAGTGTTTCCCAGAAGCAAAAGGAAAGAGAAAAAAAAAATCACGACTAGGAAGGCCCAAGGATCCCACCATCACCCCATCTCCTATCGGCTAGAAACCGCTTTTACCGCACTTGGATGGAGAAACCCCGAGCCCAACCCCGACAAAGGACCCGCATCCCTGCCCGTTCTCCGAGCGAAATACCAGATTCACAAAGACCAAGCCTCGGGCGGGGCAGCGAAGCGGGACCGGCCGCCGCTCTCCTTCCTCGCCGCGCCGCGTCCGGCCACCCGGATTACCGCCCCCTCCCCCCAACGGCCGCGCGCGCCGGGTCCTCACGCGACAGCCACACGCCACGCCGCGCGGCCCGAGGCGACCCCCTCCTGCCTCCCCCGGACCTCACGGCCCCTCGGCGTCCCCGGCCCGGCCCCGCCGCGCGCCCTAACCGGTGAGCAGGATGTTCGGAAGCTTCATAGTCCTCCTTCCCAGGCCGCCAGCGCCTCGGCTCACGCGCCCAACGCGCTCTCCAGGGAGGAGCCGGAAAGGGCGGGCGGGCGGGTGACCGTGTGCGCCCGCGGCTCGCTTTCCTCCCGGCCCCACTCGGGGCTCCCGACGCGCTTCAGGCGCCCTGACACGCACCGATGACTTTTCGGTATCCGGTGCTACGCTTCTATCGAACGGTGGAACCCGGGCCCCAACCCCGGCCGGCGTTTTGGGTCAGGCAGTACGCCGGACGCCTATGCGACTCGGTCTGCTGCCCGCCCCGCCCCTCTGGCAGCGTCGCGGAAGCGCCGGCGGTCAGGAAGGTCCCCAGGAGGCGGTCCCTCCTGGAAGCCTGCGGCGGAGTTGGGAGGCTGGGCCGCTATCTTCCCACAGGGAGGAGATCCTGGGCTCCTTCGCTCCGTTCCGCCCACGAGGGGACGCGGCTCCGGGGAAGTAAGGCCGCGGCGGCTTCGGCTGTGCTTATTAGTGTCCTAGAGGCGTAAGGCTAGCTTCGTCTTCCCGCCTACCTGGGCTGTCCTCCCGACCCGCCCTCCCATATGGACTGCTGTAGGATGTGGGTGACGAGCCCCGAGCCGTGATGTGAGGTGTCAGCTCTGCGGAATTACCGAGGACTGCTGTGTGAGCTGAGTGTGAGCCCTGTGCAGCGTGTGCGGCGGAGGGGGATCGGCTGGGGATGCTTCCTGAAGGTCTCGTTTTTCTCCAGCTAGTCCACGAGCCTGGCACCATCTGAGACAGTTGTCTGTTTATTGGAGGAGGAGATTGTCAGTCTTGTTTTCAAAGAGTCCAGTAACGGACTTGAGCGTCTTGTGTTTCGACAAGTATATTTTCTTGAGTAGATGTTTTTGTGCCCTTTTGAAACTTCAGGCTCTAATCCTAAATTATATCAGGGAAGAGGATTTGTTTTACTAGGTGGGAAACTTTTAGTGTGTGGGCTTGTGAAAAACGTATACCACTACAGGTTGGTTATTAGATAAAATTGTAGTCATTTAAACTAAACTTTGCTTTAGGATTTTAACATATTAATTTCCTCTCATTAGTTCTCGAGCCCCTATTATGTGGCTAATTGTGTATTTAAATACCGATTACTATAATTCTGTATTTATAGTTTTTCCTAACTTGAGAATTTTTTTTCTTTTTTTCCCAGGTGAATTACACTTCAGTGTACTCCAAATTGTATACTACTGATGGGAACTATTAAAGTTTATAATGTCAGAAACTTTCCTTAGACCAAAGGTTTCTTCCACAAAGGTATGAGTGGCTGTGTAGTGATTGCCTAAAGACAGTGACAAAGCCGGATGGTGGTGGTGCACGCCTTTAATCCCAGCACTTGGCAGGCAGATCTCTGATTTCTAAGCCAGCCTGGTCTACAGAGTGAGTTACAGGACAGCCAGAATGGTTTCCTGTCGCAAGGCCCCCTCCCACCTCTCCGACTCCCCCCCCCCCCCAAAGAAAAGACAATGGCAAAAGGTTGTTTGTTCTCAGTGACTTAATCCTAGCAGAGTAGTGATGGTCCAATGTCTGTTGAGATTAGCCACCTAAAGTCTGGTAATAAGCTGCAAAACAACCAGAACCTTAATTCTGGAAAAAAAAATTTTAAATCTTTCAAAAAAAAATAAATCTTTCAAAACAATTTCTCTATGTAGACCTGGCTGTCTTGGAACTTACTCTATAGATCAGGCTGCCTCTGTCTCCCGAGTTGCTGGGATTAAAGGCTAGAGCCACTGCCCAGCTTTGAGAAAGCATTTGTAGTCCCAGTAACACAGAGTGAGCACTCTTGAATAGAAGAGACAGTATGTGTGTGGTAATTTGTTAGCTTAGCCATGGACTCTACTTCTTAGAAGTCACGAAGTTCAGTGTGTCGTTTTTCAGCAAGATAGGAATTTAGGTGCAAGGGGTGTCCAGATGTTATCATCTGCAAGGGAACTGGGAACCACTTCCCTACAGGTGGCTCCAGCTTTTTTTTTAATTTCAAGTAAATTATGTCGCTTTGTTGTTTTTCTTTTTTCATGGTAGAAAGAAGAAATGACAAAAAGTATAAATAATATGCAAATCAATATTTTTGTCAATAAGTTTAGCATAGAACTGTTTTCATGCACTTTTAAATACAGAAAAATGAAAACATTTATAGTAACATTGCCAGTGTTTTAGTACAGAAAAAAAATGAATCAACTGGTTATGACCATGTTTTTTTTCTCCACAACTTTCTTTTTCTACTGCTGATAATATTCCTAACCTTTTGACCTAAGAGTGAAGTGTAATTGGGATTGATAAAGTAGTTATCAGCCCACATTTCCTCCCACAAGCCTTATTTCCACCTCTAGTTTTGGGCTCTATCTCTGAGAGGAGCATTATCTTAACGAAGAGTTCCCAACTGTAATTAAGTCCCCTCCACTGTTGGTATCAGTCTCCAACGTAGGGGTCAAGGCTGGAGCCAGGGCCTAGTGATGTGGGCAAGCATTCTACTGCTGAACAACGCCCTGACCCAAGCAGAGTATCCTTGAATCTGATCTTCCCTCATTCGTCAGGCAGGACATTTCAAAGCCAGGCGAAAATGAGATTTTTTTTCTAGATTTATTATAGAGTAGAGCAGGCTATCCCAAACTTGCGACCATCCTCTTGCTCATGTCTCTTCACTGCAAGGCTGAGAAGCTTGTGCTACCACACCCAGACATTTAAGAAAATTTCATTATCTGGAAAACACTTTTAGTGCTGTTATTTTAGGTTGAAATTGCTCAATTCAGTATTTTTTTCTTTGACAAGGTTTATGTTACAACCCTGGCTCTCCTGAAACCTTCTCTGTAGACTGGGCTAGCTTCAAACTCAAAGAGATCCACCTGCCTCTGCCTCCAAAGTACTGGGATTAAAGTCCTGTGTCACCACCGCTTGGCTTTTACCTAAGTTATTAAAGAAAAGGAAGTAGTGGAAGGAAACAGGGAGAAGTTAGCAGTTTCTGTAGACCAGAAAACATGGACTGGAATGTATGGAATTTGCTGGTCTTTCCTAAAGTTTCTGAGATTAAGATAGCACCTTCCCTAGAAAGCCTGTTTTACTAAAGTGTAGACTGCTCCATTACAGCTGTAAGTACCAGGCACAGCATTAGAGCATTAGAATTTCCTATCTTTATAAAGTCTGAAGACTAATCTGGCACTTAATACAGGTTCTCGTTTCTCCCCAGCACTCAGGAGGCAGAGGCAGGCTGATCTCTGTGAGTTTGAGTCCAGCCTGGTCAAAAGACGGAGTCAGGATTGCCAGGACTACACAGAGAAACCCTGTCTCAAAAAAAAAAAAAAAAAAAAAGACAGAGAGAGAGAAAAGGAAAAGTTGAGGAAGTACTGAGTGTACTTGGGAGGCTGAGACAGGAGCAGCTCTGATTCAAGGCTTTTCTTGGCTACATAGTATGTTCTGGGTCAGCCTGTGCATGACGCTGTTTCAAAAAATACTTATAGTAGATATATAATTTGTAGGACTTTTGAGGGTTATAGTCATATTTCTAAAGTAACTCAGTTATATAGGGAATAGGTATAAAACTTGCAGTAATTTTAGTTTTGTTTGTTTGCAGGTCACAGACTGGGTAGACCCATCATTTGATGGTTTTTCAGCGACTACTGCCATCACTACTATCACTGCCTCGTCTTTAGGTTTGAATAATTCAAGTCACAGAAGGAAAAAATCGCCCTCCACATTAGACAGTAACAGATTGCCAAATAGGAAAAGAGGAAAGCTGTTTTCTTTAGAGCAGACCTATGGTGTAGAAACTTCAAAAGAGTATCTGTCTGATGTTGAGCCGTGGGTGGATAAATATAAACCGGAAACTCAGGTATGCATTGGATATCATACAAACATGCCTATGTCATTTTAAGATGGATGAATATGGATAACAAAGATGTTTTCAGATGTTTTATTCATAAGAATCTTTTTAGCTTGCTATTGTGCCTCACACACCCAGGAGGCTAGCAGACCTAGTGAATTCAATGCCAGCAAATTCTAGGAAAACCAGGGATATAAAGAGGGACCCAGTCACAAAAAAGAAAAAAGAAATTAGTAAAATGAAGTAGAAGAAACACACACATGTATGTGTATGTATGTTAAAAGCCTATGATATGACCAAGTTGTTCTGTAGTTATCCCATCTTTTCCCTGTCTTTGACCCAGACTAGAATTTACAAATGTACCCTACCCCCCCAAGAATATAATGCTGGATTTTTAAAAAGTTCCATGATAACAGATGTACAAAAAATTGCCATACAGCGTATCAGCATGAGGATAAGGTTTTTCCATAAAAACATAAAAATTGAGGGTCTGGAGCGATGGCTCAGCAGATTATAACACTGACTGCTCTTCCAGAGGACCCAGATTTCATTCCAGGTATCCACAACTATCTGTAACTTCAGTTCTAGGGGATTTGATGCCCTCTGAGGATACCAGACATAGTGCATTGATATACACAAGTGGGCAAAACACCATACATATAAAATGAGTAATAGAAAAGAATGATCTGATAAGGCTGAGAAGGGTACAGGCACGCACAGGCTGGAAGGAGTGGACAGACTCCTGCAAGCTGTTGGCAACCTCCCCAAAACAAATAAATGTAAAGAATATATAAAAATTTAAGTATAATCAAGAGACCTTATTTTATAATAGCACCTTACTGTTTTTCAATTACTGTTTAATGAATTCATTTTTTATTTTATGTGTGAGTGTTTTGCCTCCATGAATGTATTAGCACCACTTGTGTGCCTGGTGCCTATAGAGATGGAGAGTATTGGATCCCCTGGAACTGGAGTTAAAGATGGCTGTGACTCACCATGTAATTTCTGGGAATCAACCATGTCCTCTAGAGGAGCAACCAGTGCTTCTAATTGATGAGCTATCTCTTCAGCTCCTGTTTTGCACTTTTTGTTCACTAAAATGTTCATATTAAAAGGTGCTGGTAGGCTTAAAATGTTTTAAAACATTTTTAACCTCAAATTTTTATCTTAGCATGAACTTGCTGTGCATAAAAAGAAAATTGAAGAGGTTGAAGCCTGGTTAAAAGCTGAAGTCTTAAAAATGAAGCCAAAACAGGTAATTAAGTAAGAAATGCATTTAAAATATTTAGCATCATGTGTTTTCTCACTTAACAAGATGTTAATCTGTTTTTCTTCCTCTTTATTGAGAAATTGTCTCACTATATAGTCATGGCTGGCCAGGTTGGCCTCAAATTAACGGAAGTCTGCCTACCTCTGTCCCTGGAATGCTGGGGTTACAGATGTGCTCACTATGTAGCTCAGGCTTCTCTGGAACTGATTGTACAACCTTGAGTTTATCCAAGTTCTGGGGTTATAAACATGAGCCGCCATGCCTGACAAGAAGCTAATTTTTTATGATCACTTTGTTTATATGTCTTCATATTAACCTTCAACAGAAGCTTCCTGATTTGTTATTTCCAACCTCTGAAAGCCTCCTCGAGGGGCCGGGAGATGGTTCAGTGGGTGAAGGTCCTTAGACAACTTAGACAACCTGAATTCATATAGTGAGTCTAGTCTGTTGAGGTGATTGTGTTTTTAGCACATCTCATTATTTCATAGTAAAGCCAGCAGGCAATTTACATAGTAATGGTTTTTTAAAAAAAACTAACTATAACTAAACCTGTTTAGTCCTCAATAATATTAACCGGATGTTTTGTTTCGCTTCCTTATTCCACAATTATTCTTAGCCCTTCCATAAAAGGTACACTATTTTCTCTTCCTCTTTGTCTTCTGAAAGTTTGAGCTCATATTTCAGCCAAGTTTGTTAGTACACACCTTTAATCCCAGAAATCAGTCAGACTCAGGAGAATATCTTGAGTTCAAGGTCAGGCTGTCCTCCACTGCAAGTACTAAGTAGTACTAAGTAGTGAAACAACAGACAGAGCCGTGGGGTGCATGCCTTTCATCCCAGCACTCTGGAGGCAGAGGCAGTAGGATCTGTGGGTTCCAGGACAGCCAGGGCTGCACAGAGAAACCCTGTCTCAAGAAAGCAACAACAACAAAAACCCCAACAGAGAACCCTGACATTTCAGGCAGACTTTGAGATAGTATATAATACCTCACTTTAACATTTTGTGTTATTACTTTGAGTGCTCTGGGCATCACTTTAGACTTTTATCCTAATTTATTATATATACCATATTCTGCTTTTTAAAAATTCATGTATGTTTTGTATTTATGATGTATCAGGAAGCGGATGGGTCTGCTTTCTTCTTTGCCATGGCAGAGTCAATCATGGTCTTAATCAGCCAGACAGGTACTCTACCACAGAGCTACATCCTCAGACCTTTGTTATTATAGGAGTGGGGCTTTTTTGTCAGACTTCCTTTGAACTGCCAGCCCCCAAATAATGACATGGAGACTTATTATTAATCATGAAAGCTTGACCTTTGTTTAGGCTTGTTCCACTAGCTCTTATATCTTAAATTAACCCGTTTCTATTAACGGGTTTTGCAATGTGGCTCTTTACTTCTCTTCCATTTTGTATGGCTGACTCCCTCTGCATCTCCCATGTGCCTAGTGTCCCCTAAGTTCTTCTCTCTGCCTTAAGTCCTGCGTATCTTCTGCCTCCTAGCTATTGGCTCTTCAGCTTCTTCTTTTTTTTTTTTTTTGGATTTTTCGAGACAGGGTTTCTTTCAGAGGACCCAGGTTTGGTTCCCAGCAATCAAATCAAACGGTTCACAAACTGCCTGTAACTCCAGTCCCAGGGGATCCAGTGCCCTCTTCTGGCCTTTGTGGGCACACATACATGTGACACGTAAACACATATACGTAGAAATAAAATAATTTTGGAGAGAAAGTATTGTTGTAAGCATTTCCAAATTACTTATTATTACGAATATTATTATTATTATGGGGGGGGGGCTTGAGACAAGGTTTTTCTGTGTAGCCTTAGCTGTCCTGGAACTCATTCTGTAGAGAAGGCTGGCCTCAAACTCAGAGATCCTTCCTCTGCCTCATGAGTGCCGGAATTAAAGGTGGGTGCCATCACCATCTGGCTACATTTTAGTTTTTCATGGTATCTTTCATTCAAAATATGGTAAAGCAACAAGGCATGATGGCACAGGTCTTTAATTCCAGACCTTTCTGAGTTTGAGGCCAGCCAGTACTACATAGTGAGACCCTGTCTCAACCCCCCCAACCCCCTCCAAAGCAAACATGTTAAAGCTGTGTACCACTAATTGATGGAGTAGTTGCTGTTCTGACTTGAGATTCTGCTGAGAACCTACCCTCTAACTCTCTTACTGGGAACAGAATTTTAGAATGTGGCTCTACTTAGTATTTTAGAATCTAGGCACCGACTATATTTCATGAAAAAAACACACGTATCTCCTACACATGAGCTACCTTCTTATTTTAATTGATCTGTTTGTAATAGGAGCCAGGCAGTAGTGGCACATGCCTTTAGTCCCAGCACTTAGGAGGCAGAGGCAGGTGGAGCTCTGTGAGTTTGTGGCCAGTCTGGTCTATAAAGCAAGTTATAGAGCAGCCAGGGCTGTTACACAGAGAAGCCCTGTCTCCAAAACCAAAATTTAAAAAAGAGGAAGAAAAAAGTGTAATCTCTTCTCAGTACTCACGGTGGTTGTGCTTTGTAAAGTTTTTAAGTTAGAAAATATCAAACTATTGTCCTGTTGAAATACAGGAGTAGGGGCCTGGAGAGATGGCTCAGCATTTAAGAGCATGAAGAGCACTTCCAGAGTTCAATTCCCAGCAACTATATGGTGACTCACAGCCATCTATAATGAGATATGGTGCCCTCTTCTGGCCTGCAGGCATGCATGCACAACATTGCATATCCAATAGTAAAAGTAATAGTAATAATAATAAAATACAAGAGTAGATTTCTATAAGCCTCTAGTCAGAATTGCTGTAAGCTTTTTGTCAGACTGTCATTTCATTCTACTTGTGTTTTAGATTTATGAATGAGGAGGGGAATTAAACCAGGGTGTTGTACAGACTAAATAGGTGTTCTAGTGAGCTTCACACTCAGCCCCAGCCTGTAGGTGCCAGGGGTCTAACTCAGCTCCTCATGCTGTGTAGCAACCATTTTTCTGATTGAACACTCTCCAGCCCCTGCAATTGAATTTTATGAATTCAAATAACCTCTTAAGAATCCTGTGTCCTTTGTAGCAAAAATTTAATTGTTTTAATTTAGTTACTAAGTTGTTTTTGAAAATATACAATATAGGACTTGAGGAATTTTCAGAAGAAAATAATTGTTTCATTTCATCTGTAATTTAGCTTTAAAATGTGTTTATATTACGTATTTAATAGACCTTTGTAGGAATAATAACTACTAAGAAAAATTTTTTAAATTGTGTCGCATTCTAGTCATTGTGGTTTTAATTCGTGTTTGTATTTGGTTTTAGGGTGGGTCTATTTTATTAATAACAGGTCCTCCAGGATGTGGGAAGACAACTACTCTAAAAATACTATCAAAGGAGCATGGGGTCCAAGTACAAGAATGGGTTAATCCCGTTTTACCAGACTTCCAAAAAGATGATTACAAGGAGTTACTTAATTTAGGTAAGTTTTGCTGCAAAGGTGCTGGAGTTACAAAGAAAGCTTTACTTAATGAAACTTCCAGGTCAAGTAGTAAGAGCGCATGTTTCTCCCATGCTCATCAGTTTGAGGAGAAACTGAGAAAGGCGCCGATAGAGTAGAGCGGGGTTCTTAGAAGATTAAATTTAAACTCTTTTAAGATAACAAGCTGATTTTTGTGGGGCTTTTTGTTTGTTTTTCATTTTTTTGCATTTATTTATTGACTGTATGTTTGTGTATGTACATGTGTGCATGCGCAAACGTGTCCATGCCGTGGCTTTCACGCAGAAGTCAATCTCTCCTTTGGGGAGTCAGTTCTCTCCTTCCGCTGTAGGTTCTGAGTCTGCTCAGTTTATGCTGTTTGAGACAGTGTTTCATGTACCTTGGTTTGCCCTAACTTGTGATCCTCCTACTTCCGCTTCCACACGCTAGGATTATAGGCATGTGGCACCACACTAGATTAATAGGATCTCAGATTTTCATTATTTATGGAGTTCCACACTGTAAGGTCTTCTGTTTCAGTGTCAATCAAGTCTTAGAACATGATAAAGGAACTTGCCTCTCAATAAAATAGCTTACATCTCAGCACTTAGGAGACAGATCTCTGTGAGTTCCAGACCAGCCTAGTTCTGGCCATCTAGGGCTGCACAGTGAGACCCTGTCTCTAAACTAAAGCACTCCCCTTAAAAAAAAAAAATTGCTGGGCAGTGGTGGCACTTCTTTCTTTCTTTCTTTCTTTCTTTCTTTCTTTCTTTCTTTCTTTCTTTCTTTCTTTCTGTATTTTAAGATGGTTTCTCTGTAGCTTTGGTGTCTGTCCTGTCCTGGAACTAGCTCTTGTAGACCAGGCTGGCCTCGAACTCACAAAGATCCACCTGCCTCTGCCTCCCAAGTGCTGGGATTAAAGGTGTGCACTATCACCGCCCAGCTGCACATACCTTTAATCCCAGCAATTGGGAGGTAGAAGCAGACTTATCTCTTTGAGTTCAAGACCAATTCATCTACATAGTGAATTCCAGGACAGCCAGGGCTGTGTATGTCGAGAGACCCTCTCTCTTAAAACAAAACAAAACAAAAGATACAGTAGTGATATCATGATCTCAAGATAGCATTACAACTCCTTTCCTTCCTTCCCTCTTCCATGATGGTTCTTGAGTCTTGGGAGGGGTGAGAGAGATGTTTTCTTGGGCTGGAGAGATGGCTCAGCTGTAAGAGCACTGGCTGCTCTTTTAACTGCTGAGCCATCTTTCTAGCCCAACTGCTGTTTTTTAAGTCAGTTAACTTTGTGATACTTTCATTGGAATAGAAAAATTATTCTTGCCAGGCGGTGGTGGCGCACGCCTTTAATCCCGGCACTTGGGAGACCAGCCTGGTCTACAAGAGCTAGTTCAAGGACAGGCTCCAAAACCACAGAGAAACCCTGTCTCGAAAAAGAAAAAAAAGAAAAGAAAAGAAAAACTATTCTTGGCCATCATACTAGTCTTTTGAAATGATATCTTATTTTAAATTTAAATTTAAACCATTTCAAATAATTGAAAGATAGTCTTCAGTACTGTAAGTTGTATCATTTAAATGAATTTTATGTGTACAATATTTGTATAATATTAATGTATGTAATTTGAAAATAAAATAATAAATGTATTTCTTTTCAGATTCAAAAGTCTACATAGTTCCATACCAATCTCAGACAGCAGTCTTCAGTGACTTTCTGTTGAGAGCCACCAAGTACAGCAAACTGCAGATGCTCGGAGATGATCTGACAACTGATAAGAAGATAATTCTGGTTGAAGTAAGGACAGCTTTTACAGTGCTGCTGGAACTCTTGTGTAGACAGTTGTGAGATACATTAGTAGCAGTTTTGTGATAGCAGAGGCCTGAAGGTTGTTTCAGTACTCATCAACAGAATAAATAGTGTAGGTTACAGTAGAGGAGCTGTATGATAGCATAGCTTTCAACTGCAATGCCATCAGTATAGAAAAGCAGAGGAAATCTATGGAAAGTTAATTTCCTCGGTGACAATAAATGCCCTTTAATTTCTCTGAAAACTGTGATCAAAATACTTTGGATAAGTAATGTTTTTTCTTGACAAATAAAAGTTTAAAAATAAATATGCAATGGAATATCACTGAGCTAATACTTGTCCCTTATGTTCAACAGGATTTACCTAACCAGTTTTATCGGGATTCTCATGCTTTACATGAAATTCTAAGGTCAGTGTCATTGGAAACCAGTGTTTCAAGCTCCATATTAGAGGTGGGGTTGTAATTCAGTGGTAGAACGTTTGTCTGGCATGAACAGCTAAATTGCTTGAATTTCAGCATCATCTTGTTATTTTAGGAAATATGTGCAGATTGGCCGGTGTCCTCTTGTATTCATAATCTCTGACAGCGTCAGTGGAGATAACAATCAGCGGTTACTCTTTCCCAAAAAGATTCAAGAGGAGTGTTCTATTTCAAACATTAGGTAAGAAATTGTTCTTATGCTTTGTTTTGTTTTTGTCTTGTTTTTTCGAGACAGGGTTTCCCTATGTAGTCATGACTGTCTTGGAACTCACTCTGTAGACCAGGCTGTCCCAGAACTCAGAGATCCACCTGCCTCTGCCTCCTGAATGCTGGGATTAAAGACGTGTGCCACCATTGCCCAGTTTAAACTATTTTTAATTTTTTTTTTTGTTTTGTTTTTTGAGACAGGGTTTCTCTGTGGCTTTGGAGCCTGTCCTGGAACTAGCTCTGTAGACCAGGCTGGTCTCAAACTCACAGAGATCTGCCTGCCTCTGCCTCCCGAGTGCTGGGATTAAAGGTGTGCGCCACCACCGCCTAGCTAAACTATTTTTAAATTAATAATTTAAGCACCATATTTTTTCATTTTACAGTTTCAACCCAGTGGCACCAACAATTATGATGAAATTTCTTAATAGAATCATGACTATAGAAGCTAGTAAGGTAAGTCTAACTTAAAATTTATATTGTAGCTATGGAAAACACAGCTTAGATGGAGGACACTACTGCTATAGAAATACATGTCTTAGCATTCTCTGTTTCTTTCTGTGTGTATGCATGTGAAAAGTTGGTAACAGTTGGAGACTAGCTTCATGGTATATATAGTCTTTGCCTAGCTTGTGAAAGGCTCTGGTTTCAATCCCCAGAATGCCAAAAGTTGTATACAGGACCATGACATCAATATAATTGTTCCTTATTGGGGAAAATACTTGTTTTGTCAGAGGGTATTAATGACATTATTTAAAATGTTGCTATACTTTTATTTTGTGTTCATGTGAATTCATTTATGGAGAGGGAAAGTGTTCCACAGGGCACATGTGGAGATGAGAGGACAACTTGCAGGAGTCGACTCTTCTATCATGTGGGTTCTGGGGGGGGGGGGGGGGGAATTTAGGTCATCAGGTTTGGCAGCAAGTCCCTTACCCACTGACCCTTACCAGCCCTTCAATAAATAACATTTTAAGGGGCTGGAGAGATGGCTCAGAGGTTAAGAGCATTGCCTGCTCTTCCAAAGGTCCTGAGTTCAATTCCCAGCAACCACATGGTGGCTCACAACCATCTGTAATGAGATCTGGTGCCTTCTTCTGGCCTGTAGGCATACACACAGACAGAATATTGTATACGTAATAAATAAATATTTTAAAAAAATAACATTTTAATAATGAAATAGATTTAAAGCTACTAACTTAAAAATCACCTCAGTGGTATTAGGTAAGAAATTAAACCTATTGAAAACAAATACTATAAGTCTGCCTAGATTAAAAATATTAACTCTGCCAAGCAGTAGTAACATATTGCCTTTTATCCCAGCACTAGGAAAGTAAGGCAAGAGGATTTCATGAGTTTGAGGCCAGCCTGGTCTATAAAGTGAATTCCAGGACAGCCAGTACTGGCAGTGAAACCCTGTCTCAAAAAGGCAAAGCAAAAACCTCAAAATAAAAATCATTAACTCTGCATGTTTGCCTAGACTTAGAGATCTTGAATATATTTATAGATACAAGCACACAGAAAGTATGGAAAGATACTAAATTTCTGTGACAGAGTTTGGTTTGGGAAGACAAACAACTTTCATAAAGAATTTCTAAGGGCTGGAAAGATGTCTCAATGCTTAAGAGCACCAGCTGCTTTTTCAGAGGACCTGGGTTCAGTTCCCATCAACTCCATGGAAGTTCACAGCTGTTTGTCACTCCAGTCTGGGGAGCAGATGTGGTCTTCTGACTGCTGAGGATGCTAGGCACATACCTAATACATGCGTACATACAGAAAAAAACCTCACATAAAATGTAAAAAATAAAATAACATTTGAAAAAAATAATTTTGAAACACTTTTGGTTAATAAAGAGAATAATGTGTAAATTTAAGTATTGTAGTATAGTTCTATTTTTCTATGATAGTTTTATAAGATCTGATGTCTGATAGACTATGAATAGTCAACATTGCTTTTAGAGAAAGGATCTCCCTAGGTAATCCATATGGGTTAGAATTTAGGATTCTTTTGCCTCAGTTCCCACATGCTGGGACTATAGCCATGTTCTACCTAATACCTGGGCTGTGCAAGTTTTTAGACATTCAAATTTGAAAAAAATCTAATTTGTATGTAAGTTCTCAAAATGGGCTTTAGTTTGCATGTATGTATTTATGTTTTGGCAAAACAGTTTAAATTGAATCTCTTCATTTTAGAATGGAGGAAGAGTTATTGTTCCTGATAAATCGTCCCTGGAGTTGCTCTGTCGAGGGTGTTCTGGTGATATCCGAAGTGCAATAAATAGCCTGCAGTTTTCTTCTTCGAAGGGTAACTAACTAGAAGACACATTCATAGAACAATGATAGGTTACTTTCTCTTAAACAGTCAATGAAATAAATCAGATTAAACCTCTGTGTAGTGCATAGGGATCAGTCCCAGGGACTTCCCTATAGTGGGCAGGTATTCCACTGAGCTTTTTATTCTCGGCCCAGACTAGACATGTAGTGGTCCCTCCTTATCTGTAGTTTAGTTGCCTGCCAGCTTTTAAATTTTACATTATACTGACTACTGACAAGGTCTTCCAGTGTTACACACCTTTAATCCTAGCACTCGGAGGCAGAGGCAGGCAGATCTCTGAATTTGAGGCCAGCCTGGTCTACAGAATGAGTTCCAGGACAGACAGGGCTACGTAGAGAGACCCTGTGACAAAAAAGAAAAGAATTCTGCTGTCCATCCTGGGAAGCCAATCATCTCTGGCATCTCTCTTTGTGTGTGTGTGCGCGCAGTAGACCAGGACAACTTTCCAAGTTGGTTCTCACTTTGGAACGCTTAGCTAGGCAAATCCTACAGCATAGGTATTTTTAGATTTATAGTTTTTTTTACTAATTATGTCTCTGTGTGGATATATTCACTTGAGTTTAGGGCCTGTGGAGTGCAGATCCCCCTGCATGCTTACTGTGGCATGTGCATGTGTTCGTCACACACACAGGCACACACACAAATATTTGTTTAAAAACTGCTTCAAGACAAAACATGATTCATTTACATACAGGCTTGGTACCGCAGTTTTCTTATTTATTTGTTTGTTTGTTTGTTTGTTTATTTATTTATTTTTGGTGTGGTGTTTTGGCTATGTGAGGATGCCTGCCGGATGCCCTGGAATCAGACTTACAGACAGTTGTGACTGTCACATGGGTGCTGGGTCTTCTGGGAGAGCAGGCAGTTTTCTTAACCACTGAGCCATCTCTCCAGCCCATCTTAATTATTTGTAATGTGGCTCAGGAAAGTCTTGGCTAGGCAGTATGAATGATTACATCTTTTTTGCTTTCATCTTCTTGCTTTTTACGTAGGGGTTGTGTTAAGGTTAAATGAAATAATACTTGATTATCATGGTACTTGATATATATGAGGACCTCTATACATGATTCATAGGTTTTCTTTTTTTGTGTTTTTGTTTTGTTTTAAAGATTTGTTATGTATAGAGTGTTCTGCCCGCACACCATAAGAGGGCATCAGATCTCATTACAGATAGTTGTGAGCTACCATGTAGTTGCTGGGAATTGAACTCATGACCTCTGGAAGAGCAGCCAGTGTTCTTAACCCCTGAGCCATCTCTATAGCCCTATTCATAGGTTTTAAAGTATTGTACTTCATTACATTTACTTTTGAACTTTTTCATAATAATTTCTGTATTTAATAACTTTATTCCCTCCATTAGACAAAAAGGATTGATAAACATGACATAGTAAAGCATAGCTCCACTAATAATGATGAGTTATGTTTTTATTCTAGTAATTATAAAAGACTGCATAGTACTTACCGTAAGCATTTAACAAGCTGTTAACATGGCATTAAAGAATTGACCTCAAAATAGAAACTATCTGTTGATCTCTCAAAATCCATCTAAAATCCTGGTTTCCTTATTCACAATTGTAGCAACTGTTTTTTTTTTTTGTTTTTTTTTAAATATTTATTTATTTATTATGTATACAATACAATATTCTGTCTGTGTGTATGCCTGTAGGCCAGAAGAGGGCACCAGACCTCATTACAGATGGTTGTGAGCCATCATGTGGTTGCTGGGAATTGAACTCAGGACCTTTGGAAGAGCAGGCAATGCTCTTAACCGCTGAGCCATCTCTCCAGCCCTGTAGCAACTGTTATTATTCAACTTATTCACAACTGTTCTCTGTTTGTGTGCTTAATAACCATAGAAAAATGGTACCCTAAAACTAGTCTGTATGCAGCCTATTCCTGTGGGAGTATAAATTCCTTAGATTCAGTACAGGAATTAGATGTTGGAAATCTAATGTGGGACAGTCTGAGATACTGGGTCATTAACACATTACTGTTCTGAACTCAGAGGAAAATGTTTACCACGATTTATGGGAGCAATTATAAAATTCATTTTTTTAAAAGATTTATTTATTATGTATGCAGTGTTATATGCCTGCAGGCCAGAAGAGGGTACCAGATCTCATTATAGATGGTTGTGAGCTACCATGTGGTTGCTGGGAATTGAACTCAGGATCCCTGGAACAGCAGCCAGTGCTCTTAACCTCTGAGCCACCCCTCCAGCCCTAAAATTCTTTTTTTTTTTTTTGGTTTTTCAAGACAGGGTTTCTCTGTAGCTTTTGGTTCCTGTCCTGGAACTAGCTCTTGTAGACCAGGCTGTTCTCGAACTCACAGAGATCCGCCTTCCTCTGCCTCCCGAGTGTGGGATTAAAGGCGTGTGGCACCACCGCCCGGCTAAAATTCATTTTTTTATTACATAGATTTATTTGGGTATGTGTATGTGTGTATGTTGGTACATCATGTCATGGTGTGTGAATGGACATTAGTGGATGATTTGAAGGGTCATTTCGCCTTCCGTGTGGGTGCCTGGAATCAAACTGAAGCTCTCAGGCTTACTTAGCATACCTCACTGACCCTTTACTTATAATAACTATCTGCTGCGACCATAGAATTTCTATGAGGGTAAAATTAGCTACCGTGTAGCATCCATCAAAAACAGTACCTTACATAAAACACTGTGGAAAAGGAGGTGATATGGTTATAGTACTGTGTTATTAAGTTTCTGGAAATTTGTAATGCCATGAGATAGTATTTTTATGGGGTTGGGATTATAAGATATTTTATTTTTTAATATTATTTTTTAAACCAGGTGGTGGTGGTGCACGCCTTTAATCCCAGCACTAAGGAGGCAGAGGCAAGTGGATCTCTGTTCAAGGCCTGGTCTACATAGTTAGGTCCAGGACAGGCTCTAAATCTATAAGAAACCCTCTCGGAAAAAAAAAATTAAGAATTTATGCGTATGGGTGTTTTGCCTGCATGTATGTCTGTGTACCACATGTGCTTGGCACCCATAGAGACCAAAAGAGGGCATCATATTTCCTGGATCTTGAGTTATAGATGGTTATGAGCTGCCATGTGGGTGCCAGAAATCAAACCTGGATCCTATGGAAGAGCAACAAGTACTCTTAACTGCTGAACAACGTCTCCAGCTCCTAAGAATTTAAATGACATTTATTCCATTTTAATAGTTAACAACAAATAGGATTCTTCACTAAGGTCATATTAAATTACTGCTCATTAGAAAAAGTTTTAGTTAGAATATTGAGTATAGGTATCTGAAATAGTCTTAGTTTTTATATTTTGATTTTTTAAAATGTCATTTGGATGTGCATTATTTAGGAGAGAACAGTTTATGGTCAAAGAAAAAAAGAACGTCACTGAAATCAGATGCTGCTGTATCGAAATCAAAGCAAAGAAAGAAATATAATAGTGCTTTGGAAAATCAAGAGATCCAAGCGATTGGTGGAAAAGATGTTTCTCTCTTTCTCTTCAGAGCTTTGGGGAAAATTCTGTACTCTAAAAGTAAGAAACATTTCTGCATTTTTTTTCATTATTTGTAGTACTCTCACTTCAGAAATAAGATACTATGTGTTTTGAAATGCCTTGTATTTTGTTTTGTTACTGGAAGGAGCTAGGGACCCTGCCAGATATTGCAGAGCCAGTGCTAAAATGTTTTCACCTATATGGAGCATTTTCTAAGACTATAGGTCATAGTCATGTCTGTAAGTTCTAGTTTCCTGAGGACGCCAGTCCATCTAGAGCAGCAGTTCTTAATCTGTGAGAAGACCCTTTCATAAGGGTCACCTAAGACCATCGCAAAACACAGATGTTTACATTATGATTCATAACTAGTAAAACTACAGTTATGAAGTAACAATGAAATAATTTTATAGTTGGGGGTCACCACAACATGAGGAACTGTATTGAAGGGTTGCAGTATTAAGAAGGCTGAGAGCCAGTGCTCTAGACCTTTAGTGGTAGAAGTTGGTAGCCCAAAGCAATTGTAATACTCAGCTCCAAATACTGGGTCCTGACCAGGGGCTAAGAAGCTTCAGGTTTCTTTGGCTTCTCTTAACTAACTTGCTGTCCTCATAACCGCAGGTGTCCATTGCTCTCATCTGTCTTCTTATTTGTTCCATTTAGCCTTTCCTCCCCCTCCCCTCCCAAACTTTCCCTCCTTTCAGGAAAATCCCAGACTTCTGTTCTCTATACACTAAATACCAATAGGATTCTGCAGGGAGAGACTGATCCAAAGTGGAAATGCCATGTAAGGGAAGTCTGGTGAAAATACTCATCTGCCTCTTGGCCTCCTTTCCTTCCAGCCTCAGTGCCCATTCTCACCTAGTTCCTTTCTTCCACCATTTCTTCATTCCCAGTGTTCACTTCTAACCTCTGCATTGGGGCCTAGCTTTCCTCTTCCTGAAGGTGGAATAGCCTCTCCTACACAGCAAATACAGCACTTTAGCCTTCCATCCTGACAGAAGGCAAAGGGAGAAAACAACCCAGAGCTGAAAGATGAAATGGGAAGTGCTTTGAGACATGTCAGTTTTTAAGTTCAGGAAAACATACCAGCTGGACATACCTTTAATCCCAGCACTTGGGAGGTGGAGGCAGGTGGATCTCTGTGAACAGAGTTCGAGGCCAGCCTGGTTTACAGAGCTAGTTCCAGGACAGCCAGAGCTACACAGAAAAACCCTGTCTGGAAAAAACAAAACAAAACAAAACAAAAAACAAGATCCATAATTTAAACATCACAATTCTGAATTTTGCCCTTGTTAGTGATGGTAGTTAAACTTGTTTGTTTTGATGTTTTGGTTTTTAATTTTTAACAACTTCCTTAGTGTTTTGAAATTAATATACCTAAAGTATTGAAAATCAGGTCATGAAAGCGCTGTGATTGGAAAGATGACTTTAGCTTTAGTAACCCCAGAGGTTTTCTTACAGGAGCACCTTTAACAGAATCAGACTCACCCCGCTTGCCTGCCCACCTCTCAGAGCATGAGCGGGACACCTTACTTGTTCAGCCCGAGGTAAGGACTTTTGTAACACTTGGGACTTGGCTTAATATGTGTTATCTATGTGCCTAAGCGTCTGTTCATTGCATTTGCACCAAAATTTATATATTTATGCCTCTTTTTATAGGAAATAGTGGAAATGTCACATATGCCAGGAGACTTTTTTAATTTATACCTTCACCAAAACTACATAGATTTCTTCGTGGAAGTGGATGATCTTGTGAGAGCCAGTGAGTTTCTGAGCTTTGCAGATGTCCTCGGTGGTGACTGGAATGTAAGATCATTTGACTTAAATAGTTTTGTATTTCTTCAGGAAAAAGTTGAGTTTTCTGTTTCATATATGTTGTGACTCTCCTACTGTGCTAGATCTAATTATTTAAGCCAGTGTTTATAATAAAATCTCAGATTGCCGGGCAGTGTTGGCGCACGCCTTTAATCCCAGCACTCGGGAGGCAGAGGCAGGTGGATCTCTGGGAGTTTGAGGCCAGCCTGGTCTACAAGAGCTAGTTCCAGGACGGGCACCAAAGCTACAGAGAAACCCTGTCTCGAA
The DNA here is from genome assembly GCF_037038515.1 of Microtus pennsylvanicus. Taxonomy (NCBI): domain Eukaryota; kingdom Metazoa; phylum Chordata; class Mammalia; order Rodentia; family Cricetidae; genus Microtus; species Microtus pennsylvanicus. Next base: position 49,944,667 of record NC_134584.1, read on the forward strand.
AAACCAAAAAAAAAAAATCTCAGGTTATTTGATTTTTCTGATGATATAGAGCACTATTTTTTCTGATATTCTTTTCTAATTTTATTTATATTACTTATTTATGTCTATGAGCTTGATGTCCATGGAGGTCAGAAGACATTGAATCTCCTGGAACTGGAGTAATAGATGGTTGTGAACCTCCATGTGGGTGTTAGGAACCAAACCTGGGTCCTCAACAAGAACAACACATGCTCTTAACCACTGAGCCATCTCTCCAGCCTCTGTTTTCTAATTTTAAAGTTAACATATACTCAGACCATTTTTAAAGACTTATTTTTAATTATGTATAGATGTGCACTCTGAGTCTGGGGTTACAGACAGCTCTGAACTGCGTGGGTCTTGGTGCTGGGAGCCAGACTCAGGTCCTCTGGAGGAGCAGCAAGTGCCCTCCTTAAGGAGTCAGTCACTGACAAAACAGATTTTTGTTTTTAAAATAACTCTAAAATGTGGGGGCTGGAGAGATGGCTCAGTGGTTAAGAGCATTGCCTGCTCTTCCAAAGGTCCTGAGTTCAATTCCCAGCAACCACATGATGGCTCACAACCATCTGTGATGAGGTCTGGTGCCCTCTTCTGACCTGCAGGCATAAACGCAGACAACAAATAAAAAAGAAAAAAAAAAACTCTAAAATGTGTATCAGCTGGAAGTGTGCCTCCGTGGTAAAGCATATGCTTAGGAGCACAAAGGCCGGTATTGACCCTCCATACTAGAAAGTCACCTGTCATTTCTTTCTCATTAACGTGGGGGTATCAGAGGACAGCTCTGTGGAGTTGGTGCTCTCTTTCCACTTTTTTGTAGGTTCTTATTAAACCCACAGTATCATCACACTTAATAAAGTTGCTGTTAATTTAGTTACTGTTAATTTAGCTTGAGCATAATGGTACACACTTGTAGTTCTGCCACTCAGGAAGGTAAGGCAGGAGGTATCAACGTTAAGACTAGCCTGGCTTACTTAGGAGACCCAAGACAAAAATAGTTTAGTAATATGCTATCATTTTCTCCCCCGCCCCCCCCCCCCCGAAACAGGGTGTCTCTGTATAGCTCTGGCTGTTTTGGAGCTCGCTCTGTAGACCAGGCTGGCCTCGAACTCAGAGATATGACTGCCTATGCCTCCCAAATGCTAGGATTAAAGGTGTGCACCATCACCTCTGGCTGTTATCATTATTTTCTAGTTGCCCCCAAAATGTTTCTCCTGACCCTACCAAAGCCTTTCCCAATTCCACCAAAGTCTACTCAGTACATTTGTTTCCCTGTTTCAGTTGAATTTGTCTTAAGTAATTTTATAGCAATATTTTTAAGGCTTTGAGGATATTGGGAAACATATGCAAAGCAACTAAGCATAGGGGGTCTTAATCTGTGTCAGTACTACCAACAGTAGTATTTCATGTGTTGCTTCACATCTTGTCTCTCCTGCTAGACACGCTCTTTACTCAGGGAATATAGTACATCTGTAGCTACGAGAGGTGTGATGCATTCCAATAAATCCCGGGGATTCGCTCATTGCCAAGGAGGAGGATCAAGCTTTCGACCCTTACATAAACCTCAGTGGTTCCTAATACATAAAAAGGTAAAAAAAAAAAAAAGTACATTTTTAAGCTATAATCTCAGCACTGCTGGCTGAGGTGAGAGGATTGTGAATTCAAGTCCATCTGGGCTAACTACATAGTGAGACTCTGTATACTGTGAACTTCATTATGTATGCATTGTATCTCCAAGTGGAAGTTTGGTTTGTTTGGTTCGGTTTTAAAGAGTCTTGTGTATCACTGGTTGTCCCTGAACAGCTTCTGATCCCTCTATCCTGTGCTGCCTTGCCCAGCTTATTTTCTTAACACCTAAAGTGTGTGTGTGTGTGTGTGTGTGTGTGTGTGTGTGTGTGTGTGCGCGTGTGTGCGCGCGCGCGCACGTGCAAACTACTTGATGGCTCACAACTATCTGTAATAAGATATGGTGCCCTCTTCTGGCCTGCAGACAGACGATTGTAAATAAATAATAATAAATAAATAAATATATCTTTATAAAAAAAGTCTAAAATTGAATAAACTACAAAATTAAACCTTAGGATACAAATTTCAGTAAAGAGCAGGGCAGTGGTGGCATACATCTTTAATCCCAGCACTTGGGAGGCAGAGGCAGGCGGATCTCTGAGTTTGAGGTCAGCCTGGTCTACAGAATGAGTTCCAGGACAGGCCTCATAGCTACTAAGAAACCTTGTCTTGATAAACAAAGCAAAAACTATTTTTTTAGCCGGGCGGTGGTGGCGCACGCCTTTAATCCCAGCACTTGGGAGGCAGAGGCAGGCGGATCTCTGTGAGTTCGAGGCCAGCCTGGTCTACAAGAGCTAGTGCCAGGACAGGCTCCAAAACCACAGAGAAACCCTGTCTCGAAAAACAAAAAAAAAAAACCAACTTTTTTTTTCAGTGAAGAGCGGTGAACTTGCGGTTTGTTGCACTGGCTGTGGTGATTACAGTAATGCACAGTCCCACAGCCTGAGAACCTCACTGGGTTTTACCATGGTGTACCATCATTGGTGTTCCCATCAGACAGGCACTGAGCGAGGACTGTGCCTTCCATGAGAACACCTGGTAAATGCACATGTGTGAGGCTGCTGCGGGGCAATGGGATATTGTTAGTAATGCTAGGACAATTATAACTGCTACTTACATAACTTTCTAAAATTGTGTGTCTGTGTGTTGGGGAGAAGACCATAGAGATCAAAAGACAACAGCTTGAGAGATTCAAGGGATTCAGGTCTCAGGCTTGGCAACACCTTTCTATCTCTCCAGCCTCAGATAAATGCTTTAAAGTATGTTTATACACTCAGAGGGAGGAATCCTATTTGGAGACCAACCTGGTTGCATGGAAAAAAAAGTATCTTTATGGTACATAAACTTAGTCTTTGTGGCATAATAAACTTTATCTATGAATTCATAACCACTTTTGCTTGATTTGGTTTTAAATTTTTTATTAAACTTTATTTTTTTTAATATTTATTTATTTATTATGTATACAATATTCTTTCTGTGTGTATGCCTAAAGGCCAGAAGAGGGCACCAGACCTCATTACAGATGGTTGTGACCATGTGGTTGCTGGGAGTTGAACTCAGGACCTTTGGAAGAACAGGCACTGCTCTTAACCGCTGAGCCATCTCTCCAGCCCCGATAAACTTTCTAATAAATAAAAATATCACACACCAAATTAACCAGACCCAAAGTATTAATGAACTTATATAAAGTTAGAATTGGCATTTGTTTGAAACAGGATTTCACTGTGTAGCTCTGATTGCCCTGGAACTTGTTATGAAGATGAGGGTAGCCTCAAATTCACAGAAATCTGCATGCCTCTGCCTCTTGGGTGCTGGAATTAAAGTAATCACCATGCCACACGTATAACCATCTTAAAATTTTATTTTCCTTTCATTGTCTTTCTCCCATACAGTATCGAGAAAATTGCCTGGCCGCAAAAGCCCTCTTTTTTGACTTCTGCCTACCAGCTTTGTGTCTTCAGACTCAGCTCTTGCCGTATCTTGCTCTGCTGACCATTCCAATGCGAAATAAAGGTAACGTGTTTCTTTCCTATAGAGAACTTGTTACCTATTAGTTGTAGAATCCACCCCCACGATGCTTTAGTCTATAGGACTGACATCTGGTTTTCATTCCTTCTAGATTTTTGTCTGAATTGTACTATGAGGAGTAGCTTTGATTCTTTTTCATTGGTTTTCATTTTTGGTATCTCTTGATAAAGACTCTGGGATCTTCGGTTGCAGCTCGTCACTATCATTATTTTGATCTCAGGTTGTTCACAGTTGTCTAGTTGATGCTGCTTTAAGCTGTGGTTTTATTTCCTTTTATTACTATTTTTTAATTATGTGTATGTGTCTGTGTGTGGGTATGTGCACATGGATGCAAATGCAGTCAGAGGGCAGAAAGGATGTTGGAACTACAGGTGGTTGTGAGTTGCCTGATGTTGGGAACCCAATTTGGGTCCTCTGCTGTAAACATGCTTAACAGCTGAGCCATCTCTCTGGAAACCCAGTGTCATTTCTAAGCTTTGTCTATAAAACAAAGCTAGACAAATTTGTGTGTATAACATAAGTCCATAATAGAACATCTAGTTTCTACCTAGCCCGACAGTGTTTATTCTAACCCTTTCCCTTTCCATATCTGTATTTCTGTTGTGATTGTTACTGTTTTGTAGGACTGGAGGCCAGACTTGATTTTCTTTGATTACAAGTACTTGGAATCAAATTGAGGGCCTTCCTTGTGCAAGCTAAATGAATTTGTATCACTGAAATATATTCCAGATATACCTCCCCCTTTGAATAATGAAATTGCCTACCATTTTTCTAGATGTATTTTCTTGTGTGATCATTATACGCATATGTACTTTTTATGTATGTGTCGGTGTGTGCATGTGCACATAGAAGTCAGAAGACAACTTCAGGTGTTGTTCCTCAGCTACTATCCACTGTTTTTTTCTTTTTTTTAAATCCAAGACAGGGTTTCACTGTGTAACCCAGGCTGTCTTGGAACTCACTCTGTAGATCTGGTCTTGAACTCACGGAGATCTGTCTGCATCTGTCTCCCAAGTGCTGAAATTAAAGGCGTGTACCACCACAATCTGGCCAAAAAATGATTTTTAATTGACAAATTTAAACTGTATATATTTATGGTATATGTGACATTTTTATGTGTGTATGTATACCTTATAGAATAGCTAAACCAATTTTTTTTCTTTTCTTCTTTTTTTTTTTTTTTTTTGGTTTTTCAAAAGAGGTTTCTCTGTGTAGCCCAGACTGTTCTGGATCTAGCTCTGTAGACCAGGCTGGCCTCAAACTCACAGAGATCCACCTGTCTCTGTCTCCTGAGTGCTGGCATTAAAGACATGTGCCACCAGTTGGCAAAAGTAATTTTTGAATGATGGTGTTTAAAACTTTATTTAAATGTTTTTTTTCAGCTCAGATTTCTTTTATCCAAGATATTGGAAGACTTCCTTTGAAACAAAACTTTGGAAGGTAAGCTGATCATCTTAATTCCTAAAGAATTCTTTCTGAAATGTCCACTGAATGTATTTGCATACAGTCAGTAAATACAGAACAGCTTGAGGCTTGGTGACAGACAGGTTTAATTCCAGACCGGAGAAAATGTTGGCAGGTGGATTTCTGCTAGCCACAGCTTTGAAGATAGATCCTGACTCTGATTAATTAATTATTTTAAAAAAGAACTATGGCTAGAGAGATGAGGGTTCCCTAGTTGAGAGTACAGACTGTTCCTCCTGGACCTGAGTTTGTTTCCCAGCACCCACGCTGGGCAGCTTATAACTGCCTGTAACTATGGCTACGGTATCTGACTTCCTATAAACATAAAAGTGAATAAAGTATCTTTTTCCAATTTCTAGCAGATAACTATAGGAAATAAAAATGTATATAAAGAAGGTTTACAGCTTTGTTGTCTTGAGGTGAGGAGGATCTCACTATGTAGCTGAGGCTCGACTCAGGACTTCTCATTCTCTTGTCGTAGCCTCCCAAGTGCTAGTATTACATGCTGTACCACCATCCCTGACTGAAGTTTTAGTGTTTTTTTTTTTTTTTTTTTGAAACAGGGTTTCTTTATATGGTTTTGGCTGTCCTGGAACTCAGAGATCCAGTGTCTGCCTTTTTCCCCTGAGTTCTCGGATTAAAGGAGTGAGCACCATGCCCAGCTTTAGTTTCTATTTTTAAAATTATAAATTAAATAATATAAAATGTAGTCCTATTCATGTTTCCTGAGATTTCTGTTTTCTGCTCATTTTTAATGTATATATAAACATTAGTGCATAGGAACTCTACTGGAGACATTAACCCTCTTGTAGGCAGTAGGGTTTATTCAGTTTCTCATTCACCTTGCATTTTGTGTAAGTGGAAAGACCTCTTAGGTTACAATTGAAAGGAATCTCCTGTTTGGTAACTACTGACGTCTGCCCTGTGAATCCCACAGGTTGAAAATGGAAGCCCTGACCGAGCGAGAGCTCATAGAGCCCGACAGCGAGGATGAGTTCCCCCGTACTGGAGGGCGGCCTGCACAGGACACTCAGGGTGAAGCCTCGCAGACTGCTGACCCAGAGCCCTGGTCTCTCCCCCTGAGTCAGAACAGCGGGAGTGACCTGCCTGCTAGCCAGCCGCAGCCCTTCTCCTCCAGAGTGGACGTGGAGGAAGAGGAGGAGGAGGAGGACATCATAATAGAGGACTATGACAGTGATGGGACTTAGAGAACACCTGTCAGTCAAGGTGTTACTGGAGAGACTTGTTTTCAGTCATTCAGGACTACAGAAATTGGTACTTGAACAGCATTAACACACTTCTGGTGCATGGCAAGCCGTTTGCTGATTGCTCAGAGTTCCTTCCAAGCCGCTGACTTGAGTCATCCTGAAGTAAAGCAGGGCTCAAGTACGAAGTCTTTAGTATTTATTTAGTCTTGTGAAAGCTTTAGGGAGGAGCGGTCACAGTGTGAAGTATGGTTCTCGGTGTCCTGCTTAAATATCAGAAAATGTGAAGGAGTAATCCAGAATACAGACTTTATGGGGTGTTGTAAATTGATTTGTAAAACAATTTATGAGTATAAATAAACTTTGTGCCTTATTTACAGTTTGCAAGTAGCTTCTCAGATACTGTTTGGTATGTTGTACAGTGAAATATTTTAGATACTTCTGGAAAATATTTACATAATTTATATAAAAATTAAAATGTTGACTTTCATCGTGTTTTTCTTATCTTTTAACATTGCCTACCACGCATTGTCTCCTTCGGTCCAGTCGTAAGTAGAACAAATGTTCTAAAGATGGACGGGGCAAGTAGCGCCTTACACTGTACTAGTTTCCTGGCAGGATCTGGGCTGGCCAAGGGCTGGGTAGGGAACCTGCGCGGGTGAGGCCGGCAGGAGGGATCTGAACTGACGGGCGAGTGGGCGGGGCGCTGTGGCTCGACCACGCCTTAGGATCCCGATCCCAGTTTCGGTGCCCGCGGTGGGAGGCGCAGGGAGGCCGTTCTTCCGGCCAGGTGAGTGAGTCCGCGATGGGACGCTGCGCCCGTGGGGTGAGGGGCTTTAACCCCCGCAGCCAGGCTGAAGCCCGAGCACGTGGGCGAGCCGGCTGGGGGCGGCGGGAGGCTTTCCCTGTAGCGACAGGTGCGGCCGGCTGGACCGCCTCCTTCCGGGCGCCGGGCGGCACCGCCCTCGCCACTTTCCCCGGCTGTCCTGACCGGGACAACGGCCACCTTGGGGCGGAAGCCAGAGTGGATTTTCCAGAGAAGGCGGCCAAGTCGGGAGGCGCACCGGTGGGTACAGCCGTCGAACCGGGAGGCTGCATGGGAGAGCCCCGCGAGAACGCTGGTGATTGTCAGCGGCGGCTGCCGCTCGCTGCTCCCCACCCCAAATCCCGCTGCAGTCCACCTTCTGGAGGCGGCAAAACTGTAAAGGGCGGTTGTGCGTGTGTAAAGGTAATCAGGCTTGATTCCTGTGACGTGCAGGGAACCATTTTTCTGGCCAGGGCTGTGGCATTCCTAAGTCCCTGGCCCCAACCAAACAAAGACCTGCGATCTCAACGACCTGGATGGAGCCTAGGGGGCTCTGGAGCAACCCGTAAGACGTCAGGAGTTTCTATATGTTTAAGATGTGGTAAAATACCACTGACCATTCCTTTCGACGCATTTAAATTTGTTGTTGTTTATTTAAATGATAAAGTGATGTATTATTTCAAAGAGACGTTTTCCACAGGTGAAGATGAACTGAACCCGTTACAGTGAGTCACACTTTTAACAGTGAGTTAAAGTAACCAGCAGGATGCCCTGTAAACCCTCTGTACCCTAGATACTTCAAACCTTGTTCAGTTTGTTGTTTGCTTCTACATTCATTTGTTTTGTTTTGATTTTTTTTTTCTTTTGAGATAGCCTTCCTCTGTGGTTAACAGTGCTGGCTGTCCTGAAACTCGCTTTGTAGACAGGCTGGCCTCGAACTCACAGAGGTCCTTCTGCTTCTATCTCCAAAGTGCTGGGATTAAAAGTGTGTGCCACCAGTGGGCTTTGCTTCTACATTCTCAAGCATGTGTTGATAGAAACTTAGGACAACAGAGAGAGAAAGACAAGGGTAAGTGCTGTTGTGCTGGCTGGTTTCGTGTCAGCCTGACACAGGTTAGAGCCCCTTAGAAGAGGGAATCTCAGTTAAGAAACTGTTCCTGATAGGTTGGCCTGTGGGCAAGCTTCTGGTGCATTTTCTCGGTCAGTGATTGATGTTGGAGGGCCCAGCTCACTATGGGTAGTGTCATCCCGGGCTGGGTAGTCCTGGACACTATAAGAAAGCAAACTAAGCAAGCCAAGAGGAGAAAGTCAGTAACCAGTACTTCTCCATGGCTTCCGAGTTCCTGTCCTGACTTCCCTCAGCAATGGAGTGTGATCTGAGTGCTGCGACCTGTAATAAACCCTTTCCTCCCCTGGTTATGGTCATGGTGTTTATCACAGCAATAGAAACCTCAACTATGGGCTAGAGACATGGCTCTGCTCCTCCAGAGATTCTGAGTTCTATTCCCAGCACCTACATGGTGGCTCATAAACATCTATAGTGGGACCCAATGCCCTTTTCTGGCCTGCAGGCATACATGCAGATAGTATACTCATACACATAAAATAAATATTCTTTAAAAAGAAAAGAAAGCAACTTTATCAAAATATGCCTAAGAAACTGAACAGAATCCTCAAAAGAAGAAACACACATTTTAAAAGAAAAAAAAAAGAAACCTCAACTAAGACAGCTGTCATTCAGAGAGCTTTTGGTTTGGTTTGCACACCTTGCTCGGTTATCAATATCAATACCCCAGTCTAGGAGTCCCTCATTGGAGGACCCTGAAATCCCTTCTGGGACTCCACCTGCTGTGCTCCATCTATTCCATCTATCGGGTGGATTTTATGTGGGTGAGTGTTTTGTCTGCATATGTGCCTGCGCCATATGTGTTCAGTGGCCTTGGAGGCTGAAGATCATGTTAGATCCGGTGGAACTGGAGTCACAATTGATCGTAAGCCTCCTTGTAAGTGCTGGGAATTGAACCCAGGTCCTCTGGAAGAGCAGCCATTGTTTTTAACCACTGAGCCATTTCTCCAGACCCTCTGGCACTACTTCTATGTAATCTCTTCTGGCAGAGGAGGAATAGGACAGGGAAGGAGAAGTGAAATATAAATAGGATTGGTCTATGTTTAAAGTTTTCTGTAACTACATATTTTACGTCCCCTATGTCTAGAATGCAAGGCCTCACTGTGTCTGTGGCTAGCACCGGGATGCTTTGGATATTAGCAGCGTCCTTATCTTAGCCTTCCCCTCTCGATGGTACTCGAGTGTATGAACATCCACGGAGATCCTACTAAAACAAGCCGGATCACACCACTCCTCAACTTCGAATCCTCTGGCTCATCACCCCTTAGTAGCCAGTGGATTTAAGGTCTCTGGTGAATCGGTCAGTTTCCTTCTGTCCTGCATCTTGTTCTGCCTCTGCCTTGCTGAGCTCTCTGATGTGGCATTTCCCTAGCATGTTAGGCAATCCCTAAGGGCGTTTGGGACTTTCTCTGTAGCTGTTTCTTTTGCCTGGAGCGCTCCTTCCAGGCGTCTGCTTAGTTTCCCCTTCACCTTTATACTGTCACTTTCTCCATGGCTGTGCTAAAATGAAATCCTGCTGCCTGCAGTGCGCTCCCTACTCCCCTTTTAAAACGTTGATCCTGCACACCTAATCCCAGCACTCAGGAGGCAGAAATGCGAGGATCTCTGTGAGTTCAAGGCCAGCTTAGTCTACAGAGCGAGTTCCAGGACAGCTCCAAACCCTGCTCAAAAACACCAAACCAAACCAAACCGGAAAAAAACCCAACTTTGATCCTTAGTGCTTTATGCATTTCACTTATCACCTGCTGCTCACAGTGGGATTTTAGTTCCACAAAAGTGGGAAAGTTAAATACAGCCTTAATGTGCCTGATTTATCAAGGTTTTCAGTCTTTGTTGACTAATGGGTCTCCTCCATTTTACCAGATAAAATAATGCCTTAGGATTTCCAAATGTCCAACACCTTAAAGGTGAGAGTACGTTTTTTATTTTGACATAATTTCGAGTTTAGTATCACAGGTCTAGTTGAATAAATGCCAATAAAAAAGCATAAATGGGAAAAAGGAAGAAATTCAGTGTGCCTCAAACCTAGTAGTTCATCATCAGTAAGTGGATTTTTTTATTCTATACATATTTAGGTTATTGCTTTCATCAAAGAAGGCAACAGACTCAGTCAAAGTGCTTTCAATAATTTTTTCAGGTATATTAAGTTCCATGCTTTACTTGTCCATGGCAACAGCAGATTGCCTTCAGCTGCTGTGGGAACAGTCATATTTATAGTTAGGGCTGCTGTTGTTTTACATTTCTGGGCCACCACGGATCTCAGCGTCTTTGCCTCTGAGAACTCAGTTTCTAAAGTCTAGTGCCAGCTGTAACTATTGTGGGAGGGAAGAGCAAACCCCTCAGCTAACCTTTTCACTGGTTTGCTGTTTTGTGTGTAGGGGTGTTCTGCTTGCATGTATGTCAGTCCCCCAGAGGCCAGAAGAGGGCATCAGATCCTCTGGGACTTGGGTTATAGCTGATTGTGGGCCCCTGTATGGGTGCTGAGAATTGAACTGGCCCTCTTGAAGAGCAGCCAGTGCTCTTAACCTCTGAGCCATCGCTCTAACCCCTCGGCTAACTCTTTTGGTTAGAAAGGGAAAGGCCACACACTTGCTGTGTTTTAAGACCCCCTTTAATGGCTCCTTGTTCCTCCCGAAGCAAATGTGCGCTCATGAAAATGAAGAGTATTTGCTGAGCCATCAGATTGTGGTACACTCAGACTCTTCTTGTTGTTGTTTTGTTTTTTGAGACAGGATTTCTCTGTGCTACAGCCCTGGCTGTTCTGGAATTCTCTTTGTAGACCAGACTGTCCTCGAGCTCACAGAGATCCACCTGCCTCTGTCTCCCAAGTACTGAGACTAAAGGTGTGCGCCACCACTGCCTGGCATACTCTGACTTAAATATTTGATTTAGATGTCTAAAGACAAGATTATACTTGGGAATATGTTAGTATTTTCTATTGCTCAAGTTTTTTTTTTTTGTTTTTATATTTTGTCCATAGAGTTTCATACACAAATTAGACTTAAATGCTTTACTATATAAAATTCAAAACTAATATTTAAAATCTTTGTTGCACCAAAATGCAATGGTGTGCTATGCGGTAGTGGCGCAAACCTTTAATCCCAGCAGTTGGGAGGCAGAGACAGGCAGATCTCTGTGAGTTCGAGGCCAGCCTGGTCTGTGGAGCGAGTTCCAGGACAGGCTCCAAAGCTACAGAAAAATCCTGTCTAGGAAAAAAAAATGCAATTGCATAGAATACTTAAATATATTTCTGGATAATCTAATTGTTACATATGTTTAAAATGTGTTTATCATTTTATATACAATAATACTTGGATATAATTATGTCTGCCACCTGAATCATTTTTTTAACTAAGTGACTTATAAAATAATTGGATTTTATTTATGGAGGATTAAGTAACTAGACATTCTAACTTTAATCTTGTCCACAGGTGTGAAAACCCCAAATGTCGTCAAGTGATGGAAGGTCCAGGATTCGGGACAGGGGCTACAGTGAGGTTCCAGGGGACATTCCTGGTCCAGATGGTACCATAAGAACCCTCCAGTCCCTTCAGAGCAGTGAGCTGGCTCTGAGCGCAGATCCTTTGCCGCCTCCCCCTCTCCCATTACAGCCACCATTTGGCCCGAGCTTCTCCTCAAGTGACACAGAGGAACCAGCCGTAGCACCAGACCTCAAGCCGGTAAGGCGCTTTGTCCCCGACTCCTGGAAGAACTTCTTCAGAGGGAAGAAAAAGGATCCAGAATGGGATAAGCCGGTGTCTGATATCAGATACATCTCGGATGGTGTGGAGTGCTCACCTCCGGCCTCTCCAGGGAGACCGAACCACTTCCCACCCAGTTCTTACAAAGATCCTTCTGGAGGGTCGGAAGGTGCCTTCAACTCCCAGCGGGGGGCAGATGCCATGTTTCCTCAGGACCCCTACGCATCCCTAGACCGGCGCACACAGACGGCCCGGACCTACAGCGAGAAGGTGGAGGAGTACAATCAGCGATATGCCTACATGAAGTCGTGGGCAGGCCTGCTGAGAATTCTGGGTGTGGCCGAACTGCTTCTGGGGGCTGGCGTCTTCGCCTGTGTCACGGCTTACATCCACAAGGACAACGAGTGGTACAACTTGTTTGGGTATACACAGCCCTATGGCACGGCGGGTCTGGGCAGCACATATGGGGGTTATTACTACAGTGGCCCCAAGACCCCTTTCGTACTCGTGGTGGCTGGGTTGGCTTGGATCGCCACTATTATTATTCTGGTGCTGGGCATGTCCATGTACTACCGCACCATTCTTTTGGACTCTAACTGGTGGCCCCTGACGGAGTTTGGCGTGAACGTCGCCTTGTTTATCCTGTACATGGCCGCAGCCATCGTCTATGTGAATGACACCAACCGAGGTGGCCTGTGCTACTATCCATTATTTAACACGCCGATGAATGCAGTGTTCTGCCGGGTAGAAGGAGGTCAGATCGCAGCAATGATCTTCCTGTTTGTCACCATGATAGTGTATCTCCTCAGCGCCCTGGTCTGTCTAAAGCTCTGGAGGCACGAGGCAGCCCGGAGGCACCGGGAATTCATGGAGCAGCAGGAGGTAGGTGACTTTCTCAATACCTTTGTTCTACTTTGCTTTGTTTTTCTGTTGCTGCCAAAATTACAGCATCCTTGTCAAGGTCTTTCTGGATCTGGATCTGTATTTAATTGAGCTGAATTTTAAGAGTCTTGCTTTGACTGGGATAACCCACAGTTATTGCACACACACACACACACACACACACGCACACACGCATGCCCGCACGCACACACGCATGCACGCACGCACACGAGGGTATGGCTAAGGCAAATGGTGGCCTAACCTTAACCCCTGCTGTTGGGAAGTTAAAACAGGACAATTCTGAATTCAAGTCTAGCCTGGGCCACGTAGTTTGAGGCTTGCCTGAGCTCCTTTTCAACCCCCTGTCTCACAAAGGAAAAACAGAAAAGCATACGGTGACTTTGTTTGCCTTAAACACAAACATTGACTAACTAAGTTGTGGTAAACATAGAGGTCACCTACTGGCTTGTGATGGTTCATCATTATTTTGGAAAGGTCTGTATTCCAAAATAAGAAAGTACCGCATTTATTTTTCTCTCTTGCATTTTACTTATTAAAAATAACAATAAAAATAATAAGTAATGAGATTAATATAAAGGAAAAAGTGATGGTGCTATGTAATGGATAAGATCATGTAAAAAGTCTCATTTGAAAGTATTTGAGTTTGACAGTAGCAAGCATTAGGTTTGCTGTGCTACTTCCGGTCTGCCCTGAGATATGTTGATGTTTTACACTTTCCAGTAGGTGCCGTGGAATCTCCTATTCCACCGAAAATTAGTTTGCCTTAAATTTGTCCCTAATTAAGTTGACCTTATTGTAAGCATTTCCGTTCCTGCTTTCCCCAAGGCTTCCTAGATTCTATATAATTGCACATGTAAAAATAAAGATTAAACCCCGTCCCTTTAAGAGCACATTTTATGAATGTGATACATGTTTGTTTATTTGAGACGTGGTCTCACTGTGTGGCCCCAGCTGGCCTGGAACTCATTATATAGACCAGGACTTCACAGAGATCGGCCTGTCTCCGCCTCTGCTGGAATCAAAGGTGTGCTCCACCACGCCCTGCAAATGATTTTTATAACACTTATATGGTAATCAAGAAACTTTGAATGGTCTAGTGTGAATCTGTGAAAGTACTTCTATTGTTACAGTTACTTCGAAAAATGTACCTCAGCTGGTGAGGGGGTTGGCACACTCGGGAGGCAAAGGCAGGTGGATCTCTGTGAGTTCGAGGCCAACCTGGTCTAAAAGAGCTAGTTCCAGGACAGGCTCCAAAGCCTCAGAGAAACCCTGTCTTGAAACCCCCCCCCCCCCCCCGGAAGGAAGGAAGGAAGGAAGGAAGGAAGGAAGGAAGGAAGGAAGGAAGGAAGAAAGGAAGAAAGGAAGAAAGGAAGAAAAGAAGGAACAGGATTTTACTATACAGCTATGGCTGGCCTGACACTGTGTATCAAGCTGACCTTGCTCAGCCTCTGAGGTGCTGGTGTTACAGGGGTGCGCCTGTGCCCCCCACCTAAGAACTTTTAATTATAATGTGTGGGATTCAAAACAGGAAGACTTAGACTCCTCCTCATAAGTTTTTGCTAGCTTAATATTCATTTTTAATTATTTAAATTTCATGTCTACTACATTAATATAATTATTAGCATAATGTTTTTCCTTCAATAAAAATGTATTTTGTGGTGGTGGCACACGCCTTTTCCCAGCACTTGGGAGGCAGAGGCAGGTTGATCTCTGAGTTTAGGCTAGCTTGGTCTTTAGAATGAGTTCCAGGACAGTAGGGTTACAGAAAAACCCTGTCTTTTTTTGTTTGTTTGTTTGTTTGTTTGTTTCGAGACAGGGTTTCTCTGTAGCTTTGGAGCCTGTCCTTGAACTAGCTCTTGTAAACCAGGCTGGCCTCGAACTCACAGAGATCCTCCTGCCTCTGCCTCCCAAGTGCTGAGATTAAAGGCCTGCGCCACCACCGCCCGGCAGAAAAACCCTGTTTTATGCAAAAACTCCAACAACTAGTTTTGTTTTATTTGAGAAGAGGTCTTATTATGTAGCCCAGGTTGGACTCAAACTGATTGTAAAGCCCAGGATGACTTACAACTCACCACAGTCCTCCTGCCTCAGCCTCCCAGAGAGTTAGAATTTCAGGCATAAACTAGTGTATTCATCTTAAAAACTTTATGTAAGATTTTTTTTACAATATTTGATTAAGCTTGAATTATTGAAGGTGATATTACAGCCTTTGGCGGTTTTTCTTCTATTAATTTTATAAAGTGACTGTATCAACTTTTTAATTATCCAAAGTGCTGGACATGGTAAGTCACATCTGTAATCCCAGCACTTGGGGCAGAAGCAAAAAGACGGCCACAAGATTAAGGCCAGCCTAATCATGTTGTGAGTTCTAGGCTAGGCTAGCCTAGGCTACTAGGCTACCTAACAAGATCATATGTCATAAACAAAACAAAACAAAATAACAATTTAATCACCCAAGATAAAGTAACCAGGAATAAATAAAATCTAGGTAATTCAAGCAACCTATCTAATAGTAACCACCATTCCCACATCTCCAAATCCTCCCGGCTTACAGGGAAACACAGTCACCTGAAGTCCTCTGGTTCCCTACTGGTCCATAGGTGAACAAGTATGGAGAACAGACATCAAGAAGAGCTTCCAGACATTGAGATTGGGCTAGAAGTGCACATGGATGGAAACATTTGGAAATCAGCTTCTAGGGCTGGAGAGAAGGCTTAGCAGTTAAGAGCGCTGACTGCTTTTCCAGGGGTCTTGAGTTCAATTCCCAGCAACCACATGGTGCTCACAACTATCTATAATCAGATCTGGTGTCCTCTTCTGGCCTGCAGGCAGGACACTGTGTACATAAATAAATAAATCTTAAAAAAAAAATGGCCAGGCGGTGGTGGCTCACGCCTTTAATCCCAGCACTCGGGAGGCAGAGGCAGGCGGATATCTGTGAATTCGAGACCAGCCTGGTCTACAGAGCTAGTTCCAGGACAGGCTCCAAAGCCACAGCGAAACCCTGTCTCGAAAAACCAAAAAAAAAAAAAGAAAGAAAAAAAAGAAAAAAAAAAGAAAATTAGCTTCTATATTTTACGCACGCGTGTATGTATGTGTGTGATGTACACTTGCATGTGGGGGCCAGAAGAGGGCATGGGATCCCCAGATGCTGAATTTACAGGCAGTTGTGAGCCTCTGCAAGAGCAGTAAGCACTCCAGACTGTTGGGCTATCTCTTCAGCCGCTTGAGAAATCATTTTAACTCTTTTGTTGTTGTTGTTTCAGATAAATGACCCATCATTGTCATCAAAAAGGAGAATGGTAAGAGCAACATTAAGTTGTCCCGTATCTGTAGATTTGCTAAACATTTATCTCTTGTGTATATTTGTTGACAATAGACTCATCCATGCGTGAAACTATGCTGCCAAGCTCGGATGAAGACTTTTGGCTTTTTTCTACACTGTAAGGACCAGATTAGGCAGTTCTCCCTCAATTCCCTTTTCATTTTATTACACGAACTTTTTGTAATGAGTATGCTGGGTCTTCCTTGTATGTGTGTTTATTTGCTGTGAGTTCTTGCTGTGTGGCCCAGGCTGGCCTTTTAATGCATGCTGCCTGTGCCTGCTTCTGCCTCCTGTGCTGTGGGACTCTTGGCTTACTAACTATGCCTGGCTAATTTTCTTCGATGGAAATCATTCTTCCTGAGCCTGGGGTACAGCTCAGTTGGTAGACTGCTTGCCTAGCATGTATGAAGCCCTGGATTCTCCCCCCCCCACCCCCCCAGCACTGAACAAACTGAGCACCCTGGCCCAGGGCTGTAATCCTAGTTTGCAGGAGAATCAGAAATTCAAGGTCATTGTCTCAGTTAGAGTTTCTATTGCTATGATAAAACACAGGCACCAGAAGCAACTTGGGCGCACAGCAGCCCGTCCTTGAAGGGAAAAGTCAGGACAGAAACTCAGGCACGGCAGTGTACACATATACACACACATTTGACATGGGAAATCTATCTTATAATGCCAGCACTCGTTAACAGATAATGTCAAGACCTAGTATCAAAATTATGCAGAATGCTAACATTTGGAAGAATATTCACAATATCCTAAGTATTTGGAATAAAGGTCAGTGGTAGAATGCTTACCTGCCTGGTGTGTTTGAGGCCCTGGGTTTAATCCCCATCCCTGAAATCCTTCCATTTATTCATCTGCCCACCCATCCAGCCATCATCTTTGGGGACATTTGAACGTGCGTCCACTTTGCAATTGCTTACTTCCCGGTGCCAGGATGGACAGGGTCACCTCACTGGGCCGCAGTATGGCAGTGATGTGTGTTCTTGTCCTGGGTAGAATTGTCTGGACTTTGTGGTCATTCCCACTGAAGGCAGTGGGATTTACCAATGGACTTCAGTGCAGAACAGAGTCAACCTAAAAAGCCAGGAAGATGCAAGGGAAAGCAGCCCTCAGTGTCCAGCAGTCGGGTCCCCGCTGGATGGGATGTACAGGTGGGACAGGGCTTTTAAGATCTGCCAGAGAGTTCTGGGACTTCTCTTTCAGTCTGCCTAGGGCCAGACAGCGTGTACAGGTTTTCCTGGTCCTCGATACTGAGAGGCCCTGGAATAGTTAGGAATCATGGTAGAATGTCCATTCTGTTGTTGTTGTTGTTTGTTTGTTTTTTTTCTTCTGAGACAGGGTTTCTCTGTATAGCCCTGGCTATCCTGGAACTTGCTCTGTAGACCAGACTGGCCTCTAACTCCCGCCTGCCTCTGCCTCCCAAGTGCTGGGCCTAAAGGTCTGCACCACTATCCAGCCAAAACACATCCCTTTAAAGACCTCTTGAGAGATGGAATCCAGAAATAGCTTAGGGGTATTTCAAGAGGGACTCCCATTAATCAGCTGGACTTAGCCAATGAGATAGAAAGTTCTAGAACCTGGATTTCCATGGGTGTGATTTATTTCACCTGCCTTCCCCTGGGTCCTATGAGGGACGGTTTGGGAGAGAGAGTGACTGACACCTTGATGAACTTTACAATTAGGCTGCTCTGAATCAGGGCTCTGGGGCAGCTTCCTTCTCGCTCTTTGATCCTGAGAAAATTACTTATCTTCTCTGAACTTGATGTTTCCTGTCCACCATTTGGGCTGAAGAGTAGGCTGAACCTTATTGTTTATATTATATTTTATTTTGTTTTTGGTTTTTTGAGACAGGGTTTCTCGTTTTGGGTTTTTTTTTCTCTCTGCATTTTTCTCTGCTTCCCTCCCTGCCTCTCCCCTACCCCCTTCAGCCCTCCCCCAAGGTTCCCATGCTCCCAATTTACTCAGGAGATCTTGTCTTTTTCTACTTTTTACTTCCCATGTAGATTAGATCTATGTAAGTCTCTCTTAGTGTCCGCACTGTTGTCTAAGTTCTCTGGGATTGTTGTGGTTTGTAGGCTGGCTTTCTTTGCTTTATGTTTAAAAACCACCTATGAGTGACTACATGTGATAATTGTCTTTCTGTGTCTAGGTTACCTCACTCAAAATGATGTTTTCTAGCTCCATCCATTTTCCTGCAAAATTCAAACTGTCATTATTTTTTTCTGCTGTGTAGTACTCCATTGTGTAAATGTACCACATTTTTCTTATCCGGTCTTTGGTTGAGCTGCATTTATGTTGTTCCCAGGTTCTGGCTATGATAAGCAATGCTGCTATGAACATAGTTGAGCACATGTCCCTGTGGCACGATTGACCATCCTTTGGATATATACCCAAAAGTGGTATTACTGGGTCTTGAGGAAGGTTGTTTCCTAATTTTCTGAGAAATCACCACGCTGCCATCCAAAGGGGCTGTACCAGCTTGCATTCCCACCAGCAATGCAGGAGTGTTCCCTTTTCCCCACAACCTCTCCAGCATAAGCTGTCATCAGTGTTTTTGATCTTGGCCATTCTTACAAGTGTAAGAATGGAATTTCAGAGTTGTTTTGATTTGCATTTCTCTGATGACTAAGTATGTTGACCATTTCCTTAAGTGTCTTTCAGCCATTTTTTTTTATTTTTTTATTTTTGGTTTTTTCGAGACAGGGTTTCTCTGTGGTTTTGGAGCCTGTCCTGGAACTAGCTCTTGTAGACCAGGCTGGTCTCGAACTCACAGAGATCCGCCTGCCTCTGCCTCCCGAGTGCTGGGATTAAAGGCGTGAGCCACCACCGCCCGGCCATTTTTTTTTAAAGATTCATTTATTATGTATACAACATTCCTTCGATGCATGTTTGTATGTCAGAAGAGGGCCCCAGATCTCATTATAGATGGTTGTGAGCCACCATGTGGTTGCTGGGAATTGAACTCAGGACCTTTGGAAGAGCAATCAGTGCTCTTAACCTCTGAGCCATCTCTCCAGCTCCCTCTTTCAGCCATTTTAGATTCCTCTGTTGAGAGTTCTCTGTTTAGGTCTGTACTCCATTTTTTTTATTGGATTATGTGTTGTTTTGGTGTCTAATTTCTTGAGTTCTTTGTATATTTTGGAGATCAGACCTCTGTCTAATGTGGGGTTAGTGAAGATCTTTTCCCATTCTGTAGGCTGTCGTTTTGTCTTGTTGACTATGTCCTTTGCTTTACAGAAGCTTTTCAGTTTCAGGAGGTCCTATTTATTAATTGTTTCTCTCAGAGTCTGTGCTGCTGGGGTTATGTTTAGGAAGTGGTCTCCTATGCCAATGAGTTCAAGTGTACTTCCCACTTTCTCTTCTATAAGGTTCAGTGTGGCTGGCTTTATGTTGAGGTCTTTGGTCCATTTGGACTTGAGTTTTGTGCATGGTGATAGATATGGGTCTATTTTCATTCTTCTACATGTTGATATCCAGTTAAGCCAGCACCACTTGTTAAATATGCTTTATTTTTTCCGTTTGATATTTTTTGCTTCTTTGTTAAAAATCAGGTGTTTGAAGATGTGTGGATTAATATTTACATCTTCTGTTTGGTTCCATTGGTCCTCCTGTCTGTTCTTATGCCAATACCAGGCTGTTTTCAGTACTGTAGCTCTGTAGTAGAGTTTGAAGTCAGGGATTGTAATGCCTCCAGAAGTTCTTTTATTATTGTACAGGATTGTTTTGGCTATCCTGGGTTTTTTGCTTTTCCATATGAAGTTGAGTACCGTTCTTTTGAGGTATTTGAAGAAATTTTTTTGGGATTTTGATGGGCATTGCGTTGAATCTGTAGATTGCTTTTGGAAAGATTTCCTAAACAGGCTTTCTCTGTAGCTTTGGAGCCTGTCCTGAAACTTGCTCTGTAGACCAGGTTGGCCTCGAACTCACAGAGATCCACTCGGGAGGCAGAGAGAGACACACACACTGAAAATGGCGTGGATGTTTGAAGCCTCAAAGCCCACCCCAGTGACACACCTCCTCCAGTAATTTCTTTCCAAGCAGTTCCACCAACTGGGGATCAGGTATTCAAACATATGAGCCATGGGGCCATTGTCATGCAGACGACATTAGTAAGACACCTTGCTTCTGTTCCTTATTCTGTCCCCTCTTGTTTCCCTGGAGTCCCCGAGGCTTTTGGTGTGATCTTCTCCCATCAGGCTTGTGGGCTTGGAGCTTCTCCTTTCCTGGTTCCTTTTCTTGGGCTGGTTAACAGCCTCCACTAGCTCAGGGCCTGTGCCATTTGGTGAGGTAAGAGCTGGTGGCTTTGACAGTGAGCTAAAGTTAAACCAAACCTCAAGACCAGTCCGGAAACAGGGAGGTGGGAAGACAAAGGACTTGTAAAAGCTGCCAAAGCAATGGAGGGCAAGGCTTCAGAATTCTTGATTGCGTGTTTGCACTCTTTTGTTGGTTTTTGTTTTGTTTGTATTATGTAGAGAAGAAAGGAGTTTCTGCATTGGGGCCTCGTTTTCCTGCAGCTGTGGCTAGCACTGCCTGCTTTATTCGTCAGGCTTGTTTCCAGTATGCGCCTGGACCTTCAGGGCGCTTTAGCATGTGAACAATATACATTTAATCAAATAGGTTTTCTGCATCTTTTTCATATAAAGTGTCAGGGAATCTTGGGTTAGGGTACAGTGCATTGCATTGGTGGAACACAGCTAGCCTGGCATGCTCAAAACCTCTGGAGTCAGTCTCTAGCATCACAAAAATCAAACACTTGCAGAATTTAGTTGGGGTTTTTCTGATTGTAACCCCCCAGCAGGTCAGTTAGTCTAGGGTTGTAACCCGCCTGGCAGGTCAGTTATTCCAGGGTCCCGAAGAGGCGCTATCTGAAAAGACGTGGGCGGGAAAGAGGAACGAGGCCAAGCAAGATCTGTTTTCAAAGCCTCCGTTTATTAGCATAATGGTTGTGGCTTATATAGCCCCTGGATGAGGAATTTGGGTTGGGATCGGGGGCAGGGGCATGGCAAGGGCAGGAAGGGATCTTGCAGCAATGGTCACAAGTCGACACTTGGTCATGAGTCGGTCATGAGGTCACGAGTCGACACACCTAGTGTTCTCTATGCCAAGCGGAATCGTTCCTTTTGTGATTCCAACCACAAACAGTTCTCTAGATAGTTGGAATGTGGGGCAGGTTTCCCTAACAGATAGCTCTCAAGATAGTTGGGTGTGGAGTGGGTTCTGCCAACAAACAGTTCTCAATACAGTTGGGGTGTGGGGCTCTGTGCAAACATTCCCAGGACAATGGTCTCTGCAATACTTTTTGGGGAAATGGCTCCAGAAGTCCGATTAGTTTCTGTGTGACCTTGGAGGGTTCACTTAGCCTTTCTGAACCTTACCTTAGGCGTCGGACCCTTCTTGCATCTACCAGCCTTGGGTGTTCTGGGTGCAGTGCTGTTAAATGCTGAGCTACCTTTGACTGCGTGTTCTAGAAGATTCCTCTGCATCTTCCACTCACGTGTCCCGTCTGCTGGCTTTTTTAGAAACCTCTCCCAGTCCTTCGCAGTCATTTTTCTTCTTTCCTGAATATGTAATATTTTTACTGCTTTGTAATATGCTGATTAGGAGCGGGAGGTGCCGGCCTCTCCCCGCTGCCGTTTCCAGACGTGACTCTGTTCAGCTGTTGCGTTGAGACCATCGCTGTGTGTTTAAGACATGGAACTCTCAACAGCTGTTTTTTTTTCACGTTTCGTCTTCCTACTCCCGCTTCGTTCTCTCCCAGTAACTTGGGTGGACTCTTTCCCTGTTCCCTTGTACAGTCGATTCTTTATCTCTTCCCCTGCAGTGCGAAGTGGCCACCAGTGACAGGCAGAGAGACCAAGAAGTTAATTTCAAAGAGTCGAGAACAGTGAAAATGACCCCTGAGCTTCAAAGCGGGCACATCCCTCCGGGCTACATTCCCAAGCCCATCGTGATGCCTGACTACGTGGCGTGAGTCCATCTCGGTTTTTCTAGCATCTTCTAGTTTGTCATCAAGCCAGCACTGTGTTTAAAGTCATTTATGTGAGCGGTCCTTTGTTATCCGGGGTAAGGTTGGAAAATAAGAAAGGTCCGCCAGGCCTGGGCACTGAGTGAGCGGACCCAGTTCAGCTATTCAGCTTGCGTTTCCCGCTCTGTGGATGGAACCCAGGGTCTTGAGCCTGCTAGGGAAGTGCCACCACAGACCTCCTGCAGGGTAAAGTTGTCACCCGGATTTGTGATTTTCCTCAGAAAATATCCTGTGATTCGGACGGATGACGATCGAGAACGATACAAAGCTGTGTTCCAAGACCAGTTCTCAGAGTACAAAGAGCTGTCTGCGGAAGTGCAGGCCATCCTGAGGAAGTTCGAGGAGCTGGATGCGGTGATGAGCAGACTGCCACGTCACGCTGAGAACCCCCAGGTCAGTGGCCACCCCTGCTGAGAGGAGACTGCCATGGGTTGGGGGTCCCCAAGGCCTGTCTGCTGTCTGTCAAAGTGTTTGAGACCTCAAGGTCACTAGGCAGAGGTTCCATTCCCGTCAGTAGAGCACTGTGTGCAGAGCATTAGGTTTGATCCCAGCGCTACCAAGAAAAAGGGAGAAAGAGAGCTGAACAAATTTTATAACTTAATGTCTTTTACCATTGCTGCCTTCTTTTTCTTTTGCTTTTTGTTTTTTCTTGTTATTTTGTTTTGTTTTCTGAGACAGGGTTTCTCTGTAGCTTTGGTTCCTGTCCTGGAACTAGCTCTTGTAGACCAGGCTGGCCTTGAACTCACAGAGATCCGCTAACAGGACTACAGAACTAGTTCCAGGATAACCAGGACTATACAGAGAAAAGCTGTCTTGAACCCCCCCCCCCCCCAAAAAAAAAAAGATAAAGGATGGTTAGGCATGGGTGGCGCACACCTTTAATCTCAGCACTCAAGAGACAGAGGCAGGCAGATCTCTGAATTCAAATCAGCCTGATCTACAGAGAGCTCCAGGCCCATGAGGACTGCACAGTGAGACCCTGTCTGTGTCCTGTAAGCAGGAGAATCCAGCAAACACTGAACTAGTGGGTCAGGCACTACCATTTGGAAAATACTCAAGGCCAACGGGCCCAAAAGGGTAACCAAGTTTAGAGGTCTTCAGAGGTGTGCAAGAAGAGTTGCCAAGTCTGCAGGCCCGGCTGCTTGGGAACTGAGCAAGAGAAGCTCCTGAACCCAGGAGTTCTAGGCCTGGGGAATGTTGTGAGATCTTGTCTCAAAAGAAGTTGTGTAGAAAATGAAGTCATGTAGGAAAAACAAGGCATTCACGGAGAAATGGAAATATTTCTGTAGTCCTCTGTCTCACTTATATTTATATAATATATAAATTATATTTATATATAACACTTATTTAATTATATAGTATTATATTTATGTTTAGTATAAAATGTATAATAAAATTAGAAGGGACCTTCTACTAGCTCTTCTCAGGAGTCGAACAGTCCCGGCCTCTTCCTCGAACACACCTGACTCACGAGGAGAGCTGTCGGGGAGGATGAAGATGAGGGAAAGGACCAGTGTGGTGGTTTTTATTTATCTCTCTATCAGGATCATTGCGAATAAGTGAACCTCCTGACAAGCATTTGAAGGTTATGGATATTGTTTGTGGTGGGGGAAGAATTTTAGGACAGACGGTTCGCCCAGCGTCACAGGGCTGCTTGTAACACTTGGCGGAGAGCAGTGCCTGGCAGGGAGTTAGTTGCAAATGTTTATCAGTGAATTTTTTTTTTTTTTTTTTTTGGTTTTTCGAGACAGGGTTTCTCTGTGGTTTTGGAGCCTGTCCTGGAACTAGCTCTTGTAGACCAGGCTGAGTGAATTATATTTTTGTGTAGCTATTTTCATTCTAGCTTTGTGCAAAGAACAGGGAGGTTTGTTTTTGAGGCAGGGTCCCCCTCTGTAGCCCAGACTGACTTTGAATTCAGAGTGGTGTCCGACGTCTGCCCCCAAGTGCCAACATTGCAGGCATGTGACACTGCGCTTGGCAAAAAATAGTTTTTTTGTGCTAATTCCCAGTGTGCTTTGAGACATGAATTGAGTAATTGCGTGTTTTAACTAAGATAAAAATATATTATCTTTAGGAACACGAGAGAATTTCAAGAATCCATGAAGAGTTTAGGAAGAAAAAGAATGTGAGTAGAATCAGTTGTCTTTGTCTGTGTCCTTGTCTCGGTACGTTGGTGATAACTGACAGACCTCCAGTTTCTCTTAAGCTAGATTATGAAATGTCTCTCATGGAGTCTCTATTGACTTGTGAGATTCTGCAAAGGGCGGAGTTGGGAAAAATCCGGGAGGGACCTTTATTCATTATTTCCCACACTTGTTCTTCACATATATTGACTACTAAAGGTTCCTTTCTACTCTCCAGTTCCCCTCAGTTTTTCTGTGACCCTAAAGCACAGGCTGTCTTGTGTTGACAGAGAGTGTTCTAATTATCAGATCGTATCTGCCGGTAACTCCGCTGCTTTCTGTGTGAGGACGTGTCTGTCAGTCACCGAGGAAAGCTGAATTAATAACTGTTTCTTTCGTAGGACCCTTCATTTCTGGAAAAGAAGGAGCGTTGTGATTACCTCAAGAACAAACTTTCTCACATAAAGCAAAGAATTCAAGAGTATGATAAAGTAATGAACTGGGATACGCAAGGATATTCTTAGCCTGTTTGAAACTGTTCTTATAGTCAACCATTTCTTCACTGCCTTTATATGCTGGTCTCATGGGTGAGAATCTGGCTCTTCCAGGTCAGCTTCTGCTAGGTTTAACATCCGAGGCTAAACGCTGTGATCTTACTCAAACATTTCAAACCCACCTAGAGCCTTTCCTGAGACTGGAGAGACCGTGTATTCGTCTGATTCCAGTTTAAGATGCTGGGTTGATAGAGCAGCTGCCCAGCCTGTGTGAAGGTTCAGTCCCAGCACTGAGTAAACAGTGCATTATGTTTAATGCCTGGGAGGCAGGAAGATAAGGAGTTCAAAGTCAACCTTTGTGCAGTGAGTTCAAGGCCAGCCTGGACTGTGTGAAGTCCTATCTTGAAAAATGAAAATAAATTAAAAAAAAATTAAGATGGAGAAGAAGAAACACTACTTCTGGTTTCTTTCTATTCAGCAGGATCTAGCCAATTATTTCCCTGATAGAATTATGGTTTCTGCCTCATATAGCTTCCATTCAGATAATTGATTAATGTCCAAAGGATTTTACATAGTGGAGAAACCAGAGTAACACATGGAACAGGCAGAGGCCCAGAAAGTTCCAGCTTCTAAATGACCTAACTTGTCTTTCTGAGTGACAGGCACTACATCTGCATATTCAAATAAGTAAATAAATAAGACGATAAAATGTGGTGGTGTGTGCACACTGTCCTAGCACTCAGCAGCTGAGGCAGAAGCATGCCAAGATCAAAGCCAGCTTGGGCTACAAAGCAAGACTCTGTTGTTTTGTTTTGTTTTTAAATGTGAGATATTCTCATTTTGTACATTTAAAAATATCTAGCTTAACATTAAAATTAAATGTTAAGGACATTTAACTTTATGAAACTTTATTTTACTGTATTATAAATGTTAATCTTTTAAGACTGATGCTGTAGAATCGATTCTTTTTTAATGTTATATCAATGCATAGATGCATTAAAATGTCAATTACCTGCTATTTTGTGTGTGTTCCTTGTTGCTTTTCAAACATTCCTGTGTTCACTAAGAATGTTCTTTTTTTTTTTTTTTTTTTTTTTTTTTTTTTTTTTTTTTTTTGGTTTTTCGAGACAGGGTTTCTCTGTAGCTTTGGAGCCTGTCCCGGAACTAGCTCTGTAGACCAGGCTGGCCTCCCAGAGATCCGCCTGCCTCTGCCTCCCGAGTGCTGGGATTAAAGGCGTGCGCCACCACCACCCAGCAAGAATGTTCTTGAAAGTACTTTCCTTAATCAGAAAATAAACTGGAGGGCTGGAGAGACAGCTCAGTGGTTAAGAGCTCACATTGCTCTTGCAAGGGACCTGTGACCTCTTCTCAGTACCCACATCGGGTTGCTGACAGTCACCTGTCCCTGCCACCTTTGCCTCCCCTGGCACCACACAAACCCACACAGACACACTCATACGTCTTACATGTAATTAAAAATCTTTTGTTCTTGTTTCCAAGACAGGGATACTCTGTGTAGCCCTGGCTGTCCTGAAACTCACTCTGTAGACAGGCTGGCCTCAAACTCAGAGACCTGCCTGCCTCTGCCTCCTGAGTGCTGGGATTAATGGCTTGGGCTACCACTGCCCGGCTAATAATTATTTTCTTAAAAAGAAAGAAACTGGAAAGTCATGAATACCTATAGGTCACAATGCTCAGGTGATTTAATATTGTCTCCTATCCTGTTTGAGCAAATTGTGAGTCAGACCACTAGAAATGCATGCCTGTGAGCCCAGGACTTAGGATCCCAGCACCCAGTCAGAGGTCGGAGGATCCCAGAAAGTTCCAGACCCACTAGGGCTGAAATCCAAAACAAACAACAACAAAACAAGCTAGGAAAGTCGGGGAGTCCCCAGAAAACTGGGCCATCGGCTCTGGAGAGAGAGACAGGGAGAACCCAGCCTGGTATATGGTGACTTGGCAAGACCAGGCTGGTGGGAAAAGCACTTGGGAGGCAGAGACAGGTGGATTTCTGAGTTTGAGGCCAGCCTGGTCTACTGAGTTCCAGACACTAAACACTAAATGTTTAGTCTCAAACACTAAAATACAAAAACCTAGATTTGTATGATTCTACTTTTATTTTTTTTATTATATATACAACATTCCTTCCATGTGTGCCTGCAGGCCGGAAGAGGGCACCAGATCTCACTATAGATGGCTGTGAGCCACCATGTGGTTGCTGGGAATTGAACTCAGGACCTCTGGAAGAGCAGCCAGTGCTCTTAACCGCTGAGCCATCCTTCCAGCCCTCTGCTTTTATTTTTGGTTAAAGTTAGATGAGGTAATTTTTCTGAAATCCACATTTTTGTGCTTATCACTTATTTCATTTTAATGTAATTTCATATATTATTATCTTAAGGTTTTTGATGTTTATATCAGATGATGGAAAGAACAAGGAATGAGAATTAGGTCTAAGCTATGTGACCTCATCAAGTCCTCCTGACTGAACAATGAGATCAGACGACAGAAAGTACAACAGCCATGTTGTCACCGCCTGAATATCCTGATGTTTAGTTTTATAGAGTTGGCTTAGTGAGGTTACTGGTAAGAACTTTCCCTTGAGCCAAAGAATAATTCATTGTTAATGAAGGGAGGCATGATCTCATCGTGTAATCAGGACTCTGGGGGCTGTGTGTATCGGCTCAGCCTGTTATCTCCACAGTGACATTCATATACTCAGACAGAAGCGATTCACAAAGACCAAAGCCACAGTGTACTAGTTAGTCACTGTGAAAGGGGAGAAGCGGGCTGGGACCAGGGACATTTTCTGGTAACAGGACAAAGATTCGGTTCCTTCTTTATGAGGAAGTTAGGCGGCTGTGGAGGTGGCAGTCAAGAAGGCACTGGGCTTGTTGAGAAACCCTTCCTCAACAAATAGGATGAAATAGGGGACAGTTTCCTTCCAGACACCAAAATCAGGTCTTCACAAGCAAGCACACCCATCCACACACGGGCCCACAGGTGCATACATACACATACATATGCACAACACACACACACACACACACATATTCACACACACACGGACATATGCACTCATACACACCCATCCACACATATGCACATGACACACACACACACCCCAAAAACAAATCTAAAGCTATAGTTAATGGCTGCTCTGCCTCCAGAGTGCACACATATGGCACACATACACATATGCAGGCAAAACACTCAGACACATAAAGGAAAAATAAGTCTTTTTTTTAAAAATAAAAAGACCAATGTAAATTTAGAAAAATAATCATTTTATAAACTGGAAACTGCCTGTTGTGTTTTCATGATTTTTTTAATTACTATTTTGTTTTTAAGCTTGAATACAAAATAATGAGCTTCGTTGCGGTCTAGCGATCTTAGGAGGACATTTACTGAGTTGTAGCTGGGGCGGCAGAACTATCTGATAATTGCTGGTTTCACGCGTCATGTTTGAAACTTGTGGCCATGTGTGTATGTATCCATGTGCCTGAGACTCTGAGCCTGACCTCACAACCAAGGTGGCAAGTTCCGACAGTGTTCTCCTCTCTGTCTCCAGGAGCAGAACTGAGTGAGACCGAAAGTCAGAAAATGAAGGGACCTGCAGATGACTTATACTCCTCTTAACACTGTATAGCTTTGGAGCCTGTCCTGGCACTCACTCTGTAGACCAGGCTGGCCTCAAATTCACAGAAACCCACCTGCCTCTGCCTCCCAAGTGCTGGGATTAAAGGTGCACATTTTGACACGTTTATTCTAATACACCTGTGTTTGAGGCAGGAGGCAAAGGAAGGAGTGGCAGGCGAGGAAAGAGCTGCTTGTTAACGAAGTGTAAAATATTCAGTTCTGTCCCATTTGAACTTTTCTCGTGACCTGAACACCTGCCAGTGTTGTTGGTATTCAAGGGTACTCTGGGAACTTTTATTGCCAAAGGGCAAACCTAAGTCAAGCCATTAAGAACCCCCACCTCCAGGCCTGTCATGTGACTCAGCACTAGACGCCACCAGGAGGCCGAAACTGCTGCGGTTCATATACTTGTTGGTGACAGCCAGGGATTTCCTTAGAAACACTGAATTAGCCTTTGAAATCAGAGAACAAGGATTGCATACTCTGCTGCAGGAACAACGAAGACAACTGATGTCTGTATGTCCTGTGTCCACGAGCAGTCCATGAGGGACTGCTGGGCTGTCGATGGGAAGCTGTTCCTAAAGATGCTGAAAAAAAAAAAAACCCTGCTCCCAGGCTGGGGATGCAGCTCCAAGGTAGAGCACTTGCCTGGTGTGCATGAGGCCCTGTCTTCCGTCCCTAATACAGAAACAAAGGATGGAAGGACGGATGAAAGGAGGAAACAGAGGGAAGAGAGGAGGGAGGGAGAAAGGGAGGGAGGAAGCGAAGAGCCTAGAAATGGCTCGGTGGGTAAAGAGTACTTGCTGCAGAAACACGAGGACCTGAGTTTGGATCCCAGGATCCTGTAAAAAGCCTAGCATGTAACCCCAGTACTGAGGGATTGGGAGGGAACTGGAGACGGAATGATCATAGCAGCGTGCTGGTGGGCTCCAGGTTCAGAGAGAAGCCCTTCTCCAGGAAGATGGCAAAGCGTGACAGAGGATGTCCCATGTTCTCCTAGCCTCCATATGCTTAAAAACCAGTGCGCGCGCGCGCACACACACACACACACACGTACATATACCATATTTACACACACACACACACACAAACTATTCTTCCTCTCTGCGACATTCATCAGCAGTTCGTGAAGGTTCCAGTTTCTCCACATCTTGTTTTGTTCTGTAAGGCAGAGCCTCACACAGACCAGGCTGACCTTAAACTCCCAGTTCTGCCCCGACCCGCTGAGTACCAGCGTAACCTAGGACTACCAGCATGCCAACATAACACTTGGCCAATTTCTCCAAATGTTTCCCAATTCTCTCTCTCCTTTCTTCTGCTGTACTTTTAGTACCAGTCACCCTAGTGTATGTGAAGTGCTCTAACGTGGTGGTCTTGATGTACATTTCTCTGAGGATGATGGTCATACGTCTGTCTTCTCTGAAGAAATACCAACTAAGTCCTTTTTTGTCTTTTTTTTCCCCTGATTTTTCAAGACAGGGTTTCCCAGTGTAGTCCCGACTGTCCTGGAACCTGATCTGTAGACCAGGCTGGCCTTGAACTCATGATCCTCCTTCCGCTGCCTTCTTCAGCAAATCCTACCAGCGTGCACCACCACAACTGGCCTTTGTGCCTTTTTAAATTAGACTGATTTTTAGTTACAGAGTTCCTTTCTATATTTTAGATTTGATTTAGGTATGCATATTGTTTGTTTTTTTTCTGGTGATGGGAACTGAGCTAGGGCCTTAGGCATGTTAGAAAAGTGCTTGTCACTGAGCAATATTCAGAACTCACAGGTTGACCTTGCTTGTTCACCAGTAGATGTGAAAACAGCCTCCAGAAAAATCACAGTCAGATTCTCTTCAGAAGCAAAAATAATTCAGTCTGTCCTGGCTTGAAGGTGCTTGCTTGCAGGTGTTACCGCGTGCGTTCTAGTCATGCTCCACAGATTACTTACAGATAGCAGGTCATAAAAATTAAAAATAAATAAACCGGGTGGTGGCGCACTCCTTTAATCCCAGTGCTTCTGAAGCAGAGGCAGGTGGATCTCTCTGTTCAAGGTCAGCCTGGTCTACAAAGGGAGCTCTAGGACAGCCAGAGTGATTGTATAGACAGAACCTGTCTCAAAAATAAATAAATAAAACCAAAAGAAAAAAAATTAAATGAGTTTAAAAATATGGCCGGTGGGCTGGAGAGATGGCTCAATGGTTGAGAGCATTGCCTGCTCTTCCAAAGGTCCTGAGTTCAATTCCCAGCAACCACATGGTGGCTCACAACCATCTGTAATGAGGCCTAGTGCCCTCTTCTGGCCTGCAGGCATACACACAGACAGAATATTGTATACATAATAAATAAATAAATAAATAGATAAATAAATATTTTTTAAAAAAATATGGCCGTGAGATGACTTGGCGGGTAAAGGTGCTTACTGCTTTGATGCGAGCCTGAAGATTGGACTTGGCCCCAGAACTCACAGAGTTGGGAGGAGGGAAGGGGTTCTGCAGAGTTATCTGATGGACACGTGCACACTGTGGCACGTGGGCCCCTCACCCCAACAGTAACAAACATTTGGAGGGGGTTCGAGACAGGGTTTCTCTGTGAAACAGTCCTGGCTATACTGGAACTCACTCTGTAGACCAGGCTAGCCTCAAATTCACAGAGATCCACCTGCCTCTGCCTCCCGAGTGCTGGGATTAAAGGAGTGCACCACCACTGCCCGCAAAACAATATTTTTATGCATAAAAATCAAGCAACAAAATCCAAGAGATCTTTTGCATGCACCTGCATCTGTAGTTCCTGAGGCTGCTTCTGGCCTCCTTACATCAAGCCTGGGAAGCCATAAACCAAGTGGGAAATGGAACGGATTTGCTCCACAAGTGTTTTTTGTTGTATTTTATTTTTCAGACAGATTCTCACTAAATGTAGCCTTGGCTGGCCTGGAACTTGCTATGTAAAAGAGGTTGAGGCTGATGTGAAACTCATAAAGACCCACGTGCCTCTCTCTGTCACCACATCCAGTCAATTGCTTTGGGCTTGTAGTGGGAAATGGAAACTCCAGTTTGACCTTGAGACCTCTAAGGTCAAAGGATCTTTAAAGAAAGTAGGGGGTAAAATTGGGACAGTGGAAGCTGAAAGATAAATACCAAGGGAAAGAATATGAAAGCGGGTGGTGGAGATGGCGCGGCCTCACAACCTGCATTCCACTGCCAGGCCCCACCACTGCCAGGCCCCATGTGGTGGAAGAAAAGAACGTGCCCCAACGTTGTCCTCTGACCTCCACAAGCACAAGGTGGCACACCTGCGAGCACACGGGCACATACCCACACACAGAATGCAATAAATAATAAATAAATGTAATAAGAATATAAAGTATAATCTAAAATAAATTCCTGCTGGGCAGCGGTGGTGCATGCCTTTAACCCCAGCACTCAGAAGGCAGAGGCAGGCAGATCTCTGAGAGTTCGAGGCCAGCCTGGTCTACAAGAGCTAGTTCCAGAACAATTAGCGCTGTTACACAGAGAAACTCTGTCTAGAAAAACCAAAATAAATAAATTAATTAATTAAATTTAAAAAAAACCCTCTGGGATTACTAACCAACTCATATGCTTTTCTCTTTGTTGATTTCAGCAACACTGTTTCTTGGGAATATTGCACAGGGCTGAGGTCTTCTAAGCAACTCCAAATATTTGCTTCCATGCTTTGACCTTTGCCTTGATTGCAGACCAGTTTAACTAGGCCCAAGACAAGATACAAGCTTTGGATGTTTTTGATATTGTATAAGTGTACAAAGGCCAAAGTCCATACTGAGAAAACCTGACTGTTTCAAAACTAACAGCAGAGAGATTGGGTTATCTATCTATCTATATCTATGTTTATATATATCTGGAGGGCTTCCTTTGTTTTAGTTTTGAGGTATTTTTTCTTATGTAAAGTGGGGGAGACTTGGGTGTGGTAGCATGCACCTGTAGTTCCAGCCACATGGGAGGTTGAAGGCAAGATGATAACTTGAGCCCAGAAGTACCAGGCCAGTCAGAATAATACAGCTAGGCTTGGTCTCAGACAACAAAAAGAGCGAGAGAGGCAGAGAAAGAAAGAAAGAAAAAAAGAAAGAAAGAATCACATTTGTATTCTTTTCTTTTCTTTTTTTTTTAAGATTTTATTTATTTATTACGTATACAGTATTCTCAGTATTCTGTCTGAAGGTATACCTTCAGGCCAGAAGAGGGCACCAGATCTCATTGCAGATGGTTGTGAGCCACCATGTGGTTGCTGGGAATTGAACTCAGGACCTTTGGAAGAGCAGGCAGTGCTCTTAACCACTGAGCCATCTCTCCAGCCCCTTTTTTTGGTTTTTCGAGACACGGTTTCTCTGTGGCTTTAGAGCCTGTCCTGGAACTAGCTCTGTAGACCAGGCTGGTCTGGAACTCACAGAGATCCGCTTGCCTCTGACTCCCAAGTGCTGGGATTAAAGGGTGCGCCACCATGGCCCGGCTCTGTATTCTTTTCTTAAGCCTTTGCTTGAAGAGGCTAGGAGGTGGGAGAAGGTTGCTAAGGGCTGTTTTCTGTCTCCTCTTAAAGCCCACTCCGCCCTCTGTTATTTCGCCAGCCTGTGTGTGAATTAGCGGGCACAGCCAGCCAGTTCAAAGGGCTCCAGTGGGTGTTCCTTCCTTTTCTTTACACGTCTAAAAAACTGCGGACAGCAATAACCAGTTCCCAGGGATAAGGAACGGATATGACATCACAACTTAGTGACTTTGAGGCAGGAATAGAAAATTTAGAAATGCTTAAATTCTTTATTATTTTTAAGCCTGGAAGGAGGAGGGGCATCTGTGACACTGACCTGTGGCCCTGGATATCTAAGGACACGGACAGTCCGGCACGTAGCTGTCTTCTCTACAAAATCCTTGTGTTCTTGACTGGGAGTATGTAGAAGTGGACTTTCCTGTTTGTCTTCTAGCCCATTCTGGGACGTCCCTCTCCAGTTGTGGCTATGTAAGGAGGAGGAGCCTGCAGAGGTTCCAAAAGCACATTTCCCTCTTAACTTAAAAACAAAACAAAACCAAACAAACAAACAAAAAGACTTGACAGCTGAGTACAGCGACGTGTGCACCTGAAGGTTAGAAGATGGCTTGAGTCCGGGGGCGTGAGGCCACTCTGGGCAACACAGCAGGAAGTCTCTCCCTTACCCTCTACCCCAAAGTTGGGTTTCTCTGTAGAGCCCTGTCTGTTCTGGAACTCACTCTGTAGACCAGGCAGGCCTTGAATTCACAGAGATCCAGCTACCTCCGCTTCCAAATGCTAGGATTAAAGGCGTGAGCTACCACTGCCTGGTAGGACCTCTTCTTAAAACAAACAAAACTGGGGTGGAGTTGATTCTTCCGTCCTTCCTGAGCGTCCGTCTAGACTTTGGAATTGTCCTCCAGTGAAGAAGTTTTAAATTATGAAGGCCACAGGAGCTCCACCCAACCAAATAAAATGTACAGGCATTAAAACAGTCTCCTGCTTTCCCGTCAGGAACCTGTGTTTAGTTTATTGTCTGCAGCGTCCAACTCAGGACCAATCTTTCCTACTACCTACGTACCACACCTATGTAGACTCAAGACCCCTACCTTCAGGCCTCCATCCATTTATTCCATAGCTTACCACCTACTGGGGGATGGTTTGGAGCTTAGACATCTCCTAAAGACTTGTGCAGGAGTACACCCCTGGAGGGGATGTCCGGTCTCTGTCTCACTTTTTCTTTTGTAGTACTGAGGATGGAACACAGGGTCCTGTAAGTTTTAGGTTTGTTTCTTTTCTTTTCTTTTTTTCTTTTTTTTTTTGGTTTTTCGAGACAGGGTTTCTCTGTGGTTTTGGAGCCTGTCCTGGAACTAGCTCTTGTAGACCAGGCTGGTCTTGAACTCACAGAGATCCGCCTGCCTCTGCCTCCCAAGTGCTGGGATTAAAGGCGTGCGCCACCACCGCCCGGCTTTTAGGTTTGTTTCTTGAGACTGGATCTTTAAAGTTTTCCAGGCTAGTCTCAAACTTGAAATCTATTTACCTCGGCCTCCCATGTAGCTGGGATTACAGGTGTGTGCCACTATGCCCAGCTCCCATCTCTCCCTCTCCTCACCATTTTCTCCCTCTTTCTCTTCTTCCTCCTCCTCCCCCTTCTACTCCCATCTTCCTCCTCTTTTTCCTCCATCTCATCCTTGTTCTTCCCCCACTATTCCCAACTGGTGAGAATAAGATCACCACTTCAATTTTTATTCCCCCCAAGACAGGATTTCTCTGTAGCTTTGGAGCCTTTCCTGGCACTCTCTCTGTAGACCAGGCTGGCCTCAAACTCACGGAGATCCACCTGTCTCTGCCTCTGCAGTGCTGGGATTAAAGTGCCGCCGCTGCCCGGCTCACTACTTCAAATTGTGAGCCACATTTGAAGCAAGCTCTCTCAAATACTGGCCAGGACGATGGACACTGATCAGGTCCAAACCCGGTATTCTCAGATGGCATTGAATTACATTAGACAGGGCTGATAAAGCCAAGACCCACCAGGCTACACAGTAACTGCCTTTGTCCAATCAGGAACAAGCAGACATCCTGACGTACTTCCTGCCTACGTGTGCTCAAGCACATCCCATGCAGTTGGGGCAACCATGGTTGTATGATCAAGCACATCCCGTGCAGTTGGGGCAACCATGGTTGTTTACAGAAGCAAGCACACGTGACTTGTTAGTGTATGTGAACGATGGCCCCCCTCCACATTCCAGGAAGTTGTCTGTCTTTGGGCAAGTGGAGCTTATGGGTAAGAGGCATTTTTGTTTCCTAGATCGTTAAGCACAGTAATTTAAACTTAAAACATTCCCATGGTTGTTCTGTCTCATCTCAGGCCCTCAAACAACAGAGCCAAGCATCCACAGATTGCAAGTTCTGGAACCTGCAACAAAAGTATATTTTTACTTCTTTTAAAATAATTATCTTATGCCAGGTAGTAGTGGCACAGGCCTTTGATTGCAGCACTCAGGAGGCAGAAGCAAGCAGATGTCTAAGTTCTAGACCAGCCTGGTCTACAGAGTGAGTTCCAGGACAGCCAGGGCTACACAGAGAAGCCCTGTCCCGAAAAACCAAAATAAAATAAAAAGATTATCTCAAAGGCTGGAAAGATTGCTCAGCGGTTAAGAGCTCTGAACGCTCTTTAAGAAGACACAGGTTTGGTTCCCAGCACCCACACTGATAGCTCACAGGCATCTGTAACTCCAGTCCCCAGGGCATCTGATGCTCTCTCTGACCTCTTCAGGCTCTAGGTATACACATGATACATAGCTACACATGCAGACATAACTTTCATACACATCAAATAAAGAAATAAACTTTAAAAATTGATAAAAAGATTATCCCAGGTATTTTGTCATGGTGACAGGACACTGGAACATCTGCATAGGGACACCATGCTGCCATTTGGAAAGAAAAGTGAACAAACCCTAGTGGAAACCTCAGGAGTGCTCACAGTCAGCTTGGTACCTCATTTTCTTGTTTTTTTGTTTGTTTGTTTGTTTTGTTTTGTTTTTCGAGACAAGATTTCTCTGTGTAACAGTTCTGGCTTTCCTGGAACTCGCTCTGTGGACCAGGCTGGCCTCGAACTCACTGAGATCTGCTTGCCTCTGCCTCCCAATTGCTGGGATTAAAGGCATGTGCCACCACCTCCGGGCTTGGTGCCTCCATTTCCAAACAAACCAAACTAACTAGTCTGGCCTGGTCCCATACACTTGACACTTTTTTCTGCTAATTCTCAGCATATCTGTATTATCCTATTTTACAAATGAGAACCAATGAAGGCTAGAATAATTACATTACATGCTCAAGGTCATAGGGTCAGTGACAGGATAGAATCCCCTAAGAGCTATTTATCGTTCAAAACACATTATCTATTGTGGGGGTGGAGAAAGGGCTCAGAGGTTAACCTGTTGCTCTCTCTTGCAGAGGACTGGAACTTGTTTTCCAGCATCCATGTGTCTATTCACGTCTGCCTCTATCTCCAGGGAATCCAACATTCTTTTCTGGCCTCCATGAGTACCAGATACACACATGACACACATACATATAAGCACTCACACATACATGTAAGATCCAAATACACATAAAATCAAGTGTTGGGATTAAAGGTGTGTGCCGTCAAAGCCAGGCCACCAGAAATTTTCAGTTCTGTGTAATAACAATTTTAAGATATATTAGTTAACAAATCCCAATATTTCACACATAGAATATTTCACTGAATTTGAATAATACTTTTAAAATACACATTTTTTTTAAATTTTGGTGTTTACAAGATAGACTCTCATGATATAGCTCTGAACTCATCACAGAGCCCAAGTTGGCTAAACTTACAGTGATCCTCCTGCTTCTGCCTCGTGAGTACTGGGATCATACTGAGATTAAGTCTCATTACACCTGGCCTCTTTTTTTTTTTTTTTGGAAACAGGATCTCACATGACCTTGAATTCATGGTAAGCTATAACTTCCCTAGTGATGGAACCACAAGCATGACTTCCCATGGGCTCCGAAATGTTTTTCTAAACTGCAAACCAGCCAAGTGTGATGGCAGGCAGATGGAGAGTTCAAGGGCAGCCTGAGATACACGGCAAGCTCTAAGCCAGTTGACTTGGCTGGTGATGCAGTTAAGTGGTAGAGTACTCGAACACCATGAAAGAGACTCCATCATCATTGGGGGAATAATGACAAAGACTTTAGCCAACCCTCCTGGGACGTAGCATGGACAGGAAAGAAACCAGTGGTTTTTTGTTTGTTGTTTGTTTGTTTTGTTTTTTAAGGCACTAAGATTGGGGATGGATTCGTGCTATTATTATTGGTTTGACCATTGTAGCCATTGTTATAGTTGCTTTTCTGTCGCCAAGACAAAACATCATGACCAAGGCTACTTATACCTTTTTGTTGTTGTTGTTGGTTTTTCGAGACAGGGTTTCTCTGTGGTTTTGGAGCCTGTCCTGGAACTAGCTCTTGTAGACCAGGCTGGTCTCGAACTCACAGAGATCCGCCTGCCTCTGCCTCCCAAATGCTGGGATTAAGGGCGTGCGCCACCACCGCCAGGCTTCCAAGGCTACTTATAAAAGAAAGCATTTAATCTGGGGGTTTGCAGTTCCAGAGGGTTAGAGTCCATGACCACCATGCTGAGAAGCATGGCAACAGGCAGGCAGCCAATCTGGGCTATGTAGCAAGATCCTGTCTATTCAGCACAAGCAAGGGGGCCTGAGTTCAGACCTCCAGCACACAGATAAAAGCTGAATTATTTCCCAGCATTTGTAATCCCAGGTAATCCTATGGTATGGTTCAAGCAAAAATGGTGCTGTGCAGCGGCAGAAACGCTGCAGGTCCCAAAGCAGCTGCAGCGGGTCCCAAGACCATGGTGGGCCATGAAGACAGCCAGTCCCAAGCAGGGAGCCCCCAAGTGGTCTGCCGGCCATGAGGGCCAGCAGGTCCTAGGCAGGGAGCCACATGGTAGGTGAGAGACCGAGACAAACAGGCACACCACGAGACCATGCAGCAGATCCCCAAGGCAGCTGGTCCCGGGCAGGGAGCCACACAGAGGCAGGTGAGAGACAGAGACATATAGGCAGGCCATGCAGAGTGAGGTTGGATGTTTATTTAGTGGGTTATAGAGGGAAACAGGGAAGGGAGAAGAGCAGAGAGGCAGAGAGAGAGAGAGAGAGAGAGAGAGAGAGAGAGAGAGAGAGGTGGGGAGGGGGTAGAGGAGAGGAGCCCAGCAGCAGCTACCTCTTTGGGAGAGAGACAGAAGGGAAGGACTTGGGATACAGGTAGAAAGGAAGATCTGCCTGCCTTGGTGGTGGTGGGGGGGGTAGGAGTGGGCGGGGCTTGTCTCTTAAAGGGACAGGACAGACCATTACACCTAGCACTGGTGGCAGGGGAGAACAGAGAAGGGAGAATCTCTGGAATAATGGCACGTTCCAGATTCAGTGGGAGACTCTGCCTGAAGGGAATAAAGCGGATCGTGGTAGAGCAGGACCTCTAATGTCATGGGGGCCTCTGTGCACACACAGACCCATATGCCCTTACAGATGAGCATGTGTGCACACACATATTCCACATGCACATACCCCCTCACATGAAGCTTTTAAAGAATAAATAAACTGGGTGGTGATGGCACATGCCTGTAATCTCAGCACTTGGAAGGTAGGAGGATTTCTCAGTTTGAGACCAGCCTGGTTTATAGAGTGAGTTCCAGGAGAGCCAGGGTTACACAGGAACACCCTATCTCAAAAAACCAAAATAAATAAATAAACATATTACTTTAAAAAAAATTAGTATTTACCAGCTTGGTGGTAAATCACAACTTTCTGAGGCTTATTTTCCCTAATTTATAAATGGGGATGATGTTAATTTCCACCTGGCAAAGGTTGTGTAAAACTGTATGCAAGACTAGACTCCTTGGGGCTGGGATGTAACTCAGTTGGCAGAGTGCTTGCCTGGTGTATTTGATTACTTTTCCCGTATTGGTGACAAATATCTGACATAAACCAGGAAAGGAAAGGGTTTATTGACTTTCACATTCCTGGGGCACAGCAGATCACGGCAGGGATCATGGCAGCGGGGTGTAAGGCAACTGATCACACAGCAGCCACAGTCCAGGAAACTGCTTTTACACTTTTCCTTTTTCCTTACTCAAGCTCCCGGATCATAGACTAGCACCACCCTCAGTTGGCCTTGGGCAGGGTGAGGGGTGGGGTGGGGATGGGGGATGGGAGGGGGCAGGAGGGGGGTGTCTGGTGTCTTCCCACCTCAGATAACCTAATCTAGGTAATTCCTCATAGGTGTGCCCAGAGGCTGACCAAGTCCAGATAATCCTTCCAAGACTTTCCCATTAGGTTATTTCCTGGATCCAAGACCCTGTCAAGTTGATAATCAGTACTAGTCACAAGAAGCTCAAAGAGTGGGGGATCCCAGCCTGATGGGCAGGGTGGTACACACCTGTAATCTTAGCACTTGGGAGGTGGGGTCAAGAGAATCAGAAATTCAAGGTCATCTTCAGTGGCACAGAGTTTAAGATCAGCCTAGGAGATGTGTGTGTGTCTGTGTGTGTGTGTGTGTGTGTGTGTGTGTGTATACATATATGTGTGTGTGGATATATGGATACATGTATATATATATATACATATTTTAAGTCCTGGCACAAAAGAAATACCATTTAATGGTCATTTAGTAAGTACAATACTTGATATATCAAGATTATTTTGGCTCACTGCAATCAAAAGCCCACTTAAGGTGGCTAAACCCACATAACTGGAAGTACAGAGCAGGGGCTGCACTTTTGTTTTTTTTTTTCTAAGTTCTTTCAGCTTTGTCTCCTCTCCCTGTGGATTTGATCCTTACATGGGTGCCCTATGTTCATCTGCATGCTGATTGGCTTAGGAGTGCAGTCCTGGTCTAATCACCAACGGGGCACTAAGACTTAGTGGCCAATAGAAACTACTCCTAGATCTGAAGTTGGGATCAGCCACGTAACCATCCAGCTGTCTGGGGGAAATGAATGTAAGCATAAAATTAGCATTTGGTACCTAGGAAGAGGTAAAGAGATTCAATTACAGTCGACAGCCATGTATCAAGCATTAGGGGCAGGTGTGGGCACCAGGATCTCTCAGTTGTAGGAGGCAGTTACCTAAAGTGCAATGCAATCTCACAGGGATCTGTGATATGGGGTTCTGAACCCCAGTGTCACCCATTTCTAATTGTGAAATTTGGGACAAGATTTCAACATATAGCTGTGTGTGGTGGCACACTCACTTGGAAGGCAGAGGCAGGTGGATCTCTGTGAGTTTTAGGCCAGCCTGGTTTACAAATCAAGTTCCAGGACAGGGACAGCCAGGACTGTTAGGCAGAGAAATGTAGGGGCACACAGAGAAGCACTGAGAAGCCAGGAAGATAAGCACACAGCTCACCTCTTCACTAGAATGAGGTGCGTAGCTGCTCTTCCTGGAAGGCTTGGAATGATGTACTTTTACAGCCTGGTGATCCTTTGCTGTCTGATGGGACAGGCTCTGCCCATATCTCCCAGAATTTATTTTTTACTTATCCAAGAGCCCTTTCCACAAATCTTGAGCATTGCTTTTATAAAACCCACTCTTGTGGGTAAGGTCACTTGTGCTGTATAACAGCCTATGTGACTTCTAAGTCATCTTAGGACCAGTCTGATCCCAACACCCACAGGCATTATGTTTACCCGAGTCAAGCTTCCTAGACCCGAAATTGTGGGCACTATCTCTGAGTCAGCAGTACCTATTCTTGTGAAAGAAGCCAGATGCACTTCATAAGGAATCTCAATGAAAACATGTCAAACTGTACACTCTGAACTGAGTTCATTGTTATCCATATACCTTTTTCAAAAACTGTGCTGTGCTTAAATATGGCTAAAGTAAAATGATTTGCGCTAGATTCTAGAAGTCCCGGTCCAGCACTAGTTACAATAAAATAGGGTCGAGCCAAGTTTCATTTTTGTCTTTTCATGGGTCCCGTCCCCCCCCCCCTGCTGTAAAGCCTACAGGAGACTCACCACAAAGAAACCCTGTCTTGAAGTAGAAAAAAAAATTTCAACATCTATAACTCAGCTTCTTTTACCACAAAAACCGACATTTAACTTGGAATGTTTCAAATAATACTTATAGAATCATCGTATGAAACACAGATAATAGTAATTTATTTTTCTAGTAATAATAATCTATATAATATTTTTATTAATAATCTATTTATTATTCTAATAATCTATTTTTTCTCCCAGGGTCCAAAGGCTGTAGGAGCACAGCGAGGAAGTGACCGATTTACCTGTGGCACCAGACCAGGTTCCTATATCACAAGGGTCCTAAGCAGCTTCCAGATGACAGTT
This sequence comes from Microtus pennsylvanicus, assembly GCF_037038515.1. NCBI lineage: Eukaryota > Metazoa > Chordata > Mammalia > Rodentia > Cricetidae > Microtus > Microtus pennsylvanicus. The sequence continues at coordinate 49,985,957 of NC_134584.1, forward strand.
GTGGGCATTTGGAATAATACCTATTATTTTTCTTAAAAAGCTGTATATATTTTAACCCCTGAGTTTCTATAAAAACAGCCAATTGGCGGGCGGTGGTGGCACACGCCTTTAATCCCAGCACTCGGGAGGCAGAGGCAGGTGGATCTCTGTGAGTTCGAGACCAGCCTGGTCTACAAGAGCTAGTTCCAGGACAGGCTCCAAAAACCACAGAGAAACCCTGTCTCGAAAAAAAAAAAACAAAAACAAACAAACAATCAAAAAAAACCCCAAAAACCAGCCAATTGGTTCTGGAAATTCTTAGAGCTCAAAGCAACTTTGCTTTTTTCGCGTGCTACCATGGTGACCCAAGGCCATGCCATGTAGAACTGCTCTAGCAGGGAAAGGAACAAATACTTGATATTCATCTTCATTGTTTTCTGTGAGTTGGTTTCCTGTTATTTTTTTTTCTTCTTCTTCTTCTTCTGTCTGGGGGAAGGGAGTAGAGGAAACTTCCTGGTTAACCCCCTTCTGTGGGGAACATGCTTGAAAAAACAAACAGAAGGAAAGGGCAGAGTTTCTCATCAAAGCCATTACCAGGGGAACTCGACTCTTGTGTACTTAAGGGTAATATTACAACCCTGAAAGCTAGCCACTTACTCAAAGTGACAGCAGTGCAAAGTATGAGGGGACAGAGACAAATCCCAGAAAATACACTTTCTAGGAGGAGGGACCTTCACATACTTATATAAGTCAAGAAAGGAAGTGATTTTGTGTCAGACAGTTAAGCGATTATAGTCAGTTTGGGAACATGTGCAGAATTAAGAGAAGCCACTGTTTAGAAAAAAAAAAAGAAAGAAAGCTTAAAAGTAGGAGTCAGTATTTGGGAGGCAGAGGCTGGTGGATCTCTGTGAGTTCAAGACCAGCCTGAACTACAAAACCAAGTTCCAAGACAGCCAGGACTGTTACACAGAGGAACCCTATCTCAAACAAAAAACAAAACAAAACAAAAAGTAGGAGTCAGCCCCTCAACTTAGTCTTGAGGCACCTGATTTTAGAATATTGACCTCCAAACACAGAGGAGAAAGAACGCTGCAGGCAGAGGAATTTATGGGGGCAAAGAGCAAGTCCTAGAGAGGGGCCTCTGTGCAGGCAGCTAAGCAGGTCTATCAGGAAGGGAGGGTGTCCTGTGGCCCTTATCTCCACCTCTCACCCAGCAATTGTCCCATTATTATTATTAAAATTATTATTTTGTATGACTCATTTTATAAGCCTACATAAGAGAAAAGCTTGCTTTGATTTTTTTTCCCCCCTAAACCCCTTACCCTCCTTAGTAAGTGTGCTGGTTAATTTTCTTTAATTTGACACAAACAAGAGTTCTCTGGGATGAAAGAACCTCAGTTGAGGGGTTGTCGCCATCAGAGTGGCCTGTGGGCGTCTCTGTATGTCATTTTCTTCATTAAGGACTGATGTGGGAGGGCATAGCCTATGGTGAGGAGTGCCGACTCTCGGCCCATGGTCCTGGGTTGTCTAAGAAGGCAAGCTGAGTGAGACAGCCAGGGAACAAGCCAGTGAGCAGCACTCCTCCATGGCCTCTACCTGAGCTCATGCCTTGGCTTCCTCCCATAACAGACTGTAGACTGTGAGCCAAATAAACCCTTTCCTTACCAATCTGGTTTTGGTCAGTGTTTTATCGCAGCAGCAGAAGAGCAGACAGGACAGGAAGTAAATAAGGGACATATATCTTATGGAGGGGAAGGGACTGATCAGTTCATTAAAGGTGAATAGAAGATAGGTTATCAGAAAAAACTTAAGTGGTGAAAATCCAATACTTTAATGAAATAGGATGTGTGGTATTCTGTTTCTTCACACACATGAATACACACATGCACACACACATATGGGGAGAGGCATGGTGGTACATTCCTATAATCCTAGCACTTGGGAGGTAGAAGCAGGGGAATCAGGAGTTCAAGGTCATGTAAGGATTCACAACAAGTTTAAGGTTAGCCTGAGCTCTATGAGACCCTGCCTGAAAAAAAATTCTTTTCCTCAGCAGTATTGGATATTATCGATAATGATATCTTATAGTTTTAGAGAATAACTACTGTTATAATCAGTGAAATAACGGAATCCAAAAGGGATCAGGAATGGAGAATCAGTGTATTGTCCCAAAGAATAGAGAGCAGTTATAAAGAGGACCACACCCTCAAATTTATCCTTCATCCCATCGCCCTCGTGAGGTAATGTCCTGGGAAGGCCATGGCATTGTCTCACAAATTTGTATTGTTGTTGCTGTTGCTTTAATCGAAACTGTGAACCGAGTCCTGAAAGTAAACTGCTCAAAATTTAAGACTAAAGAGACATGACAAAGAAATGCAAGGACTTGTCTCTAATTGGCAGTTGAATTTTAGAGGACCCTGAACAATACAAATGAGATAAGATCTCATAACAACGTTGCATTTGGGAAGTATGCTATGGCACAGCTGGGCACGTAAGAGAAGGTCCAGGGCCGGGCGGTGGTGGCACATGCCTTTAATCCCAGCACTCAGGAGGCAGAGGCAGGCGGATCTCTGTGAGTTCAAGGCCAGCCTGGTCTACGAGAGCTAGTTCCAGGACAGGAACCAAAAGCTACGGAGAAACCCTGTCTCGAAAATCCAAAAAAAAAAAAAAAAAAAAAAAAGTAAAGGTCCAGGTCCTCGAGAGACAGATATGCTGAAGTACTTAGGCAGGCTATCTAAAATTACTTTTGGAGCCCAAGGATATAACTCGTGAAAGAGCACAATTATTATGTGCAAGTCCCTAGAGTTGATCCCCAGAGCACACCTACACACACGCACACACACACACACACACATGCACGCGCGCGCACGCACACACACACACAGGCACACACCTACACACACGTGCGTGCACACACACACGCACACACAGAAAAGCTTAAACAACCAAATGTATGTGTTAGAATAAAAAAATTAGGCATAAACTGGGCAGTGGTGGTGCACGCCTTTAATCCCAGCACTCAGGAGGCAGAGGCAGGCGGATCTCTGTGAGTTCGTAGCCAGCCTCGTCTACAGTGAGTTCTAGGACAGGCTCCAAAGCTACACAGAAAACCCCTGTTTTGAAAAATGAAAATAAACAAACAAAAAATTAGGCATAAAAAGTGTTCTATGTATAAATATGTATGTGTGAGAAAGTAAACATTTCACCATAAACTGGAGAATTTTGGTAAAGAAACAGCTATACATGCTATTTTCTCTTCCTTTCTTTCTTTCTTTCTTTCTTTCTTTCTTTCTTTCTTTCTTTCTTTCTTTCTTTCTTTCTTTCTTTCTGAGACAGGGTCTCTCTGTAGCTTTGGTGCCTATCCTGGATAAAACAACATTTGCTTTCTTTCTCTAGTCTTTAAAAATAAGAGAACCCTGTGATTAGGGCAGAACTTCTAACATCCTGCCCAGTGTTTCCTGAGTCCTGTGTCAGGGCCTCTTCCACCCAAGGCGCCAGCTTCTGTCTTTAACACTCAGGTGGGAAGACGTGGGAGTTATAGGATGCTCTCAAAGCATCTTGGCTCTTCCTCAACTTTAATCCTTTCTAGGCAGAAGCCACAAACTTTAGAGAGAAAATGCTTGCATTATCTAAAATACTATTTAAAAAAATAAGAAAATGCTTAGCTGGAAATTCAAAACTCCATAAAATTCATAAGCTTTCGGGGGCCATGGCTCAAGAAAAAACAGGATTGTTGGTTTCACCTTTTTTTTTTTTCTTCCTTGTCTTTTGTCCCTTTTGTCCTGGAGGTACTTCTGTGATACCTTGGGTGGAATTCTCTGATAACGTAAAACCAGGTGCCACTAGTATTGCGTAAGGTGTCCCGTACAGGACTTTCCCCTCCCCTGTGGACGAGATTTCTGGTGAGATTCCTAGAAAATCACAGGTTCAAGGCCAGGAAGGGAAAAGGCCTTAGGCAGGTGATAATTGTGCCGCCGCCAGCAAAGTCTGTGACTGGATTCCAGAGAGAGGAACTTCTCCCCCAATCCGCAACACCTTCTTAAGTACCAGGATTTTCCCTGCCTTTTTATTCTGCTTCACTCTCTCTAAAGGGGCCGGGTTCCAACCTCAGGGTGTTTGTGACCAGGATCTCTGCATAGCTAGCTCCCTCACCATTAAAGCTCCAATTCAGGTGTCCCTTGGAGGAGCTGCTGGTGACTCCCCTCCCAGGGACCTGCCTCCAATCTGGCCTCCTGGTCACCCCTGTCCAGTTAGCCTGTTTGCTTTCTTCATTCTGCCAGTCACTCTCTGAAATGATCTTGTTCTTTCTCAGATTAGAACTTCCGAATGGGTGTCTTCCCCGCCCCAGTTTCAGCAAGGGGACCTGTCTATCCTGAGCTCACAGGATCTCCAGGACTTACTGCACATATTACATATTTGCTTAGTTGTGTTTTGATTTTTGCTGTGCTGGGGGATCAAACTTGGGGCTCTGCCATAGAACTGTTTCCCCAACTCTGAATCAACACTGTGTCTGAATAAAAACTCCCATATGTGTCCCAAGGACCAAGCCTTCTGTCGACGAGAACCAGAGTGAACTTTCCTTTGCAGGCTCCTACAGCACCTCAAAAACCAAAAACCAGAAACTCGGCCTGTGGAGGTTCTGATGATAAAAATCAGAACTGTCCCTCACAGCCAGCTCAAGTTGTGACCTATTTCATACCCACTCAAATGCAGTGGTTTTTCCTAAAGCTAGATTGTGTATATGTGTGTTTTGAGACAGTGTTTCTCTGTGTAACAGCTCTGATTGTCTTGGAAATCACTTTGTACACCAGGCTGGCCTAGAACTCACAAAATGCTCCCTTTACTATCCACCTCTGTACCTCCTGAGTGCTGGGATTATAGGTGTGCACCAACACTGCCTGGCAAAGCTAGATTTTTTAAATGATAAATTATAAGGTTTTGCCGGGCGGTGGTGGCGCACGCCTTTAATCCCAGCACTCGGGAGGCAGAGGCAGGCGGATCTCTGTGAGTTCGAGACCAGCCTGGTCTACAAGAGCTAGTTCCAGGACAGGCTCCAAAACCACAGAGAAACCCTGTCTCAAAAAACCAAAAAAAAAAAAAAATAAGGTTTTTAATTATTATTTATTAAAATTTGGAAACATAGGAGGTCAACGGCCCTATGAAGTTAAAATTAGATATGTAAACAAAATATTTGCAGTATTTGGTTAATGTTTATTTTATTTCATTTTTTTAATATTTATTTATTTATTATGTATGTGTGCAATATTCTTTCTGTGTGTATGCCTGCAGGCAAGAAGAAGGCACCAGACCTCATTACAGATGGTTGTGAGCCACCATGTGGTTGCTCGGAATTGAACTCAGGACCTTTGGAAGAGCAGGCAATGCTCTTAACCGCTGAGCCATCTCTCCAGCCCCTAATGTTTATTTTATACTCCTTTTTCTTTTGAACTAAAAGTCTCAGGAGGGGCTGGAGAAATGGCTCAGAGGTTAAGAGCACTTGCTGGTCTTGCAGATGACCTGAGTTCAATTCCCACTGCCCATAAGAGTCCTCACAACTGGCTATAACTCCAGTTCCAGGACATCTGACACCTTCTTCTGGCCTCCATACGCACTAGGCATGAATGTAGTGTAATACATACATGCAGGCAAAACACTTATACACACAGAAAATTAAAATAAAACCTTTTTAAAAATTCAGAAAGGAGCAGAGCTGTGGTGGCGTACGCCTTTAATCCCAGCACTTGAGAAGCAGAGGCAGGTGGATCTCTGTGAGTTTGAGGCCAGCCTGGTCTATATATATAGAGAGCTAGTTCCAGAACAGCCAGGGCTACACAGAGAAACCCTAACTTGAAAAATGAAAGCAAAAAGATTCAGGAAGTTTAGGTCCTAAAATAGCTAGGAGGCCAATTTTTTACTCAAGGAATAACTGACAATGAAGAAATTAAGAAGTCAACTGGAATCTTGTTATATATATTATTCATCTATCTATCTATCTATCTATCATCTATCTATCTATCATCTATCTATCTATCTATCTATTTATCTATCTATCTATCTATCTATCCCATCCTATACCAAACCCATTTACGTCATTCTCATAGGATTGGGACAACCCTGACCTTACAAAGTTATTTCCTGTTGGTAGGTGAGGAATGTTCCCTGCACACCTGCACACAGGTCGCCAACCATCTCTAACAATGCCTCTAAGTCCTAGTGGAAGTTTATCAGCCAGGCATGAAGACACACGCCTGAAACCCCAGCACAGGCCGGAAGAGGCAGGAGGACCGTGGGTTTAAGGCTGGCCTGAGCTATACTGCAAGACTTGGGAAAAAAAAATTCTGGGAAAATATAAAATTTTTCCTACAAAGGAATGCATAAAACATACCATTAATAAACTATTATAAGGTAAACAGCCGTGTAGAAATTAAAAAGAAAGTTACACCCAAAGGAAGGAACAGAGCATTTATCAACCATGGAATGTTGCCTAGTGATAATTAGTAGTTCAAAAACACAGAAAGAATGTTTAGAACATAAATTATCTCAGGAATCAGACAGCCTGTGATTGACTGAGTCCTGGCTTAGCAGATAAAGAGGAAATGATGGGACCATTCTGAACTTTGGTCCTCCAAGGCCTAAAATGAGGAAAACAATAGTAGCTATCAGTTTCCTGAAGGCCAAACTGTAGAGCTCACAGTGCAGAAGGCCAGCGGCTGGGGATGGTGGGGATGGTGGGATGGCGGGGATGGCGTCTGTTATTAATGATTCTGCTCGCTGAGGCTCCAGGTGCTGACACCCAAGCACTCACCGGACTCTTTGTTTCCCCAGGATCCCTCCCAGGAAGCTCTTGCTTCATACACAAGCATGGAGCAGCTTGTGGCTTACTCACCTAGAACAGGCGCCCTGTGAGAAACTGCTCCACACGTTCTTCCACGAATGTGTCCAAGGAAACTGCCTTCTGTGCGCAGGGCGCCTCCCTCCTTGTTACTAGCTGGTATAACAGCGGCCTGAAGGCCACTCCAACTGAGGTGCTCTTAAGCAAACACCAGACATTGAATTCTTTCACTAGACTGGCACAGCTGAGTGGAAAAATCTTAATGTCTCCTTCTTTCCCCTCCTCTAAACCCTGATACTAGAGATCGAAGCCTTGAAGAGAAATGTGCTGGTTTCATAGCGGCAGGTGGCAGGGATTCAGCAGGGACCTTGGGTTTGGGACTATTGGTTAGGTGTTATTCCACAATAGCTTAACAGATGTGTAATGGGGTATAACAAGGAGCTGCCACATTCATTGAGACTCCTTTTTTGCCTCAGAATACAGTGTGTTTTGGGGGATATGCTCTTCCAAACTATAATAGGGTTCTAATTTTATTTATATTGTTCATGTGATGCTAAGGAGGGCGGGTCTTGCAAATACTAGTGGACACCCCATCACTGAGGTATATGCCTGGCCTGCATTGACTTTCTACAAATTATATTTTATCCATATGTGTGTGCCCACTCTCATGCCTTGGTTTGTGTGGAAGTCAGAGGTCAGCTTGTGGGAGCTGGTTCTCTCTTTCCACTGCACTGGACCCAAGGCTCCATCTCAGGTTGCTAGGCTTGTTGACAAGGAGATACATTGCAAGTTTCAGGCTATCCTGAGCTCCAGGAAACCCTGCCACCTCACCTATCCCTGTTTCATTTTTGAGACAGAAGCTTAGGAGGTTGCCCAAACAGGTCTTGACCTTGTTATCATTTTGATCAGCCTCCTGAGTAGCTCAAGACGGTACTATTTATTATGCCTTTAAATGGGGTGAAGCTCCTGAGTAGCTCAAGAAGGTACTATTTATTATGCCTTTAAATGGGGTGAAGGCTTTTATACTTTTTTCTTTAATCTAATTCACTTACTAAATTGCAACACTGAGATTTGATTGAACACAGATTCCTTCCTTTCTTTCTTGTTTCCTCTTTCATTTTTTTGAGACAGGATTTCTGTGTGTACCCCTGGCTGTCCTCGATCTGTAGACCAGGCTGGCCTTGAACTCAGAGATCCACCTGGTTTGCTTCCTGAGTTCTGGGATCAAAGGTGTTATCTGTCTTATAAAAAGAAAGAAAAAAAAAACTTTTTCTAAAAAAAAAAAAACAAACAATTTTTATGTGTATAGGTGTTCTGCTTGCATATATGCCTGTGCACCATATACATGCCTGGTGCCCACAAAGACCTGAGGAGGGCACTGGATGTCCTGAGATTGGAGTTACAAACAGTCATGAGCCACCATGTATGTGGGTGCTGGGAATCCAGCCCAGGTTCTGTGTAAGAGCAGTCAGTGTTTCTAACCACTGAGCCACCTCTCTAGCTTTTGGTTTTAAATCTTAATGATTTTGGTGAAAATCTACTTATAGATCCTCTAATAAAAACAATTACTGTTTCTATTAATTATTATGAATCACACTGGTTTGTTATTAATAAATAACAAAAATTATTAATTATTAATCATACTGCTTTGTTATTAATAAAAGTCACTGTTTTATTATTTCTGGGTAGAGTGAATTTTGATTGAATAATGTTCAAGAGTGAACAATAGTACATAATACTATGGTAAGTAGCCAAGTAGCCAAAAAGGATTATTTGGTTAAAAACTTTACTCTGCTACAAATTATGATTATATAAGTGATTAAATATAGCATGGCTTCCCTTAGTGTCCAACTTGTTTTGTTTTAGTATTGAGGAACGATGTGCTTAAGGCTGAATTTTCTCTGTAGACCCTTTCAGTTACTACCCCTAGTAGGCACAATATTAGGCAGCAGTGGAAAAAAACAGGCTTAGATCTTTGCATGCTATAATATTGTTTGGAAAGTTAATCTGAATCTAATGAAAACAGCATATAGTGTTTTAACAGAAAACATATGAAGTTGACATTTTTACAATGAAAAATAATCAACTTGCCAGTTTCACATAGCTCAACTTAGTTTTTAAAATTTTTACATTCATAATCAGTTGTGAGTAGAAGGCAAGTTTAATTAAAATAGAGGCTTTATCCTGCTGTGCAGAGTAAGGACTCAGAAAAACAGTGAGGCTGGAGATATGGTTCAGTGGTAGAGCATGCGCTTAGGCATGGACGAGGCTCTTGGTTCAATCTCCATCCCTGACAGACAAGTGGAAGAACTGGGAGGAGAAGGAAGAGGAAGGGAGGGGAAGGAAGAGGATGACAAAGAGGGAGAAGTAGTCTTCTTGAATGAGTGATGTGGATGAGCGAACAGGTCAGGAGGGTGTGATGCGGCTGCAAGACAGCACTCGGGAGACAGAGGCAGGAGGACTGTAAAGAAATGACAAGAACCGACCTTCCTCCAAACACAAGGTACCTTTTTGTTTACATTTAGGGTAAGAATAAGAAAAATAATACCATGTGTATGTTATCTTCTTGAAATGAAAAAAAAATTACTTGAAAGCTCACTAAAGAGTTTGGGGAACGTATGTTCATGCAACCATATGCATGACTGTTCACAAATAGTATTCTTTATAATAGCCCCAAAGGAGAAACAACCTCAATTTCCAACAACTGATAAAAGGGTGAATAAAATGTGGCATATCCATGCAATGGGCTATTAGTCTTAATAAGAGTAAGTAAGGTACTAATACATGGGTCAGCATGGGTGAGCTGTGAAGGGAGTGTACTAAGTAAAAGACACTGATGTCATAGATTGTATTACCCATTAGTATAAAATGTCCAGAATAGCCTGGTGGTGGTTTTGCACACCCTTACTCCCTACACTCAAGAGGCAGAGGCAGGTGGGTCTCTATAAGTTCAAAGCCAGCCTGCGTTACAGAGCAAGTTCCAGCACAGCCAAGGGTGTTACACAGAGAAACCCTGTTTTAACCCCCCACCAAAAAAGTCCAGACTAGGCAAGTCAATAGAGATAGAAAACACATTAATATGCTGGGCAGTGGTGGGGTACACCTTTAATCTTAGCACTCAGGAGGCAGAGGCAAGCAGATCTCTGTAAGTTTGAGTCCAGCCTGGTCTATTAAGTGAGTTCCAGGACAGCCTGGGTAACACAGAGAAACCCTGTCTCAAAAATACTAAAAACAGCCGGGCGATGGTGGCGCACGCCTTTAATCCCAGCACTCGGGAGGCAGAGGCAGGCGGATCTCTGTGAGTTCGAGACCAGCCTGGTTTACAGAGCTAGTTCCAGGACAGGCTCCAAAGCCACAGAGAAACCCTGTCTCGAAAAACCAAAAAAAAATACTAAAAACAAACAAACAAACAAAAAAAAACATGAAAAAACCTATTAATAGTAATGGGGGCTAGGGAAGGCAAGGGGGAAACAGAAATGACTAGTAGGTACTGGTTTCTTTTGAAATGGTGGCAATGGTTATACAACCGGTGACTGCAAAAAATTATTACATGCACAATTTATTCTTAAAAATATTTTAATTCAGGTATTTATCTTAAGTGTATGGGTAATTCGCCTGTATGTTTATGCACCACTTGAGTGCCCACTGCCAAAGGAGGCCAGAAGAGGGTGTCCTAGTCCCCAGAACTAGGGCTACAGGTCTTGTGAGACACCCTGTGGAGTGGGAAACTGAAGCCCAACAGAAGAGCAGTCACTGCTTTTAACCACTCAGCCATCTTTTCTGTCCCTGAGCGAACATTTTACAAGGACATATTTTTCGTCTGCGAACCAAGGATGGGACCCGAGGGCCTCAAACGTGGCAGGCAGGTGTTCCAGGGACAAAATGCACCTCGCCCCCAATCAACCCATAGTATTAGTATTTATTTTTAAGTAGAAAACAACAGCTGCAAAAACCTCCTATGAGGTCCTCTTCAGAACAGGGCAAAATACATTATAATAGGTGTTTACAAACGATGGGGTATTAGGAAATGTTTCCTTGTTTAATTACAATCTGGGTTGGAATGTTCAGAGATTTTAGCAATCTGACAGCTAACATTAAGAGGATTAACCTGACTTCCTTACTGTTAACATGAATTTAATCTGCATCACTCAAAAACTACAGTCACAATGGAATAATTATAGCAATGACTTCACGAAAAATTGCTAATTAGATTAGCAATCTATTAAGGCTGTCATTTAAATTTTTACTTCCTGAAGTACCGAATTGTGCCTTAAGAGCTGATGGAAAGGAGAGTCACACCTCTAGCTGCTTAATCAGAGGCAGAGAAGAGGAAGGGATGGGACGGAAAGTTCTGGGCAATGCAGACATTCAAGATCGGAACACAAAAGGAAACAGGACTTACGAAATTTAAATCCTCATCTTTGGTGCAGATAGGTAAATAACGAGCTAAAATCTCTATATCGTAGCGGACAATTAATAAGAACCAGAACACACACGCGCACACATACAACTCTGCCATCGTTTACCGGCAGCGTGTATGAGTAAAAAAAAAATGCTCCTAGCAGTCAGAAAGGTTTTGTTTTGGAGCCAAAAAAGAATACTGCGAGGGTTTAAAAATCCCTTTTGCCCCTTTCGTGTTCTTTATTTTTTTTTTATTTACCTTTTATTCATTTCACACGCGGACCACAGTTACCCCTCCCTTCCCTCCTCCCGCTCCTCCCGCCCTCCCTCCAACCTCTCCACAGAGAGGGTAAGGCCTCCCACCGGGAATCAACAAAGCTGGCGGCACAGAGTTGAGACCTGACCAAGTCCCAACCCTTTGCGTCAAGGTTGAGTAAGGCATTCTCCCATCCCTCCCCCACCCCCATAAGGGAATGGGCTCCAAAAAGCCAGTTCAAGCACCTGGGATAAACTCTGGTCCTGTAGACTCGATCACATGGTAACTACACTCAGTGCGCGCGTGGGCAGGGGGCCCTTTGACCTGGTGACTCTGCGTGCAGAACCGGCCCACCTACAGTAGTCCCCTCCATTTGAACCAGTTCAGAGGACGGTCTTTTCCCGAATCCACTGATTCCGAAGGGGCTAGAAATTAGCCCTTCTGAAAATGTTCCCAATCTTTCGTTGGAAGAAGCAATAGGATACTGCTTTCCAACAAACATTAAATTAAACCCTGGAAACAGGATAGTGAAGTGAGAAGTCTCTCTCTCTCTCTCTCTCTCTCTCTCTCTCTCTCTCTCTCTCTCTCTCTCTCTCTCTCTCTCTCTCTCTCTCTCTCTCTCTCTCTCTCTCTCTCTCTCTCTCTCTCTCTCCTTCCTTATCAGCGATCCAGGCACCCAGGGACCCTCTCTTTCACGACCCAAACAGCTCCCGGCAGCCCTCTCCCGGAACCAGCACTCCGCAGGGTCCCTAAAGCAAACAGACCTCCGAGCACCCCCAAGGTGGTCCGGGATCATCCACCCTTTGCCACCACCATCCTGAGCCCCTCCCCTCCCTGAACCCCAGTCCCCTCCAGCCAAAGCGTCGCTGTTCCTTTAACTCCGCTTGCTGGGGAGGGTGAGCCCGACTCCGTCCTCCCGCCTCCTCCGCCGCTCCCTCCCTCTCCCATCGGAGTTTCAGGTGAATGGGTCACAGAGGGAGGAGGCCCGCCACGCCACACCTTGTCGCTCGTGCCCACCTCCCGCTCCCTCCTTCCTCAGGCGACGGAGGAGCGGTGGAGTTCAAGGAGATCTGGCCAGCACGCGGCCGAGCAGTCGGCCCGGGGCGCAGCAGGTGGGTCCCGGAGCGCGCAGCCCGGGCAGGCTTGGCCTGAAATTGGTGCGCATGCCCGGGGGCGGGGGAGTGGGGGAAGGACCGAGCTCCGGGCTCAGTGCGAGCCTTTGGCTGTCACTGCGGGCGGCGGCAGGTGCACCCGCCAGGTGAGCACTCGGGGTTTCCGCCGCCCAGGTGGCCTGGGCCTTGGCGACTGGGTGCGAGGCAGGTGCGGCACCGGGGGTCCCCTCCCCAAGGGCGACAGCGCGGCGTCTGGGAGGCGCGGGGAGGGCGCGCGGAGTTAGTTTCGGTGGCAGTTTCGCCCTGGACTTGGGGTTCCCGGGAACCGGAGAAGCGCGGGTTCTTGGACATAGCGAGGGAGGAGTTAGGGTCTCTCTGTCTCTCTCTCTCTCTCTGTCTCTCTCTGTCTCTGTCTCTCTCTCTCTCTCTCTTTCTCTCTCTCTCTCCTTTCTGTCTCTCTGCCACTGTCTCTCGAAGCTGCGAGCGACACCCTCTTCACCACAAATACCTGGGCAACTTTCTGCAATTACAGAGGCGGGCGCCTCGTGGGCCGAACCCACGCTCAGCTAGGGCGATAGAGAACTGTGGGCTTCTCGGGGTCCCTAGTTAGGGCTGGAGAGAGGTGATGCAGGACGACCTAGATCCCCGTGGCCCTCCTGGTTTCTGCCCCTTTGGGTAATTCATCCTAGGGAAAGGGGAGGCCAGGGGTCTTCTGCAGTGTCCCCAGAGTCTCGGCGTGTATTACTTGGCTGTTTGAAACAGGGGGCGGTGCGTGCGCCCTTATTGATTTGAGCTGTCGGAGTTCTTTTCGAGTGATGCTGGATTTCGAGGGAAGCTGCTCACACAGGACATTCTCATCCGTGACCGCGAGCTGCGGATCTGCCCCGGGGCAGATCCTGCTCGGCCGCGCTGCCCTGGTCCGGCTGCTCGCGAGCGTAGAGCCGCCGTGGGGCGCACGCACGGTCGCGGGGTTCCCGCAGCTTGCCTAGGCTATCCACTTTGCAGATATCCCGGGCAAACCCGGCCCCGCGAGTACAGCGGCGAGTGGCCAGCGTTGGAGGAAGTATGCAGGGACAAGTGGGTGGGGACCAAAATGGCCTCTGCGTCTTGGCGCCGTAACAGCTCTGAGCCCCTTTCGTCCTAGGTGGAGCGACTGAACCCCAGCAGGAGTGGCAGTATCCTTCGGTCTGCCCCGGGCTCACCGGGCAAAGTGCCACCAGGGGAATTACCTGGGGCGGGAAGGAGGCAGTTTTCCAGGCAGGTTAGTAGTGTGTGGCTCTCTGGCACAACAGGTGTGTTATGGAGATCCCGGGAAAAGAGAAATGGTTCCCAGTGCGGTGCTTTCTGGTGAAGCCTTCTGTTGCTGGTGGGCTGTTGAGCTACACGTCCCTGTGTGTAACAGTAGTTCCTTAAATTTCCACTGGTGGTGTTTTTCTCTTTTCTTCTTTGGATTTATCTACTTGTTAGTGCTTCCTTTGTTAGGTGATGGGATGGCCAGATCAGCGAGCTAACTTTGGGCTGGGGGGGAGAGGGGGGACACTCTACCTTATGGCGACTTCCAGGAAGCACCTCTCTGTATAAGGTTCTTTGTTAAAGCAGATCCTTCTAGACCTTTCTTGTAAGAGTTTGGGGTGGGACATTGTTCCAGGGTTGGGTTTTTTTTTTTTTTTTTTTTTTTTTTTTTTTGGTTTTTCGAGATAGGGTTTCTCTGTGGCTTTGGAGCCTGTCCTGGAACTAGCTCTGTAGACCAGGGTGGTCTCGAACTCACAGAGATCCGCCTGCCTCTGCCTCCCGAGTGCTGGGATTAAAGGCGTGCGCCACCATCGCCCGGCTCAGGGTTGGAATCTCAGCACGAAAACAAACAAGCAGCAACAGAAAACCCCAAACCAAAACAAAACAAAATGCCTCAAAAATTTACAGAATACAGAAAACTTAAGCCAAGCCATAAGGACTAGTTAACCCTAGAGAATTCCAGAGAAAATGTCTACTATAGCGAGCCGAGGAGGCACCTTTCAATTCAGCCTGTTTGTACACCTGGAGATTTTGGTGTGTCACTGGATATTGAGAATAAGTTTGCACTTTGGGGAATACAGTTTAGGGCTCTGCTAGCAGTATAGCTCAGCTATGTCCCAACTCTCAAGCAAGCTTGTGTTAGTTATAGTCTTCTTGGCTTTTGTATGTAGCACCTAGGGTTGTTTTTTTTTTTTTTTCTCTGAAATACTTGTGACTTGTAGTTTGGGATGGGGCCTTTCATTCTTCCTTTCTAACAAGCTCACAAGTTGAGCCTATACTGTTGTGTGTTTGTCCCCCACCCCCATCTCAGAGTGTAAGCACGGACTTTCACCTGACCTCGATTTGATATATTTACTGTTCACGTAGTTCGCGTAGTTCAAGAGATTCACTGCCGGGCTGAAATTCCAGCTCACTAAAATGGAGCATCGGCTTTATTATCCAAATATTGATGGGCCATCCCTTTGTGCTCAGGACCAGCAAAGCGACTAGGGAAGATGATGGGGAGGAGAGGTCAGGCCTGAGGTCAGGGATGGAGGAAAATTACTGAGTGGTCTGGAGAGCATCCCTAAAGCTACCTTTGAGCTGTGAGCTGAACTAGGGAACTTGACTGGCAACATCAAGATCCTCTCAGGGGGTGGAACATAGTGTCACAGAACTTGGGAGACAGAGGCAGGTGGAGCTCTTGTGAGTTCTAGGACAGCCAGTGCTACATAACGAGATCGTATCTCAAAAAGAAAAAAAAATTTAATCCCAGCACTTGGGAGGCAGAGGCAGGCGGATCTCTGTGAGTTCAAGACCAGCCTGGTCTACAGAGCTAGTTTCAGGACAGGCTCCAAAGCCACAGAGAAACCCTGTCTCGAAAAACCAAAAAAAAAAAAAAAAAAAAAAAAAAAGAAAGAAAAAAAATAAGTTTTGGGGCTGGAGAGATGGCTCGCTCAGTGGTTATTCTACTCTTCCAGAGGACCCAAGTTCACTTCCTAGGAACCACGTGAGATGGCTCACAATTGTCTCCAGCTCCTGGGGGATCTAGCTGCTGGCCTCTGTGGGCACGGGCACTCAAATACACATGCCTAAACACAGATACATACACATAACTAAAAATAATAAAAATAAATCTTTACAAATCCTCTTTGGGCTCAGTGGGTAAAGGCACTTGCCAGCAAGCCTATGACTTCAGTTGGGTCCATGGAGGGAATAGACTGCCAAAAGTTGTCTGACCTCGCATGCCATGAGACATGAGTGTAAATTAATGTAATTAAAAAAGACTTAAAAATATTCTTTGGGGGGCTGGAGAGATGGCTCAGTGGTTAAGAGCATTGCCTGCTCTTCCAGAGGTCCTGAGTTCAATTCCCAGCAACCACATGGTGGCTCACAACCATCTATAATGAGGTCTGGTGCCCTCTTCTGGCCTGCAGGCATACATGGAGGCAGAATGTTGTATACATAATAAATAAATAAATTTAAAAAAAAATATTCTTTGGGCCGGGCGGTGGTGGCGCACGCCTTTAATCCCAGCACTTGGGAGGCAGAGGCAGGCGGATCTCTGTGAGTTCGAGACCAGCCTGGTCTACAGAGCTAGTTCCAGGACAGGCTCCAAAGCCACAGAGAAACCCTGTCTCGAAAATCCAAAAAAAAAAAAAAAAAAAAATTCCTTGGGGGGCTGGAGAGATGGCTCAGAGGTTAAGAGCATTGCCTGCTCTTCCAAAGGTCCTGAGTTCAATTCCCAGCAACCACATGGTGGCTCACAACCATCTATAATGGGATCTGGTGGCCTCTTCTGGCCTGCAGGCATATACACAGACAGAATATTGTATACATAATAAATAAATAAATATTTTAAAAAATATTCTTTGGAGTTGAAGATCTAATTCAATGTTAGACTGCTTGATTAGAATGTATAATGTCCCTAGGTTCAAGCCTTAGCAGGGGGAAGATCCTAATTGGAGTCCTTAATTATATATAGAGATTTTTTTAAGTTCTTTTTTTTCTTTATATGTATGACTGTTTTTGTCTACATGCATATATGTGTATGCACATGTTTGCCTGAAAGCAGGGTTGCAGATGGTTGTGTATCGCTATGTGGGTTCTGGGAATCGAACCCTGATCTTCTGTAAGAGCAACAAGTGATTTTTTAAGCTGGTCAGTGGTGGCGCACACCTTTAATCCCAGTACTTGGATAGGCAGAGGCAGGTGGATCTCTCTGAGTTCGAGACCAGCCTGGTCTACAAGAGCTAGTTCCAGGACAGGCTCCAAAACCACAGAGAAACCCTGTCTTGAAAAAACCAAAAAAAAAAAAAAAAAGAGTTCCAGGGTTCCAGCACAGACTCGAGCTACAGAGAAACCCTGTCTCAAAAACAAAAACAAACAAAAGGAGCAACAAGTAATTTTTTTTAACGTTAGAGAGAGATTCTTAATATATTACTTTAGATTTTGTTGTTGTGGTCTGTTTTTGGGACAAAATCTCTCTGCTAGTAGCTCTGGCTGTCCTGAACTCCCTCTGCAGACCAGACTGATCACCAGCTCACAGAGATCCACCTGCCTCTGCCTCCCAAGTGCTGTGATTAAAATCATACACCACCACACTTAGCTTAAAAAACAGTACGTGCACACATATGCGTACATACACACACATAAAAGCATTAGCTGGGAATGCTGGTTTTCTGTGTAACATGTTCTGTAAGGATTTGTCTGTCCTCCATTAGCTAACTGGTCTTCTAGCCCTGCTGGTCTTGCTCTGGTGATGAAAGAAACCAGTGGGGCCCTTAGGCCAAGCCCTAGAGGCCTTTCCACTCCCTTTTCCCCTCTGTGCGGCAGAAACTAACTGTTCCTTGCTCTTTAGCTGCTGGTTGTGTTTGTCACTGATTTAGGGACCTTGAAGTGGCATCCCTAAAGTAATACTAAGTATCTCCTGCCTTTGGGCAGGAACTGAAATAGTTATTTGTTATTCCTGGAGGGGGTGGAGTCAGGGCCACTTCCCACTAGGGGAAACTTCCCAACATTGAGATGAAATCCGATCCTGCGGTTTTGGGTGTTTTGTTTTTGTTTCAAACCATTTCTAGGACTACAAAGACAGCTCTTAAAATGTTGCAGGTCTTTTAGAGTAGTCTAAAAGGACATTAAAATCATCTCATTCTCCAGGTCAAGTTCTACAGGACAAGCGTTTCCTGTTTTCCAGCTATTTTCTTAAGACGTGTTTGTTTGTTTTGTTTTGTTTTAAGATCCTGAACTGTTATAGTCGCTGTCCTGGATCTGTACCCAGGGTGGAACCTGATGTACAGATTCAGGTTTTGTTTCTTTTCATTTTCGGGGTTAGGGCTGGAATCCAAGGCCACCGAGCTCCAGCCCCAGCTCCTGTTGGTTCCCTTACAGCATTCCTAGACACTAACACTGTTTCTGAGTGCTCTCTAAGATTTGGACAGCCTTTGCTAAAATTTAGCAAAGGAAATTAGCGAAGGAAATGTTCTTTTTGCTGGGGTGGGGTATGTGCCTCTAAGATTGAACAGAGACCAAGTCGGATCCCCTTTCTTCTGTATTCTCATATAGATTTTTGTGAATTAAGTTTTTTATTTTTCCGTCTCCTCTACCACCCTCGGGCTGTCAGTTTTCAGGGAAGCAGGCAGTGGCAAAATCTCTGGGCTTTAGCAGCAGGTTTGCTGTATTTTTTTGGTGCTGGGTATTGAACTTGGGACCTTGTGAGTGATCTCACTGAGCTACAGCTGCAGCCCCGAGTGTTCACATCTAAGTGACTTATTTATGTCCCCAAACACCTGAGTGCCTGAGCGCTTACCTTACTCACCTTTCAGGGAACCAAGGAGTATGAATGCATCTGCTTCTTATTTCTGCTTTATTTACCCCAGTCAAGGTCAGGAGCTGATGAGCTAATGAATGAGGCTGATGGAACTAGTTCGTGTCTTCAAACTCATTTTGATCTTGCAGAGAGACCTTGCTCATTCTCGATGGATTCCTAGCCCTTGGGTTCTTAGTTATTCTTTCCAGTGTTTGGTCAGCTGCAAATCTGGATAACCTTGTCTGCGGTTACCACTGGAGACCTCACTCCAGGTGAACATAAATGCTCCATTCTTTGTGCTAATTAGATGTTGTTATTTAGCTCCCTGGGTCTCTGCCCAATCCTACAAGTTTGTACTCCAGATTCCCTGGATTCTTTCTCTGTGCTCTTGCCTGGTAACTTTCTTCAGAGGAGAAACCAAGGTGTAGCAAGAGCTGTCTACAATCCGCTTTCTCAAATTGTTTCAGTTTAGAAATCCTCCCTGTTGGAGGAAACATGACAGCCAAACTCCAACCTCTAGGAAATAACACTTAGAAAGGGATCTTGTTTGAACTTCTGACAACTAAAACTTGAATTGGAATTAATTTAGCTTTTTTTTGGAGGAGTTTTGAGACTAGGTTAATTTAGTTTTTAATAATTGATATAGAGCCTGGAATTCGGGGTAGTCGTTGTCAATCTCCTCCTCCTCTTTTTTTTTTTTTTTTAAGACAGGGTCTTACTATGTAACCTTAGCTGCCCTGAAGCTTGCTCTGTAGACCAGGCTAGCCTTAAACTCATAGATATCCTCCTGCCTCTGCCTCCTGTGCTGAGACTAAAGGTGCATGTCACCAACCATTCCTGGCTCATCTGTTGAATTTTAAGAAAGAAAAGATGTATTAACGTGTAGGTGTGTGTGCCAGGATATGTTTATGGGCACCACACGTATGCTGGTATCTGAAGAAGCCAGGGAGTGTTGGGTCCCTGGAACTAGAGTTACTGGCACTTGCTGCCTGATGTGGAAACCAAACCCAGTTCTGCTAGAGCAGTAAGCACTTTAAATTGCTGAGCCATCTCTCTAGCCCCTGTATTGCCTTTGTGTGTGTGTATGTGTATGTTTTGAGACAGGGTTTTTCTGTGTAACAGCCTTAACTGTCCTGGAACTAGCTCTGTAGACCAGGCTGGCCTCGAACTCACAGAGATCCGCCTGCCTCTCTGCCTCCCAAGTGCTGGGACTAAAGGTGTGCTCCACCACTGCCTGGTTCTTGTATTGTCTTTTGAGACAGAATCTCATGCTAAAGCCAAGTTGTACTCAACTTATAGCCCAGACAGACCTTGAACTCATGCCTCAGCCTCCCAAATGCTGAGATTTCATAGGCTAGCCACCATGACTGGCTTTGGGAGTAGTCTTGAGTGACTGAGTTGTAGGTCACTTAGATCACTTAGAAGATCTCTTAGAAGAGGAATCACTAAGTTTCCTCTGAGGTCAGTATTTGTCACTATCAGCATCAGTCTTACATTTATTAATGTTTGAAGTTTTCCTTAATGTTTTTTTTTCCAAACATCATTTAGGAAGTCCAAATGGGCTTGAATTGCTCATATATGTATTTCAGCATGAGATGAAGAAGTGGACCGTGGGCTAGTTACAGGGCTGCACACACAGGATTTAGATGTTTGTTGTGCATTGGCAGAGTGGTTTTAAAGAAACAAATGACTGGCGGAGGCACTCTAGTTACTTCCTGGACTCTTGCCTCTTGTTTACCCGCAAACTATTCTTCTTTAAAAAAATAAAGTGAAGAAGTCGTCTTTCCTGTGCTGCTGCCATGTTGGTATTACCTGGATTTTCATCTTGGAGATTTTGTCTGATGTTCAGAGAGTTTTATTCTGAGATTTGGAACTGACTATTGAGTGGCGTGGAAGAGAGTTACTATCTATGTAGCTTACACGACACATTTAAAAGTTTAAATTGACTTACTCCTCCTGATGGAGCAATGGACAGTTGTACAGACTTTACTTGAAAATGAAAAACAAATTTTGCTTCAATATACTCAGGTCATAGACCCTTCTTGACTGTTATTTGAAGGCAATACTCTGTCAAGTTCTGATATTTTCTCGTCCCCTTCAGCCTGAAAGCACATGGGACAGAAGTACCCATGGTCCAATCTGATCCATGTAAATGTTGAGCAAATATTTGCACATCTACTGTGTGCCAGGTGCTGTTTTAATCAGTGAACAACATGCAAAGAACTGTTTACATGGAGTTTACCTAGTGGATCTAAAGTTCTCTTCCTTGTAATCAATTACTAGTGTTGCTCGGAAAGAACTTAGTGTTGCTTCCACATACCCTACCCGAGGGACAGGAAGTGCTGGAAACTGAGTTGGGTGGTGCTGATGCACGCCTTTAATCCCAGCACTCGGGAGGCAGAGGCGGGTAGATCTCTGTGAGTTTGAGGCCAGCCTAGTCTACCAGAGCTAGTTCTAGGACAGGCACCAAAGCTACAGAGAAACCCTGTCTCAAAAAAGCAAAAACAAAAACAGCCCCCCCCAAACAAAAACAAAAAACAAAAAAGAAAACTGTAAAACTGAAGTTCATTTGTTTGCTCGCTCCTTCCTACCTTCATCTTCTGCACACACGTGTGGGCAGAGGACAGTATGCAGGTGTTGTTTCTCTCCTTCCACCATGCAGGTCCTGGGGACTGAACTCAGGTCCTCATCGCCGGTGACAATCCCTTTACCTGTTGAGCCATCTCATAGGCCCTTTCTTGGCTTTTCTGGCACTGGATTTTCTAGGATAAACTTCAGCTTTTGAGTCTCACCAAGATCTCTTGGGTGCCATGGCAGATCGTGCCTAGATTCACTGCTTCATGAACATTAACACCACTTGTCCGCTCCAGGGAAACTAGCATATTCCAAATGAAATGGACTGAAAATCTGCGTGGAAAGGGTAGGGGCTGTGGGTCAGATGACATGTCAGTGACTCATTGACTTCTTTATGGCATTGGGCACATTGCTCCCCATGTCTTTCTCATCCTTTCTGTGTTTGTAAAAATGGGTAACCAGGGTGCTTTTGAGTCTGAATTGGAATTTTGTGCTAAGTGCCTGGCACGTGGGTAGGTACCCAGTGTGGCTTTTCTCCTTCTTCTCCCAGCTCCTCAGCCCAAGCTTCACAATTCCAGGGCGTGGCGGCAGCTGTTTCTGGATGCCCTTTCCTACCCGTCCTTATACATCCATTGCTGAGGATCATAACTCGTTTATGAGTGAGGAAGAGACTCTCCATGCACTTTGTCCTCTCAGCATCATCTTATTTTAACAGATTAACAATGTTTCTATGCAGCCCCACCCCCATGTCAACACCTCACCAGCCTGGATGCGCATCCTTCTTCCCAGCTGATGGTCTTCATCACCTTTGTTTTTTTTGTTTTTTTGAGACAGGGTTTCTCTAGCTTTGGAGCCTGTCCTGGAACTAGTTCTTGTAGACCAGGCTGGCCTCCAACTCACAGAGATTCGCCTGCCTCTGCCTCCCGAGTGCTGGGTTTAAAGGCACGTACCACCACTGCCTGGCATCACTCTTGGTCACATAGTTCAGCCTGGAGACGTTCCTGTTCTGTGTGTGTCTCGTACTTCCACAGGCTCCGCTGTGTAGTTAGTTAGGACCTTGGTAAATAAATGTGCGTTGATTGAGTGAAATCGCCTTTCAGGTGTGCAGACACTCTGCTTTAAGGAATTCTAGAACACAACTGCTCTGCTTTTTCTCCTCTGGAAGGACTCTTTAATATGTATTTTCTTGTTTTGTAAAAATGATATTTTTGGAGACTTAGAGAAGGTGATAAGAGAATGGGATAGCTCGAAATTACACCATCTGTGCCTATATCTTGCAACCACCTTTTTTTTTTTTTTTTTTTTTGAGACAGGGTTTGTCTCTGTAACAGTTCTGGCTGTCAGGGGCTCCTTGTAGACTGCGCTGACCTTGAACTAGCAGAGAGCCAAAGTCTCTGCTTCCCAGTGATGGGGTTAAAGGTGTGTGATGCCACCACCTGGATATTATCACTTTTAATAAGGGCACACTTTTAAGTTGTGCTTTAGGTAATTCTGGAGCACTAACAGGTGCTGCACTGTCATGTGCACGCTCATCGTATGTGAGCATTAAAGGTAATAGGAAGTTACCTTCTTTTCAGTGTTGGGGATCAAATCTAGGACCCTGGACATTCTAGGCAAATTCTCCGCTACGGAGCTATAGTCCTAGCAAATCCTCCATTAAGGAGCGACAGTCTTTGGCTTTGTTTGTTTATTTGTTTTGTTTTATTTTTGTTAAGGGTCTTACTGTATTGGCTAGGTTGGTCTCCCACTTGAGATCCTTTTGCCCCAGATTCCCGAGTAGCTGGGGTTTCTGATATATACTACTGTACCTGGCATTGAAATTATTATCACTTTGTTTTTGAGACAGGGTTTCTATTTATAGCTTTGGAAACTGTCTTGGAACTCTTTCTGTAGACCAGGCTGGCCTCGAATTCACAGAGATCCACCTGTCTCTGCCTCCCAAATGCTGGGTTAAAGGCATGCACCACCAGCAAAATTATATTATTTGTTTTAGAAATTTAAGGGGCTGGAGAGATAGCTGGCTCAGTGGTTAAGAGCACTGGCTGCTCTTCCACAGGACCTTCGTTCAATTTCCAGCACCCACATGGCAGCTCACAACTGTCTATAACTCCAGTTCCAGGGGATCCAATACCCTCACAGAGGTAAAACTCCACTGCACAAAAATAAGAGAAAATAAATCATTGAGCCAGGCCTGGTGGCACATGCCTTTAGTTCCAGCACTCAGGAACCAGAAGCAGGTGGACCTCTGTGAGTTCAAGGCCAGGCTGATCTGCAGAGTGAGTTTCTGGACAGTCTGGACCACACAGAAAAACCAAAAAACCAAAAGCAACAACAACAAAAAAGTAAATCATTACTTTTTTTTTTTAATTTAAACTTAGGGTGTGTGTGTGTGTGTGTGCTTGCCACGGCACACGTGTGAAGGTGAGAGAACAACCTGCGGATGTTGGTTCTCTCTTTGTAGTATGTTATTCCAGGGTTTGAATTTAGTCGTCAGACTTCGTGGCAGACACCCTTACCCACTGTGCCAGCTTGCTGATCCATAATAATAATAATTTTGTGAAATAAATCCTTCCTTCTCTCTTCCCTTTTCCTTTATCTTTTTGAGACAAGATCTCATGTTAACCCTACATTTTTCTTTTTTCTTTGTATGCCTTTGTTCTTAGTAGTGACTGTTTAATTTTTTTCCCTTCTATATTGTAAAGTGATGTGAGGTGGTCATTATTGTAGCTCAGAATTTTAAGTTTAAAGATACTTGTGTGCCAGGCCATGCAGAATGCAATACTGGCGCCAGGAGAAATGCTATTTTTTTGTGCCTGCGGAATTGAAGGTCTGCCACGTGGAAGTGGCAGTGGAACAGAGAATTAACGTGGGGTGAGCGGGTGCTTGGAGACTGGATTCTGTACGTTTCTTGGTGGTGTAAACTCCTCTGGTCTCAGCAGTAATTCCATCGGCCTACTTTTGTTGCTTAGGTTTGCTTATCTTGGGAGCCTGAAGTCTTGCTCATCATAAAGATCAGGTGACCAGTGAGATCAGCCATGTCTGTGAGGCCTCTTGAAAGTCCTCCGCCTTACCGACCTGATGAGTTGTAAGTAACTCAATTTTCTTTCTTCTAATGGGGCTTGTTATATGTAAAAGAAACTTCCATCCATTAAGTCTTTGTTTTTAAAGATTAAGCCAGGGGATTAGGGCTCTAGCTCAGCATTTGGGCCCAAACCCATCCCCAGTACTGATTCCTCCTCCCCTGTCCCCCTCCCCCCCCATCACACACTTTGAGGCCGGGGACATGGCTCAGTTGGTAGAGTGTTTGCCTAGCAATGATTCAGGTGGTGGCTGGGTTTGATCTGTAGTACTGCATAAGCCAGGCATGGTGGCATACACCTTAATTCTAGCATTTTGGAGGTGGAGGCAGGAGAATCATCCACATAATGAGAGTGAAGCCAGCCGGGGCCACGTGTGATCCCATTTCAAAACAACAAGCAAGCAAGCAAAAAAATCTAAGCCCAGGATGGTGTGCACACTCGCAATCCTGGTGCTTCCGAGGCAGAGACAGAACGATTACCATACATTTGAGGTAGTCTGGGTCTCTGTGTAGATCACAAGGCTGGTTAGGGCTATGGAGTAAGACTGTCTCAAACAATCTGAACAGTTTGCACTTAATGATGTGAATTGTACCATAGATTTACAATGAAAAGTGAATTTCCTTCTGCATAACTTCCAAAATGGTCTGTAGTTGCCTGTGGAGGCAACTATACCGTCTATTTTTAATATTTGCCTCAAGATACTGTCTAGGGCTAGGTGTAGTAGCTTATGCCTTTGATCCTAGCGCCTGGAAGACAGAGGCAGATTCAGGTAGATACCTCTGTGAGTTTGAGGACAGCCGGGGCTATGTAGAGAGACTGCTTCAAAAAAAAAAAAAAAAAGAGAGTAACACCCACCAAGATATTATGTAAGGCTCAAAGTTCTTAGGTTCAATTTGGTCAAATGACAGTGGTTCTGATACAAGTTGTCAATTTATAATTAAATTATTGGAATGTGCAGAGTAATTTTTATAACGGAGATTCTTAGTGTAGAATTGGTTTACTTTGCCACTGTTTTTTGTTTTTCAAGACAGGGTTTCTCTCTGTAGCTTTGGAGCCTGTCCTGGAACTCGCTCTGTAGATCAGGCTGGTCTCAAACTCACAGGGATCCACCTGTCTCTGCCTCCCGAGTGCTGGGATTAAAGATGTGTGCCACCACTGCCTGGCACTTTGCCACTCTTGATGGAATTAACTATAGATTATGTAGTATTTTGCTCAATATTTTACTCCTTGAGTAATAAATATATAATACATATTATAAATAATTTATGTACCACACGCGTGTGCACACACACACACACACACACACACATTCTTCTTGATGGTCCTGGGGATTGAATGCAGGGTTCTACCTCTTGTTATATAGCATGAATAATAAAAAACCCAGAGACAGATATTGGGATTCAACCTGAAGATCAGAAAAGCAAAGCAGCTGAACCACTAGAGAGCTCCTACCTCTATGAAATCTTCAGACTGAAGAGAGTGAGTTCCTGTCTCATCCCACCTTATATTCCTCTCTAGTGCTGGGATTAAAGGCGTGCACCACCACCACCTGGCCTCTATGGCTAACTAGTGTGACTGCTGGATTAAAGGTGTGTGCAACCACTGCCTGGCCTGTATGGCTGACTAGTGTGGCTGCTTTGGACTGATCTTCAGGCAAGCTTTATTTTTTAAAACACAAATAATATATGACTGACTATAATACTACATCTCGTTTTTCCTCCTTTTCTAACTTAGGTCTTTCCACTGCCAAGCACAGTGCCCAACATAAGCCTGCCTGGTAATTCCAGCAGTTGCCTTCAGAGACCAAGTCCTGAGAAGAACAGGACTGCTAGGAACTGCACAGGACACCCAATAGGCTGGTGTGGGCGTTGTGTTTAAATGCAATTACCTTGTGCCACATAGACAAAAAAAAAAAGCTTGATATCATTGTTCTGAAGCTGTGTGGGTCCCACCCACACATGCTGTGATTTCACTGATAAGATGTGCAGCCTCTGAGGTTTTTTTCTCTCTCTCCCAGTACTGGGAGTGGAACAAACATGGCCCTTACCAGGCATTACTCTACCACTGAATTACATCACCAGCCCCATTACCTGACATTTTGCATGTTTCCAGATGATCGTTATATGGAGCAACATCTGGAGAGCCATTGCCCTTTAATGTCGTAGAGTGGTTATTGTCCAGTACGTTTCCAAGACCAGTGGTGCCTGGATCAGCCGGAAACTCAGTCCATCTCAGATTTGTCCTGCAGAGTCAGCTGTGCCCCTTTAGTCTTCAGCGGGACATTTGAAGTAGTTTCATCCATGTGGCTAATTTTATTCCAAGCAGTCTTTCATTTGAGATCTTTTATTTCCCCTTTAGCAAACCCAATCATTATGCACCAAGCAATGACGCCTATGGCGGAGAAATGCACGTTCGACCAATGCTCTCTCAGCCGGCATACTCCTTTTACCCAGAAGATGAAATTCTTCACTTTTACAAATGGACGTCGCCCCCAGGAGTGATCCGGATCCTGTCCATGCTCATCATTGTCATGTGCATCGCCATATTTGCCTGTGTGGCTTCCACGCTCGCTTGGGACAGAGGCTATGGAAATGGCATCTTTGGTGGCTACCCTTATGGAGGAAGTAGCTTCGGTGGCTTTGGAACTGGCTATGGCTATGGTTATGGCTATGGTTATGGCTATGGAGGGTATACAGATCCAAGAGCAGCCAAAGGTTTCCTGTTGGCCATGGCAGCCTTTTGCTTCATTGCCTCCTTGGTAATATTTGTTACCAGTGTTGTAAGATCTGGAATGTCCAGAACAAGAAGGTTTTACTTGATTGTGATCATAGTCAGCGTTATCCTGGGCATCCTGGTGTTTATTGCGACCATCGTGTATATAATGGGAGTCAACCCAACCGCCCAGGCCTCGGGATCTATGTATGGTTCACAGATCTACACCCTCTGCAGTCAGTTCTATACTGGAGCTACTGGACTCTACGTGGATCAGTATCTCTACCACTACTGTGTGGTGGATCCCCAAGAGGTATGAATTGCTTGTTGGTTTTTCAAGACAGGTTTCTCTGTGTAACAGCCCTAACTGTCCTGGAACTCGGTCCATAGACCAGGCTGGCTGGGATGAAAGGCGTGCGCCACCACCTCCTGGTAGTATGAGTAGTTTTTGTTCTTTCCCATAACCCATCCTTCTCTTCATGAGATTAGAGACGCTCAGAATAGTGAGTATGGGAACATTTAAAAATAATGTCTGAGGCCCTACTTTTAATGATGCCGTAATGTCGGGGAGAGACTGGATGTCATTGTTAAGGCATGGTTAACATACCGTCTGTCTGTTTAGAGAGTACCTCAGTGGTTGGCGCAGTCACAGAATTGGGCAAGCATCCCTACAGTTGTGGAACATTTTCACTGTCTCCCGAGGCAATGTCTGTGTCCATTAGCGTTTGCTCACCATTTTTTTGACCCACTCTGAGCAGCAGCCCTCTGCCTGTCCAGCTTGGCCTGTTCTCTGTTGTTAAGAATTTTCACAATATCTGGCCTCTTATGATTGGCATCTTTCACTTAGCATGATGGTTTTTTAAAATTTAATTTAATTTTTTTTATCTGTGTTTTTGTCATGGTAAGTCCTTTATTTCTTTTTATTGATGAATGATTTAAGAACATATATCACGTTTTATTTACCCATTATTTATGAACATTAAGGCTACCTCTGCATTGTCTGTGACTTCTGTTATTAGGATCCTTGATGCACAGGTTTTTGTGTGACTCCTAATATTTCTTGAGTTGTGAGTATAGCCGCAGGGAGAATTGATGAGCTGTGTGTGGCTCTAACTCTTTGAGGTACTGTCTGTTTTCCAAAGAAGCCATTTTACAGTCTCTCCAAGAAGCTTGTGGGTCGTAACCGTCCCCTGCCTCACGTAAGCCTGTTGTCAGTCTGTCTGATTCTAGTCATGTTAATGGGTGTAAAATGGTACCTCATTGGGCTTTTTGGGTGTGTGTGGTTTGTTGTGTTTTTTTTGAGGTAGAGTTTTGATATGTATCTCAGGTCATCCTTGAACTCACAGCATTCCTGCTTTAGCATCCTGAGCCCTAATTATGGGTGTGCTCCTATGCCCTGCTTGTATTTTGATTTGTTTTCTGTGATAGCCAGTGGTACTGAGCATATTTTCATACATGTATTAAACATTTATCATCATTGTATAATCAAAAGCTTACTTTTAAAATTGGCCTGTTTTTAGTCTTTATAATAGGTATATAAATCTCCTATGAATGATTTATATAAATATTTGTTATTTTGCCCACACCCCTTTTAAGTTTTTTTTATGATATTCTTTACACAAAACTTTACTTTTGATAGGCTCTTGTATGATTTTTCTTTTGTTGTTTTTTGCTTATGGTATCTTACCTATGAAAGTAAATATTCTCCATAAAAGTTGTTTTTTCTTTTTAATTATATCCCCCTCTTTGGAGCCAGGGTCCTACTGTATAGCCCACAGTTGCCTGTAAATTGTGATCCTGCTGTAGCTCCAGCCTTTTGAGTGCTGTAGTTACAGGCATATGAGCTACCTCCTCTGGTCCATTGAATTTTCTCTGTGCAGTGTCCCAAATGAGTTGACTGTGTGGGTGATGGTCATAGCTCATTGGTGGAAAATTTGCTTATTCTGCACAAGGCCCTGAGTTAGAAACATTGGGAATTGCAGATGGCTCAGTGGGTAGATGCTTGCACAATCATGAGGACTTGAGTTTGGATCCCCAGAACCCATGCCAGAACCCCAAACATGGTGGGTGTGCACACATGTAACCCTAGTGCTGACGATACAGAAATCGGCACTCCTAGGAGTTCACTGGCCAGCCAGTCTAGGTGAATTGTCAAGCTCCGGGTTTATAGAGAGTCTGCTTCTTGAAAATTAAAATGAACAGTCATAGAGGAAGATACCTGTTGTTGACCTTTGACCTTTTCCTCGTAGACACACACGTATATAGGCAAGTATACCCACCTGCACACCCAAGAAAGTACACTCTTGCTTACACTTGCGTGTACACACAAACACACAAAATTGGTTATTGATGTGAACATTTTGGAGTCTCATTTGATTCCATTAATCTATATTTCTGTCCTTACACCCATACCACACTGTCTTTTTACTTTACTGTTATAGTAAGTTTTTGAAGTTATGAAGTATGGATTCTCTAACTTTGTTTAAAATTATTTTGACTAGATTGTATAGATTCTGTGTTTCTTGCATTTCTATCGGCATTTTAGGATTATCCTTTAGGATAGCCCTTGTGCATGGTAGGATAAGTTTTGGGTTTTGCAAGCTACCTGCTGGGACTTTGAAGTGTTGCCCCAAATCTGTAGCCCAATTTAGGGGAATTTTGTAATTATTGCAATTTTAAGCCTTCTTTTTTCTTTTTCTTTTCTTTCTTTCTTTTTTTTTTTTTTTTTTGAGGGGGAGGACATGCATTTTTCAAGACAGGGTTTCTCTGTAGCCCTGGTTGTCCTGGAATTCACTTTATAGATCAGGCTGGCCTTGAATTCACAGAGATCCCTCTGCCTCCCGAGTGCTGGAATTAAAGGCATATGCAATCATTGTCCAGTGAGATTGTAAATCTTCTAATCAACGAACATAGAATATATATCCATTTCTTGTGGTAGTTTTCAGAATGTTGGTACTTTTGCCAAGGTGATTTTATGTGCTTCGGGGGCGTAAACCCTACCGTAGGCAGCTGTGAGTCACCTCAATTACTCCAAACCACGAATGCCACTGCTCTTTTCCCTCCTCTTGACTCAGGAGTTCTCATTCTTCCTCCTGGATGAGTCACTCTCTTGGGTTGACTTTCTCCACTGTCTGCCTATCTTGACTTAGAAGACGGAGTGTTTTCCCTGCTGGTGTAGGTTTCAGCGGGCTTGCTGTTACTGTTCAGACCTGTCTGTGGTGAGGACTGCGAATCGGTAGAATCGGTTTGCCTATCTCACCACACTCCGGTCCCTCGTAATCCTCTGGCTACTTGAAACCTATATTCTTTGAAAAAGGATGTCACTGCGAGGTAGACAGTGGGTAGGAGAGCCTGCTCTTAGCCGTGAGTAGATAACCAGTACTGGTCTTGTCTTCAAGTGTGCGCAGACCAGTGTGCCACCTTATACGTCTGCCAGAGACTGGGTGGGCCATCAAGAGGAGGCATTGTCACAAGGCACTGAAACCGAGGAACTTGCTAGATCGAAGGACTCATTCGTCCATTTGCTCTAATTTATAAGTTGGTTAGATTCATAGTGTTATCATTTATGTTAAGACAGATGGCACAACTTACATAGAGTATAAAAAGGTCGCCAAGCGTGCGTCATGAAGAGGGTTATAGGTATGATTCTGAAATTAGCATTTTCAAACCCTTTAGAAGAAAGACATTGATTCTTAGCACTGGGGAAGAATAGGCAGGAAGACCAAGAGGTTAAGATCATCTTCGGCTACATAGAGAGTTTGAGGCTAGCCTGGGCTATTTGAGACACTGCCTCAAAAAACAAACAAAAACCCATTGATTTCATTACTGTACCAGCTATTTTCGCTTTTTTATAAAAATCTGACAGCGACTGAGGCGTGGGTGCTGACGGGTCTACCTGGAAGCAGGGTTTGAGCACGGAGTCACTTGGTGTGTGTCCATTTCTGTTTATGCGCACCCAGGCACACTTGGCGTGTGTTTTGCTAGCTTTGTCCAGTTGGTGTGGGTTAGTTTTTAATGACAGAACTAATCTGTAGAAGTTTAGTTTTGTACCCGTTAAATCACAAGTACTCAGGCCTGTTGGTAAGGGTTTTAGTTCTTAGAAGGTGGATTTCAATTAAAGCAATTAAAATTAATTATGTCCATATCTTTCTTCCCTTTTAGGCTATAGCCATTGTCCTGGGCTTCATGATACTCGTGGCTTTTGCTTTAATCATTTTCTTTGCTGTGAAAACCCGAAGAAAGATGGACCGGTATGACAAGTCCAATATTTTGTGGGATAAGGAACATATTTATGATGAACAGCCCCCCAATGTTGAAGAGTGGGTAAGTGTAAACAGAACAAAACACTTTTAACCTTTTGTTAAATTTCTAGTGTCTGTCCCTAATCTTTTTGTACTTTGTTAAACTTTATGCTTAGAATTATTGTGTTTGTACATTTAATAAGTTGTTTGTTTTTTTCTCAGAATTTTTAAAAGGTTGGTAAATGGAAATTGCTTCTTTAAAGGGTGAACTCATTTCTGTTTTCAGGAAGGAATACCCCCTAGAAAGTCACAGAGACCTCTTGGCCTTTGCAAAGTGCAAGCAACTCCCCTCCACCCCTTTATTTCTTTGCTTTACTGTTTTGGAGAAAACACTGTTGCCCCAGGGTTGGGAGCGGCTGGGGTCAAGCATGGCAGACGCATTTTGGGAATGGGATGGCCACTGTTGGTAACCTTATCAACTTTTTACTTGATAGCAGCATGTTCAACCACAGTGACTCATTCTGTCTCCCATTTACCTATCAAATACTTCAGTATGACAGACAGAGATTACAGGAGTTTCTCTGTTAGGAGGGATGGTAATATATTGCAAATCTTAACAGCCTTTAGCTGGGCAATGGTGGCGCACGCCTTTAATCCCAGTACTCTGGAGGCAAAGACAGGTGGATCTCTGTGAGTCCAAGATCAGCCTGGTTACAGAGAGAATTCCAGGACAGCCAGGGCTACACAAAGAAACCCTGTCTTGGAAAAAAAAAAAACCAAACAAACAAAAAACCTGAGCAAGCAAGCTGGCGTGTGTGTGTGTGTGTGTGTGTGTATGTGTGTGTATGTGTGTGTGTGTGTGTGTGTGTGTGTGTGTGTGTATGTGTGTGTAAGATGACAAACTCCTTTAATCCCAGAACTCTGGAAGTAGAGGCAGGCCAATCTCTGTGTGGAAACAGACTTTGTTTATGTTGGGTTGCTGTGAGGAGCACCTACAGAAACTTTTTTTCCCTACGTTTTCTTCAATATTTTTTCTTCAGTCCTGGAGACCGAACCCAGGGCCTTGGGCTTGCATGCTAGTCCAGTTGTTTGCTGCTATATCGGTAGGTTTCTGTGCTTGCTCCTTTTGTTTGATCTTTGTGAGTTCTTGTGTAGTGAATTGTGTGTGTGTTCCTGCTTGTGAGTGCGGGCATATGCACTTGTGCACTGTTTGTGGATGTCACAGGACAACCCAGGTGCTGGCTGACATCTTCCACCTCTTTGGGGCAGCGTCTGTTTGTGCTGCCTTCCTGGGATTTTCCTGACTGCCTCCGTCTTACCTTAGAAGAGCTTTGATTATAGATTTCCTATTGCATTTGGCTTTTATCCGGGTTCCGGAGATCTAAATTTACATTCTCCCAATTCCAAGGCAAGGGATTTACCCATTAAGCCGTCTTCCCACATTCTTGTACTTCCTGTTTTTGAGATAGCATATCCTAACTTGCCCAGGCTGGACCTGAACTCACTCTGTAATCTAAGCAGGCCTCCCAAGTAGCCAGGACCTCGGGCCTTTACCACTAGATCTGATTCTAGCCAGACTGTTTTCGGCTATGAAATTTAATTGTGGATACTGGACCCTGACTGGCGCTAGGGTAGGCTTATTGTGGCTATTGGCAATGGGGTATAGGAGGACTTTCAAAAAGAGCTATGGGTTCCTGATAAACTGTCCCCTTAGCTCTAGCATTCTGTATGCCAGAGTTTTTAGGAAATCTGCAGGCTTAGCTAGAAACTGTTTCTAGCTAGTGAAGGAAAAAGAGCCATGTTCAGAAAGCCAGAAAGAGAGTGACTTATTTGCTGCGAGTGGTGGGTGCTAACCTGCCTTCTGTAGGAAGCCACTTCCTCTGTGAGGTGTGAAGCTGCCTTAGAGGGAGATTGTCCGACCATCTGTAGCTCCAGGCGAGGCCACCTCTGGATGGACCGGGACTGTTCACCATGGACTATGAAGTCAATGTTTTGCTGAGAGTTTCTGGGTGTGTCAGTTGTTTCACTGACTGTCGGGTTTGTTTACTCAAGGTTTCGAGAGAGCTTTAAAAAAAATAAATAAACCAGCTCCAGGGAGCCCAGCACCTGTAATATTAGTCACGGTGAACTTTAGCCTCTCACCTGATTTAGTATCAGGAAGGTTTAATCAGTTATTAGCTCTTTTGATACCTTGGCGGCAGCAGGTAGTCACTCATGGGAGTGGTGATGAGGTGAAAGATAGTTCTTTAAAAGGCATCCTCTTGGCTGCTGGTGTAGCTCAGCGGTAGAGCTCTTGCCTAACACGTCGAAGGCCCTGGGTTCAACCCCCAGCCCAATATATACCCACAAATAAAGGCAGTACCTTATAATTAGCGACTTGGTATTGTAGCCTCGAGTAGTTTGTCTTTTCTGCTATCTTCCCTGGCTACCCAAGCTCAGTCCACTGAGTTCAGCTGCACATTTCAGTTCTACCCCAGATGAAGCTATTTGCTTCTCGTTCTCAGCTCTCTGTGCCCTTCTTCTCCTCAGTGGCTTCCATGTGCCCTTGCGCTGCCTCGGAGATACCAGTCTGCGTGAGAAGCTCAGCAGTGAGTCTTTGTCCTTCGGTCACTCAGCTTGTGCTGAGTGTGGATTAGAGTTTGATTTTACACGTGCAAGGGACCTTGAGTTAAGTCTCCAGTGCTGGGGGAAAATGGGAATCGTAGTAACTGTGGAGTGCTGAAACAGGGGACTTGTATATGGGTGGGACTAAAGTGAGTGTTACTTAGTGGAAATTTATTACCATTCGAAATCTTGCCACCTCTTTTGATTTAGGATCACTCTCCATTCCCTAGATCCTTTTGCATACCAATGGGAACATTTGCAACTTTCTAAGTTCCTAGTCCTGCATCTCTTGCATGTTATTTCTTCTTTTAGGAAGTTTTTTTGCGGGTATCTTTTCTGTATGTGTTGTTCATTGTAAATGAGCCTACATTTGCATATTTGTCCTTCATAGTCACTGAAGTGGATGCTGTTTGTCTTGGTCACGCTTTTATTGGAAGAGACACCATAACCATAGCAACTCTTACAAGGAAAACACTTAATTGAGGGGGCTTCCTTGCAGTTTCAGGGGTTTGGTCCATTATCATCAGCCATCATGGTGGCGAGCATGGAACATGCAGGCAGACATGGTGCTGGAGAGGGAGCTGAGAGTTCTACCTCTTGCAGGCAACAGAGTTGACTGAGACACTGGGCAGTATCATATTTATGTGCTTGTTTGTTTCTGTATGTATACACGAGGTCAGAAGTAAAATTTCAGGGGGTCTGTTCTCTCCGTCATGTGTGTTGCAGGGATCGAACTCAGGTTCTCAGGCTTGGTAGCACGCTCCCTTACTTGCTGATCCATCTTACCAGCCCTGTTTTGATTTATATATATATATTTTTGAGATAGGGTCTTGTTGTATATCCCAGGTTGGCTTTGAACTCTTTATGTAGCCCAGGCTGGCCTTAATCTAACCTGCTGTCTCAGCCTTCCAAGTAGCAAGGATCACAGGTATGTGGACTACCACTTTTGTCTCACTGTGAAAATAAGCCCTCACCAGCTTATCGAAACTTTCTGCTTTCATCTTTTTTTTATTTTTTTTATTTTTGGTTTTTCGAGACAGGGTTTCTCTGTGGCTTTCGAGCCTGTCCTGGAACTAGCTCTGTAGACCAGGCTGGTCTCGAACTCACTGAGATCCGCCTGCCTCTGCCTCCCAAGTGCTGGGATTAAAGGCGTGAACCACCACCGCCCGGCTTTCATCTTTATGGGGTATCTTGCTGAATTTTCCTTACCACCACAACTGCCAGATGGTGTGACTATGCCGTGGTTTGCTGATGGGTAAATTTGCCATTTAATATTGCAAACAGAGATAAGAATAAAAAAGAACTATTTTGTATACCTTTCATACATGTCTGTAGTTATATAGGGTAGATTCTCCATTGTAGTATTAGCAGGCTAAAGGCTATACTCATGGAGTCATTAGATATAAAAAAAATATTGCTAATCTGGGCGGTGGTGGTGTACGCCTTTAATACCAGCACCCGGGAGGCAGAGGCAAGCAGATCTCTGTGAGTTCGAGTCCAGCCTGGTCTACAAGAGCAAGTTCCAGGACAGGCTCCAAAGCTACAGAGAAACCGTGTCTCAAAAAACAAAAACAAAAACAAACAAACAGAAAAAGAGACAGTGTTAGAGAATGGAGAAGATTGGTGTCGAA
The DNA here is from genome assembly GCF_037038515.1 of Microtus pennsylvanicus. NCBI lineage: Eukaryota > Metazoa > Chordata > Mammalia > Rodentia > Cricetidae > Microtus > Microtus pennsylvanicus. Next base: position 50,021,179 of record NC_134584.1, read on the forward strand.
CCTGAGTTGTATCGGCTGACAGCTTTTTCATTCACATATACTGGGTCATAGAGTCTGTGGCAAAGCTTGACTTGAAACTATTTCTCGCTCTTGGGGCCACCTTTTACTTGGGTTTGTTTTGTTTCTACTGGGGCTTCAGGCCCACAAAAGTACAAGAATACAGTTCTTGGTTCATTATATTGTTGTCTTTGTTACCTGCACAGCGTTCTTGTTACTTTGTTTCATAATTGAGGACACACCTTCCCGGCCAAGAATTATAATAATAGCCTCACATTGTGCTAGTCTATATATATATATATGGTACTTTCTCATCGCCCTCCTCACATCTGCCTGTTAGGAGAGCTGGGCGGTGTGTGAGGTGTGTGTGTGTGGCTATCCTTGTATGGATATGGATTGTCTTATCACTTGCCTTTTTTAATTCGATCCTAGATTGATTGTATTTAACTAGAGGCAACACTCCGAGCCCCTGTATTCCACAGTTTCGTGGCGGTTTCTCTAGCTCTTGTCGGTGGGCTGTTACGTTATTAAGAGCAGCATTGCTAGCTAGACCGGCATTGTGTAGCTCAGCTGCGGAGAGTGCCCGGTGCACTGCGTGTGTGCGCGTGATCCACAGCACTGCCACAGTGTAGGACACAAACACCAGCGTTCTTGCTACAAACCTCTCGACTCTCCCACTCTTGTGAAAATTTCTCTTGGCTCTGGACCCAAGTGTGGAACTCCTGGGGTGAAGAGCTTGTGAGCGCACTTTTTTATAAAATAACGGCAAATGTTTTCCAAAGCTTGCCCACTTACTATCTTGATACTGTTAGACTTGATTTTTATTTATTTATTCATGTTTTTCAAGACAGGGTTTTTCTGTGTAGCCGTGGCTGTCTTGGAACTCACTCTGTAGACCAGGCTGGCCTTGAACTCACAGATATCCGCTTGCCACTACCCCCCCCCCCCGTTAGACTTTATAATGTTTGTCTATCAACAGAAGAAGTGTATCACTATTGTCTTTGTTTATATACATGTGTGTGTTTTCTCTCTACTTTATATTTTAGCAACCGTTGAGGTAGGAAAAATCCAAGCAGTGTCGCTGATATCTTGATTTTTTAAGAGTTTTGATGGGAGCAAAGGGCACCTTTTATGAGGCACAGAATAGTCTGAGCCCCCTGTTTGATGAGCGTGTGTCATGCACGACTGACTAAGCATTGTAGATATGGCAAGCCCAAGTGCCTCCCTCACCTCAGCTGTGGGGACATGTTCCTTCTCCAAGCCCAAGTGCCTCCCTCACCTCAGCTGTGGGGACACGTTCCTTCTCCAAGCCCAAGTGCCTCCCTCACCTCAGCTGTGGGGATATGTTCCTTTTCCACCATTGCCCTGATTGTGTGAGGGAGGTGATTTTCAGTGTTTGTGATGAGCTGGGGACTGGGTCAGTGTGCCGCCTTCAGTTCAGGCTCCTGAGGGGATGGATGGAGGCAGGAAGGAGGCTTGAAGCCAGGAGTTGAAGGCCAGCCTGAATAACCAGTGAGAACCATCTGAAAGAAAAAAATCAACAACCAAAAGGAGCCCTCAAATGTTCTTGCATCTTTAATGCATTTCCTCACTATTAATTGAGATTATTTTCCTACACATGAGCATACAAGAAACCAGGCTCTGGAGAGTTTGTGTATCATCAGTAGGCAAAGCAGATCCCTTGCTGTGGGCTTCAGTTCTTCGATAAATGGAGTAGTGGGAATCTTAGCGCCCCCTCCCTTCCTTCCACTCTTGGTGTGTAGTGCTGGCTTTTGTACTTATGGAAGTAAGTGGTATATTAGGGAATTATTGTGAATTCTGATACTATGCCTGGTTTTAGGTAGATGAATTCTGATGTCTTTAACCCACATGTTTGGTTGGAGAGACTGGTTCTTTGTGGACATCTCTGATTCCAGCATTCCCTGGCAAGCAGATGGAACACCTTTGCATCTCCGTTTCTTTGTGCAGTCATTTTGTCTGCCTCTCATTCTAGTGTAGGATGTAGCTGATTCAAAGTGTGGCTGTTTAACTCCAGGGATTTGGAAAGGAAAATAACTGGCAACAGAGAGGAGAATTTTGATGTCTTGGTTACAGGTGGCAGAAACAACTTGAATTCGCTTAGGTAAAAAGATTTTATTTAAAACACACGAAATCTTAGAAAGAGTTGAAACAGCTTATCCTCAGTGGGCAATGGTGAGGCTGTGTACCCCTGATAGCCGAAACCAGGGGTTTTCTAAAGGTCCTTAGGACTTGCGAATTCACCTTGATCTCTTCCTGCCGGGGTTGGCCTCACTTCTTGGGAACACAGGCAAAAAGCAGACACTTGAGTCCTTGAGATTGTTTTTCTGTTTCTTTTACAAGATTGCATGTGGCTCAGGTCACTAAGGATGACTTTGACTTTATGATCCCCCTGTTTCTACCTTCCAAGTGCTGGGATTGTATGTGTTGCTGTATCCAGCTTGAGTACTTCATACTATTCCTCTCAAACAGGCTGGAAAGGGACTATGGCTGAGTTTGGTTGGATCACAAGGCCTCCTTGCACTAACCTGCTGTGGCCACATGGTATGACTTTTGTGTAGAACGAGGAAAGAGTGTCTAGGAAAACATTGCTGAGGACAGTATGCACTCTAAGTATGCTACTTGAATTAATTGTGATTTCTCCTTTGTGCTTATATGGAGTCATCTGAGCAGGTGTAAGTTCAGGATGCAATTTGAATAGCTTATGAGCTTCTGAGTAGGTTGGAATGTGTTTGTTGGCTTCTCTTATTGAGGCCGCCATGTTCCTCTGATCCCTTTCTGCCTCTTTATGAGAGCAAGCACTATGCTCTAAGGGATCAAGAGTGACAGAGGAGGGACTACTTGGCTGTGGCTGTTAGTGTTGAGTTGAGAAGGTCTAGCACCTTGACTCCTCAAAGACAGAGTCATTCATGCTAGTTTTTCCATTCAAATCCCTTTACCAAGCCTGTAGTCTTAGACAGTTATAACTATAGTAACATGAGTATTAAATGCGTATTCACGTTCTGGATAAATACAACGCCACAGGCTTGGGAAAAGTTTACACTTCCATGGTAAATATTTAAAAGTTCACTGTGAACATGTGCTTGAGATCAGTTCTTGTTTAATTTTTAATTTTTCCGAGGTATGTGCCACCACGCCTGGCCTTGAGATCAGTTTTTATTGCTGCATTATCTAATGAAGTGGCAATTGAAATTCAGAGCCGAGTTTCAGGTATTCCCACTGTGGTTAAAAAATCTGTGACTAAGGGTCTCATGAGGATGATGAAAATCTGAGAGGCAGGTTGCTTGTTGTGGCGACAGATGGGCTTAGATGCTGATCACTCAAACTCTCTCTAGTGGAGGGTATCAAAATGACTTGGGTTTGAATTTTATAACTTAAATTTTTTGACAGAAGAGGGTTTTTTTTTGTTTTTTTGTTTTTGTTTTTTTGCCGTGAAAGTCTAGAGTTGGGGCAGGATTTGTGCAGTCGTACCTTGTTGCCTGTGGTCACCCCAGAATAGCTTTCTGTGTCCTTGACTTCTAATGAGGGTTTTAAATAGAATAGGTTAGTTCTCTAAACAAGGAAAATGAAAGTTCCATCCATAGTTAAGCTGGTGTAACAATGAAAGGCTAGCCAATATAATTATACCCAATAATTTTTAAAAACAGCTTCAAAGCCTGGCGGTGGTGGCGCATGCCTTTAATCTCAGCACTCGGGAGGCAGAGGCAGGCAGATCTCTGGGAGTTCGAGGCCAGCCTGGTCTACAAGAGCTAGTTCCGGGACGGGCACCAAAGCTACAGAGAAACCCTGTCTCGAAAAACCAAAAAAAAAAAAAAAAAAACCAGCTTCAAAGAAGTTTATTTGATGTACAGTAAACTATACATATGCACTGAATGTGCCTTGATTTTATATGGGGGGATGGGGGGTTATATCCTGATAAAATCATTGTACATTGAAATTATAAGTAAGACATATATTGAATACATCTACACCCAATACATTTCAGTTAGGACAGTAATTGTAACAGTAACAGCGTGGGTAAGAGTATCCAAGATGTAAATACATAAATGTATCATTGCGGTGTGACTTAGTCCTATCTACCCTGCTACAACCTTTCAGTGAAAACAGATTTTTTTTTGAAGGCTTCCCATGTCACTTCCCGGCAACACAGAAGTCCATAGTGGGAGACAAATGAGCATGGCCAGGCTGGAGTGACTAGGCATGGCTGGTTATCAGCGTCACACAGCTGACAATACTTGATTAGCTTTCCCACTCTTGCTCGGTACAGCATTCTTGGCTCTACCATTGGTATACTAGACTCTCACTGTGGAAGAGATGACGTGGTGGTCATGGTCTCTGGTGGAACAGAGGGTAGCAGAAGTAGCAGCAGCCTCTCTGGCTTTCTGAACCACACGAGTGGAGTGGTGGAATAGACCCTGACTGTTCCAGCCCCATTGTGAATGGAGAGAGGTTGGAGGACAAGAAAGGGCTGAGCGTTCTTCGGGGAGGAGGAGGAGTTTGTGTGAGAGCTAGAGAGTGCTTTAGTGGTTCTCTGAAAGCTGGAATTCCTAGATTTCCAGCACCAAGAGTTAGTGTTTCTAAGCTCAGCCATGTGGATAGGTGTAATGATCTAAACAGGCCATGGCTGTCTGTAGAACAGCGTCTGTCCCACATCAGAGGCTCTCCTCCTCCTCGCTGCCTTCAGAATCCCCTGGAAGGCTTGTTAGAGCAGTTTACTCTGCCCCACACCCCCTGATTTCCGACTTAGTGGGTTTGGAATGGGGTTGAGCATGATTTGAGAACGCCTGCTCCCTGAAGTCTACCCACAACGATTACACTGCAGGCCTGTTTAGCCTTTAGTTAATGTAGACGGAAGTCCTCTCTGCACCACGGCATACTTTGTACACTGTACTATAGTAGAAGGGTATTTAGAAAATCAGGTGATGGCTGACTCAGGGATATTTCTGGCTTTTGAGCTTCTCTGTAAAGAGCCATAGCCGGAAGTGCCTCTGTATTAAGGTACAGCCTTCACCAGGATTTGTTTCTGCAGCAAGCAGCCATGGATTAGATAACCAATGTGGTTCACTCAGTGAGAATAAGGTGGTTTCTCCACCTTGCCTGCTAATAGCCCCTGACTTGCTTCCAAAGCTCTGATAGCCCAGTGACTTAGAATTTGCCCTTGATACATGGACAGTTTCTTTGGGCAACCTGCCACTGCTGCTGAGCAAAGGCCTTGGTGCAGCTGAGCAACTTAGACCAATCCGTCTTTCCAACTTGGTCTATGGAGTCTTAATTCATGGGATTGGTTCACATGGGAACATTTCAAACAAACCCAAAGTGAAAAAAAGAAATAGGAAAAGAACTTTGAGAGGCATTCTGAGCTTTTTCAGGGGTGAGCATCTGCAGGTATAAAACACCAGGAAACGGGAAAAACAAGTTGGACCACTTACTGTTGAGACCTTGTAAGGACAGTCACCCTTGAAGGTGGGTTGGGCAGGCTGTAAAACTGGAGATGGCCCTTTGAGATTAGCCTGCTTCTCTCTGTGCAGGGCTTTCTCCGCAAGTCTCCGACCTACCAAGCAGGAAGAGAACCATCTGAGGTGGATTTCTCACAATCACTAGTGACTAAATTCTGTGTAAAATTTACTGCTCTCACAAAGTTAGACAAGTAGAGGTTTTTACCTTGCAGCTCATTAGTGCACAGCGACGTTACCGCCCTAAGGACGAGCTTCCTTTGTTTGGGGGGGGGGGGGTGCATCTCAAGCTGAGGTTGAGCTTAATGGGAACAGCTTGTAGTGAGAAGGGACAAGGCTTGGATTCCATAGCAACCATTTCACCTGTTTTACTCTGAGCAGGTTTAGTTCAGTTTCCTCCTCAGAAAATGTTGACATCTTATCCACCTGGGTGGTGCCAAATAAACGTGATTAGACTGCTTGGCACATGAGAGACACTCAACAGATGAAGTTCCCTTTCCTCCTTAGAAGTAGATGACTTTTGTCGCATTGCTAGACTGGCTGGATGTGGGTCCAGCCTGACTGTCCGCACGTGAGCGTGTAGTGAAGGCAGGGTGGGGAGGAAAATGGAGGATGGCTGTCTGTAATTGCGGCATCCTACTCATCACAAATAATAGGAGATTGATTTTGATGAGAAAAAGTGTTTTCCCCAAACTTTGAGCTTTTTATTAGCTCTGCCTTTAGGGGGTCAGGGTGGAGAAAATAGGGTTCACAGAGCCCCCGCTGCTCTGTCTTGTTTCCAGCAAGGAAGGCAGAGACCGGGTAACACCGTGCCCCTGCACTGTATTACTCTGAAACAAAGCCCTCCGCTTGTTTTCCTCCTGGTATTCCACAGGGTGCAGGATGTTTTCATTGACTCTAGGAGGAAGAGGGGGGCGGGTTAAACGAAGTCACAAGACTTGTTCCCAGGCGATAATTGTCATCCTTCTAATGAGTATAATTAAATTTTGATTAAAATTTGTCCTCATTATACTTACTTCTTGTGTGGCTCTTTGAAATAATATATTGTATTTTGACATTTCAGAACAGGTTTTTTTTTTTTTTGCGGGGGGAGGTGGGAAGGCGCAGGGTCTCGCTGTACAGCCCTGGTTGTCAGGCTGGCTTTGAACTTGCAGATATCTAACTGCTCTGCCTCCCAAGTGCTTGGGATTAAAGGCGTGTCCCATTATGGCCAGATATACTTCTTTTCCTATTGATGTACCTTGTGCACCTCCAAAAATTAATTATTTCATTCTTTAATGGTTTGTATGAGGTATGTTTTTGAGATAAGCTTTTCCAGTTAATCTCAAGAGCGAGTCTGCGGCAGGCATTCCTTGGTTGGTTGGACTCTGTGGGTGGATTTCCATTTCCTTTCTCTGATTTTTTTCATGCGTGAAGACCCTGGAGTGGAGACTTGGCCAAGGGCTTGCCGCAGGCTAGTGTGGAGTGCATGCAAGGTTCAGGGCTTGCCGCAGGCTGCTGTAGAGAGGCAAGGCCAACATTTAGCCCCGAGAATGATGACTCTTGAGCTTTGCTTCTCCCAAGACAGATCTTAATTTGTATTTTCGTTCTACTTTCTTTACCTCTCGTTTCCCAGGCAATCTTTTTATAGCAAGCTCTGAGCTTCTTTTTATTACATTTATTTATTTGTGTATCTTTGTGTGCATCTGGGGGTGCACGCGCTTGTGACACAGCGTGTGTCTCCCAGTCTGTGGGAGTTGGTGCTCTCCTTCCTCCGTGTGAACTCAGGTTTACCTTGAAGGCCAGGCTCTGGGCCTCTGACTTGTGCAGACACTGGGCAGGGCTTGCAGACTCAACAGCAAGGCTGTACACATTACCATTTTTATTGGGTCTAGGTCCTTGGGAAAGTTATCCAACCCCCCAGCCACAGCTTCCTCATTTCTGAGAGAGGTGTCACACCTGTAGGACTGTGCCTAGGAAAAGGTCTGCTGGCTGAGCATTGTTAGCTGTCCTGTCTGCTCGGTAGCTCCTAAACAGGAGTTAGAGATAAGTGAGTGAGCCATTGGCGTGAGTAAGCGACTGCGTGGCACTGAATAGGCGCTCTGACTGGAGGTTTACGGAGATAGATGTGGGGGGATAGAGGTTTGTACCTCACCCTGCAGCCCCCCAGGAGCAGGCTGCACTTGAACTAAGACTTGGAGCAAATCTTGAGGGATTCGCAGGCAAAGAAAGGGGGAAGGGCACTCAGGACTGGGGCTCTGATAAAGTTCATGCTGGAGGGGCAAGGGAAGGGAGTGGATCCTGGAGAAATGAAGCCGGGCTTTGAAGAAAAGGAAGCCTTTTATAGTTCTGATGAGGTCTCTAGAGTAAGGGCAGGCCCTTGACTTGGCAAAGCATTTGCTGGAGAGGGTGTTTTGTTCAGTTGTAAGAAATTCACTGGGAGCCAAGAATGGCTCCCACCAGGGCCTCCTGCGGTGGAATCTAAGTCCACTCCCTGGAAACCCACCTGCTGGCTTGGCTGTGGCCCTGAATTCCACTTTCAGAGGGAAATGATTCCATTCCTCTCTAACCCTGAGTAGGAAACAGTGAAGGAAGTCACTGAGTACTCCCACAGCAGAGGACACAAGGTAGAAGGGGCCCTGTTGCAGAGATGCACCCTATAGAGATGTTGATAATAATTGCGAGGGCATAAAATAGCAGAATAATCCAAAAGCTCAATTGGATCTAAAGGATTTTTTTTTTCTTTCTTCCCTCACCCTCCTCTCCCAAGTCGGGTTTCTTCTCTGTGTAGCCCTGGCTGTCCTGGAACTTGCTTTGTAGACCAGACTGGCCTTGAATTCACAGAGATCCACCTGCCTCTGCCTCCCCAGTTCTGAGATTAAAGGCATGTACCTTCCCCCATTTCTTTTTTTATTATTAGTAATGATGTAATGATTTATTTTTTAAAATATCTTTTTTGATTTTTAATTGTTTTTATTGAGCTATATATTTTTCTCTACTCCCTTATCTTCCTCCCAACTCCCCTTCTACCCTCTCCCATGATCCCCACACTCCCAGTTTACTCAGGAGATCTTGTCTTTTTCTACTTCCCATGTAGATTAGATCCATGTATGTCTCTCTTAGGGTTCTCTTTGTTGTCTAGATTCTAGGTTCTCTGGGATTGTGAATTGTAGGCTAGTTTTTCTTTGCTTTATGTCTAAAAGCCACTTATGAGTGAGTTCATATGATATTTGTCTTTCTGGGTCTAGGTTACCTCACTCAATATGATGTTTTCTAGATCCATTTGCCTGTTCCCCCATTTCTTTAACCCTTTGATTATGAGTAAATGGTCTCTTGGGTTTTTTTCCTCTAGGTTAAAAATGTGTCTGCAGGCACACAAGACATGCCTCCACCGCCATCTGACTATGCAGAGAGAGTTGACAGTCCGATGGTGTACTCCTCCAATGGCAAAGTAGATGGCAGGCGGTCCTACCCAGAGTCTTTCTATAAGTCAACACCAATGTAAGTAGCACCTTAACTGGATAGCATTTGTCTAGAGAGGAGTATTGGATTGGTTAATTAAGGAACTGCCTTGGCCTGTTGATAGGGCAGAACTTAGGTAGGCAGGGAAAACTAAATAGAATGCAGGGAGAAAGGAGGTGGAGTGAGGGAGAAGCCATGAAGCCCATTGAACTCAGATGGAACTTTAGCTGGTAAGCCATAGCCACGTGGCAATACACAGAATAGAAATGTGTTAAATTAAGATGTAAGAGTTAGCCATTAAGAAGCTAGAGCTAGGGGCTGGAGAGATGGCTCAGTGGTTGAGAATACTGACTGCTCTTCCAGAGGTTCTGCATTCAATTCCCAGCAACCACATGGTGGCCCACAACCATCTGTAATGAGATCTGATGCCCTCTTCTGGCTTGCAGGCATACATGCAGACAGAATATTGTATACATAATAAATAAATATTTAAAAAAAAGAAGCTAGAGCTAATGGATTAAGCAGTGATTTAATTAATACAGTTTCTGTGTGATTATTTTGGGGCTAAGCAGCCGGGAACCAACGAGCTGCCCCCGCCCCTTACAACAAATTGGCACACCCATCCCCCAGAGCTTTAGGGTCAGTAGAGCTTAAGTGTGGTTAGAATGCTAAGGCCCTGACAGTAGTGAGAACCAAGCGGCCCTAGAAACCGGTCAGCCTGGGAGATGGAATCTCAGCTTCTGGATTCTGTAGTTTGGAAGCAATTGAAAGGGAGAAAAGAAACAGCTTGATGGTTGTCTAGCATTCATGAGGCCCCAGGTTCAATCTTGAGCATCAGCCACAAAGGGAAAAAGGAAAAGTGTGAGGGGGGGGGCGCAAAGCTTCAGACCTTTTAAATAGTGGATTTGAATAGCCAGGCTGATAACTTAGAAAGCCTAGCCCTTCCTTTGTTCATTTCTGTTCTTGCTGTTTACAGAGCAAAGTAAAACTGTTTCTGTTACTTTCTATTGCTGCATTGGGCTTTGTTTTCATGCTCATGGCAGGAACATTACATGCAATTTAAAATCTGATGCAACGTGAAATAATTACATTAGAAACATAATGAGTGTTCTAGTAAACCTCCTGTTGATTCTATGTGGCTTTAAGATCAACACAGAGAGAGCTAAAAAGCATACTTAATAAACTCCTTCCTTTGAAAGGCGGGGGGTTTAGACAGGTCTCACTGTGTAGCCCACCCAGCACGGCCCAAAGAGTCTCCTGCTTCAACCTCTTGAATGCTGGGGTGACAGGCATTTGTCACTCAAAAACCAGGAAGCATCTTAGTTTAAATATTGTAGTTTTTCAAACTTTGATAATCTATACGCAGTATCATAAAATTAATGTTGCGAAGAGCCTATCTCCTTTGGATAAGCTGTATCTTTGTCCTCACACCGCATTCCAGGGACTGGAAGAACCTGTAGAAAAGAATTTTCCTAACAGCCTTTTGTAGAGTCTCTGGCACAGGCCAGATAAACACTTCTTGTTTGAACTTCCTAAAAGGAAGCATGAGATCCATTTTTCTTAGGCGTTTAAGCACGGACTCCCTCCCCCAATGAGAGCTTTAAAGCTACTTGTATGTTAGAGGGTTCTTTCTGAATTAGTGCCAGACTGAATGCAGGAAGCCAGGCGTCTGTGCTCAGCGGATGAGCTCCTCGGATGGGTGCCCTTTCGGGTGCGCGCAGGGAGGTGGCAGAGTCAAAATGTACTCATCGGTCTCTGAGAGTGGCCCATGTTTCCACTAGGGTGCCTGAAGTGGCTCAGGAGCTTCCTCTGACCTCACCGGTGGATGACTTCAGGCAGCCTCGATACAGCAGCAGCGGGAACCTAGAGACACCTTCGAAAAGGGCTCCCACAAAGGGACGAGCAGGAAAACCGAAGAGAACGGATCCAGACCACTATGAGACGGACTACACGACTGGCGGCGAGTCCTGCGACGAACTGGAGGAGGACTGGGTCAGGTAGGGCCTTTCTCCTCTCCTAGAGCCACCTAAGAGTTCTGGTTATCGTTATGGCCGACCACCCAGGTTTAGGGTTGTTGCCTTTGAAACTGGGGTCATGTTGCCGTCTTATTTTTTGCCCCCAAGACCTGGAAACCCAGTTTTGGGGTTGCGTTTTTCTTTGATGCCCTTTTATAAAACAGAAGCGGAAGGGTCTATTTGACTGTAAACCATATTTCTCAAATACGTACGTCTTCCTGAATTGACTCTTCTACCAATAGACACTCAAGGAAGCCTTTCAAAGAAATAAAACTTGGGTTTAGGGAAATTGTGTTGGACTGATTATAAAATTTCCAAGTCATACAGGCTTTCCTTCAAGTTACACTTTCATGGTGAGTCCCTGAGTTTCTTTTAAAGTTTAATCCAAAGAACTCTTGTGACAGTTTCGTAAGCAGTTAAGGAAAACAGTTTAGTGTTGCGCCAAATATATTGTGTTAGTCTACCATCACCAAACATACAGGTGTGATATATACTATGTAGCCTTTTCCTGTTAGGTGTCTGACACTAGAACAGACATCGATTTTTTTTTTCTTGAGACAGGGTTTCCTGTGTAGCCTTGAGTGTCCTAGAACTTAATCTGTAGACCAGGCTGGCCCGAACTCAGATATCCACCTGCCTCTGCTGCTCGTGCTGGAATTAAAGGCGTGCGCCACCACCGCCCCGCTCATCAGAAATTTTTGCACTGTGAATGGTGGTTCATAAACCTTGCTTCTCAAGGTGTTAAGAGCATAGATAGCTTGACATCCTTTACTTTTGATTCTCATACTTTGCATTCTGTGCTCACAGAATCTTTTTGACTGATTTATTTATCTATCTGTGAAGTATTTATTGGTCTAACTTGTATAATGGAGCATCTAACTAAAAACTCTGAGAAATCTCAAGTTTCTGATTCCTTTTAACTAAAAGATAAATTTTTTCTGTCTGTCAAATGAAGACATTTTACTGACTGTTAGAGCTAAAGTTTAAGTCCCATATTCCGTGAAGCTTCATCTTCCTGTGAAATAATTCCAAGTTTTTTCCCAGTGGATGTTTTGATGTGTCAGCTTCCTATGCAAGGAATAGCTAGCACATTCAGAGATACAGAATCCGTTTTAGAGATTTATGCTTATTACATTTTCTTTATCTGGATTGGACACTGTGTGTATGTGCATGTGTGTGTGTGCATGTGTGTGTGTGCATGTATGTGTGCACGTGTGTGTATATGTGTATTTGTGCGCATGTGTGTGTGTAGGTCAGAGGACAATTTGAGGGAGTCACAGTCACTCACTTCTACCCACAGAGCCATCTTTCTGGCTCCAGAATTCCAGCATTAATTCATCATATTTTCCTGACTTGCAAGATTATTTATGCAATGAACATGTTTTCATAGTTTTTTTTTTCTGTTTGGTTTTGTTTTTTTAGTGCTGGAGATTGAACCTAGGATGTTACACACACTAAACACACACTTTAGTGCTGAGCTACGCCTCCAGCCTCTGTGTGTACATTTTTAATGCATACTTTTCTAATGACAGAACAAGATAAGCTGTTTCCACTTGGGAAAAATACGACCAAAAATAAACAAATAAGCTGGGCTGAAGAAGGTAGGTGGTGGCAGGAAAGAGCCACTCCCAGCCAGCTCTTCTGCAGTGCTCGAGCATTTGTGTTAAGACTTTAAACCTACGTGTTCTATTACCCTGTATCATCCTTAGTGAGAATTAGTGCATTCTTATTGACCGGGAACCTTAAATTTTATGACTTTTGCCTTTATTTGTAAAGACATGAGGAGTGTTTATTTAAAGTGAATGATTACATAAAAAGTATGATTATTCTTTTTGTGTGATAGTGGAGTTTGAACTCAGAACCTTGTGCATGGTGTAGGCAAATGGTCTGCTTATGAGCTGTATCTTCAGGTCTGAAGTCATTCCAGATGGTTTATCCAGAACATTTAGCAAGGGAGCACAGCCCTGTGACCAAATGATGTTCTCCTTTGCAGGAGGACATCTCCTTGACAACCACTTAGCCACTTCAGACTAGGTGCCTGTGCAGCTGATGGGGGGGACAGGTGCTATCGGCCGTGCACCCGTACAGTCTCTGAATAGTTCTTCATAGAATTTAATTGCATCCCTGCTCTGTCTCCTTGGACACGACAGAAAACAAGAGAACATGCTTCCGTACTCCTTACCAGTCAGTGTGTTGCCTTTGAGGGAAGCCACCAGCTTTTTCTTTAGCCCTGAACCATCTCTCCAGACCCAACCACACGCTTTTTGTGTGTGCAAAGGGTGCTCATGTAACCGTGTCCTCCTCTGCTTCTCAGGGAATATCCACCCATCACTTCAGATCAACAAAGACAGCTCTACAAGAGAGACTTTGACTCAGGGCTCCAGGAGTACAAGAGTCTACAAGCTGAGCTCGACGAGGTCAACAAGGAGCTCTCTCGTCTAGACAGAGAGCTGGATGACTACAGAGAAGAAAGCGAAGAGTACATGGTAAAGACCACGCCTCATTTGTTTTGTCTGTCCTTTTGGTTTTGTTTTTACAGGCAGGGTCTCACGTTCCTCAGGCTCCCCTCGCACTGCACTCACTGTGTAGCTGAGGGCAACGTTGAGTCTCCCCTTCCCAAGACTGGGATTTCAGACATGTGCCCCACCTTGCCTAGCTTCAGAACACACACACACATGCACACACGATAAATAAATTGATTAAAAAGTTACAAAGCAACAATCCAGACACATAAATGTATTCCTTTCTATTTTTCTATTTTGTATGCTGTTTTATTGTATGCTACAGCCAGTGTATATAAAATAACTAAACCTTGTGAAACAAATCCATGAAGATTCAGAGAGGTCGATGTTAAGGATTGACAAGCACAGACTGTGTATTATGGCACGTGTTAGAGAAGCTTCTGTACAGACTTCAGATCTAGTTCTCTTGAATATCTACTGGTCCATGAAAAGTGGCTTAAGAAACCTCAAGATCGCTGACTACAAAAAGGAGCAGACTTTCTGGGGTCTGAAGTGATTTGTACTGGAAGACATTTTGGTCAGCAGAGGGTCATGTTGAGCATTCTGCAGACAGAACTGTTTCAAGTCTGCAGCTGCCTGGGAAACCTTGATGCGGTTGAGCCCGGCCTCCAGCCGGAGCTGCTGAACCACCTTCTTCATGGCGGCAATGCTAGAGGAACCCGACGTGGCGCTCGGGACAGCTGTGCCAACCCCTTTCTATTTTAAAAAAAAAAAAAACTGGCAATATTAATTTTTTCCTATTTATAAATACAATTCATTTTTATTGTAAAAACCTCAATTCAAAATTGGCCCCATAAAAATATATCCCTTACAAGGGACTTTAATCCCAGGACTTGGGGGGAAAGGGCAGACTCTCTGTGGGTTTAGCCCTTCTAGTCTGCATACTGAGTTCTATGCTAGCCAGAGCTATATTTCTACCACATACTCCAGAAAAGCTTTGTTTCCAAGAGAATGCCAGGAGTGCAGGTAGGCAGACACAGTCCGAACAGTTAAGAGCACTGGCTTGTCTTCCAGAGAACTGAGGTTCAATCTCTAGTACCCAGGGTATCTGATGCCCTCTTCTGGCCTACTTAATGACCAGGCATAAATGATGTGTGCAAACTTAACCTGCAGGCAAAGCACCTGTATGCAAAAAATTTAAATTAAAATTAAGCTGGGTGTGGTAATGTACACCTTTAATCCCATCGCTGAGGAGGCAGAGGCTGGCGGATCTCTGTGGTCTACAAAGTGAGTTCAAGTACAGCCAAGGCTGTTACACAGAGAAACCCTGTCTTGAACTCCCCACCCCTCCAAAAAAAGAATAAAAGAGAAAGACAAGAAAGCATCATTAAGCAGGCACTGGAAGCATTCACCAAACATTGACTGGGGAAATTCCTGAAGGCAGCCAGCTGGAGTTCCTGAAAGACTCCCAGGGCAGAGCCGCTGTCCTCTTGTCAGGCTCCAGCAGAAGAACAAATAACAGCAGGGAGGTAACTTCGTCATACTAGGCCTTGCAGACATCCAGCAGAGACATTGGGAAGCCTCTTTAAAGCTGTTGTTCCTAACTGAGCTTTCTCTGCCTGGATGAGGCTCCCAAACTGAACTTTAGCTTCTGGGAGCCCCAGGCAGACACCGTTACTTCTGGGCTAAACAATAGTCGCCTCTGTTGGAATGGTTCACTCTTTAGCTCTTCTCAAGGACACGTTCTTGTTACTCTTGGGCTGTTTTGCTGTTCGCTTCCCTCATGGTCACACAGTCTGAGGCTGGCCAGTCCATTCCCTGATAAGGGGTTTTGGAGGACATGGCACAAACACGCTTGGTCTGAAGGGAACGGGCAGCCCTGCTTCCAGAGCCAGCTTCTCACCGAGCTCAAGCTGTATGTGACAGTTACCAATATAATGCCCATTGTAGTGGCCCAGATTGTTCTGATTTGACCATGGGGATGTCTTTGGTTGCTCCCTATGTCTCTTTACCGTCATCCTTTGGGTTCTCATCTTTATGAGACAAGGTCTCATATGTCGCTGTGTAGCTCAGGTGAGCTTGAACTCTTCTTGCTTAGTACCCTATTAAAGGCATGTGTCCTCACACCTGGCTTTTCTTTAAAGATTTATTTGTTTATTATGATACAGTGTTCTGTCTGCATGCATGCCTGAAGGCCAGAAAAGGGCACCAGTTCTCATTACAGATGGTTGTGAGCCACCATGTGACTGGGAATTGAACTCAGGACCTCTAGAAGAGCAGTTAGTGCTCTTAACCTCTTAGCCATCTCTCCAGCCGCCTGGTCTTTTCTTTTGCAGATAGATAATGCGCTAGGCAAGCTCCCTGCTGGCTGGCACTGTTTCTTTCCTTCTCCTTTACACAGAAATGGTTTGTGGTTATTGTTTCGTATCAATAAGGAATGTCTCCTTTTATTGACACGGGATCTGGGTCTGTAGCATAGGCTGACCTTGAACCTTGTATCCTCTTGCCACCTACCTACTGGGATTTCAAGTTTGTGCCATCAAGTTTGACTTCTTAAAACGTTTATGCATAAAAGTAGCTATACAATTTTCAATTTTATGATTCTGTCATAATTTAGTGAAGGGTGTATAAGGCTTTGAAAATGTGTGTTCCTATGTAGTGACTACAAATGCCAGACTATGAAACTGTTTTTCTAGAGAGCATGAATTTAAAACATTTCAATTGTCTGTCAGGATTTTACTGAGAACACTTCCACAGTAGTGTGCTAGGGGCCATTTGACTGTCTTGAGCTTTAGTAAATAAACCTCTGCCATCACCCCGTATGCTGCTCGGGTCTTTGTTCTCACTGAGTTCTTCTTACAGTTCTCAGTTGTGATGATCTGTGTGCTGCTACTGTACCTTGATTTATATGTTGTCTTATAGCTTTTATCTGATATTTTGGTAAGCCTTTCTCAATTTATCCAACATTTATAAATCAGTTACTGTATATTTGATTATTTTGAAATGCTAAAATTAGAAAGATAAAATCTTATGTCCCTCTCGACAGAGAATTAAAATTCTCATCAGGAAACTGCCATCTGAATGCTGAAGACAGCATGGCTGACACCGTGTTCACATTCTGTGTACAAAGGACTGTCTGAGTAAATGCTCAGAGTGGGAATCGAGGCAGCCCAAGGCCTAGACAGTTTAGGGGAGGTTTCACTGAGCTGTGATTGTTAAGAATCGTGTAAAGTGAGTGTGTGGGGTTTGCTTGCCCTTTTAGATACTTGGAAGGCCCACATTTTCAACAACTGAGCCGTCTCTCCGGTTCCAAAAAATGCTATTCTTTTTCTGTTTGTTTGGGTTTTTTTTAGACAGAATTTCTCTTTGTAACAGCCCTGACTGTCCTAGAACTCACTCTGTAGACCAGGCTGGCCTCGAAATCATAGAGATCTGCCTGCCTCTGCCTTCTGAGTGCTGAAATTAAAGACGTGCACCACCACCGCTAGGCAAGAACGCTAGAGAAAATGCTTCAATAAACATTGTCTTTTTTTCTCATTCATAGGCTGCTGCTGATGAATATAACAGACTAAAGGAAGTTAAAGTAGTAAGTATCTAATTTTAAGATTCTTTTTTATTTAATGTTTATTATAATGACTACACCATTCATGTATATGTACACTGTTTATAGACAAAGTCCCTGCCATTTACATATAAGCATTATAACTGAGAAGTTGGAACATTAATTTTATTTGTTTGTAGCTACAGCTTATACTGATTTTCTAAAAACTTTTTTTTTTTTTTCCGAGACAGGATTTCTCTGTGGTTTTGGAGCCTGTCCTGGAACTAGCTCTTGTAGACCAGGCTGGCCTTGAACTCAAAGAGATCCACCTGCCTCTGCCTCCCGAGTGCTGGGATTAAAGACATGCACCACCACTGGCCGGCCTGCCTACCTATTTTATTGTTAACAATTATTTGGTTCTGGAGTGAGTTGATATTCCCAGTGGAGACCTATTATTCAGATTTTTGCATTCATGCGATTCATTTTCTCCCTTCTAGTCTGCAGATTTTAAAAGTAAGAGGAATTACTGCAAGCAGCTGAAGAGCAAATTATCGCACATCAAGAGGATGGTTGGGGACTACGACAGACGGAAAACTTAGGCAGGTGCCTGCTACTGGGGAGATGCGGCGCATCTGTCCGCCGGATGGCTCTGCAGTTCTCTTCGGAGGAAAAGTGACTTTGGACTCTAATCTGGGAAGTTAAAACTTCGTGATCATTATTACCAAGTTTCCGTAGCGTTAATACCATCAGTTTCATATCGTCAGTATTGAAACATTTTATAAATGGCTTTTGATAATCCACTGGGCCGAACACTCCAATTAGGAATTTCACACTTTACACATTGATTCTTGTATTAAGAATGAAATGTTGTTCAAGGTTGTAAATTCAAAGACAGGTGCTGGTGTGGACTGTGCTGTGAACTTTCACACATGCCAGACAATGATGTCTTAATACCCAAGTGTGTTCCTCCAGGTGGAGGCCATCTCCTTAATCATCTCAGCAGCCCTCCAGGTGGCTTATTTATAATCACTTTTCAGGTGAGGAAGTTGGGTCCCTGCTGTGACATCTCCACAGCGAGACTGCTTGCTTCCCAGAGGCGGTGTTGGCTAAGTCTGTTTTATGACTCACAGCGTTTCCCCGCCTTTTGTAATTCCCTACTGTGTACAGTACATTCTGTGGGCCACCTTCCCTACTGTGTTTTTCTTGTATTGACTTTAACATAAATGATTACGCATTATTTCACCTTCACATTTTTCCTGATTTCTAAGATCATGTAACATTAACAAATGTGTGAAATTTAAAAATTGTAAATATATTATTTACTTTTGAAAGATCATTTTAAAAGGGTTAGAGTTTTGTGTATTTTTAAAATGCTCTTTATACTTGATAGTTTACATGTTTATTTTATTTTTTTTGTAACCCACTAGATCTTTTCACTGTATCAGAGTATCCAATTACATTTACAATTATGGCTTGAATTGTATTTCACAGGAACGTTCAAGTTTTGTACATATTTTGTAAGGTATTAAAGCCTGGTGTTCTGTAATGTGCTTGTTTGATGTCATTTGTGCTGTGGTGGTCAGCTGTGCAGAACTAGACTCAGGCGTTTCAGTTGTGTAAGCTGTCTTGGGTTCTGTGCCAGCTAGTGATTCCTAGTCCTTGGGCAGTGAAAAACAAATCTGGATATGGAATAATGTTCATACAATAGCAGTGTCTCAAAATCCATGATATTCTTTAAAAAATAAGATTCTTGTTAGTAGCATAAAATTAGTTGATAATACTGCATACACCAAATTGATTGTGTACATCGAACTCAGTTTGGTCTATTTTTTTTGTTTTTTTGAGAGAGGGTTTCCCTGTATAACTTTGGCTGTCCTGGAACTCATTCTGTAGATCAGGCTGGCCTCGAACTCACAGAGATCCGCCTGCCTCTGCCTCCCGAGTGCTGGGATTACAGGTGTGCACCACCACTGCCAGGCATTTGGTCTATTTTCTCTGAAAATATTTTACATATCTCATGTTTTTGTGAATACAATTTTGAATTTTTTTTCCAGGATAGACTTTTAAATAATGTTTTTGTACAACCTTGGTTTATTTTTTTTTAATTGAAGAAAAATTTTACTTTTTATGTGCTAAGCATAATACAAAAAGCATTTTCATAACTTTGGGATTGACAGCGAGTAGAAAGGGTTGCAGGGACACCCTTCCTTGCTTTATGGTAACTAGCCCTTTGTTCTTGGAAATCAGTATTTTTGTGTTGTTTTGTTGTGGACAGGATTTCATGAGGTAACTCAAGCTGGCCCTGAACTAACGATTAATTCAAGTTGGCTCAAATTTTCAATCCTCCTGCTCCCACCTTCCAAGCGGTGGGATTACAGGCTCTACTCTATGCCTGGCTCATTTAGTTTATGAAGCCAACTTTCTGGTGTCCTCACAATGTTGCATGAATTCTAATTGGCCTTAATAATAAAAACCCAGAGCCAGATATCAGGATAAATGCTGAAAGATCAGAGAGACAAAAGAGCAAGCCACAGCCAACTCTTACCTTCTAACTCCTTAGTCAAGCAGAGGGTTGAGCTCTCCTCTCCTCCTGACTTATACTTCTCTCTCCACCCAGCCACATCACTTCCTTCAGACCTCTATGGTTAACTAGTGACTAGCTCTGCCCTCTGATCTTCAGACAAGCTTTATTTATTAGAGCACAAACAAAATATCACCACATCACAAAGCAAACCTGTTTTGTTGAGTGAAGAAAATGAAGTGGCAGGAATTATAAAGCTGTGCCATAAAGTTATATGTTGGAATAAAAATAATTATTTTCCAATGTGGTGCTACCACCATAGGCCTGAAGCCAGTTCCAGGGTGTGTCTGTTGGTGCTGATATTAACTAGCGGGGTCTAACCTAGAGAAACCACTTAGGCAGTTTTCTAGCAAATAATGGGATTAGATTAAACTTCAGAGGTTTTTTATACTTGCTGACCCATGGTTCTCATACCCGCTCTCTGCTAATCAACTGTTCTGGAGTTTGTGAAAACATAACCCTTCTGATAAGTTCCCTGCACAAAGTGATGCCTTATGTGTGTGATTTTATTTCAAAATTAAAAGTATATAGATGGTTTCCATTTGAAAAGCTGAAAAATTAGTATAAACATACATGAACTCACCCTCTCCCCCAAAGAAGAGGTGATACTGTTTTGTTGCTTGTTTCTTTCTTTGTTTCTGACACAGGGTTTCTTTGTGTAACAACCCTGGCTATCCTAGAACTCACTCTGTAGACCAGGCCTTGAAATCACAGAGATCCATCTACCTCTGTCTCCTGAGTGCTGAGATCAAAGGTGTGTGCCACCACCAGCTACCAATACTGTTTTGTTGTATGTGCTTTATATTTTTGAAATAAAGTCTAGTATTTATAGTAAATATTAGCCCAGTATTTGCAGTTAAAATTGTATAGACAGACATAAAGGATATCTCATTTAATTCTTGTAACAGTCCCTTGGCATATAACTGTTCCTTATTCTTATTTTATGGATAAGGAAATTAATAATTTGATACATTAACTGACTTAGTCATATGCTAGTGAATTTAGAACTGAGGGTGGACTCAATCCGGTGGAGTAGTGCATTCTATCAGGTCTTCCTTCCTGGATTGACAGGATAAGCGGGGCACTGTATACTGTGGGCTGCTCTGTGAATAAGGTGTCTTATTTTAGTTTGAATACTTTAACACTAACAGGAAATGGTTCATCTGAATCTGCAGACTCTGTAAGGATCTGAATGGGTCAAGAATGGTCAGGGCGGAAACCTGCTGTCATCGTGGACTGTGAGACTCTGGTGTATGGGAATTCTTCATACAATGACAAATCCCTGCCTCAACCTCGAAACAGAAGTTTCTTTTGTCTGAACTTTGTCAAAGTTTTCTCTGGGGGAAACTGGAATAGGATTTATACTTGATCTCCTGTCTGATTTTACTGCCCTATACTAGCTTATCTGCAAGGATAAATTAACCAGGCAGAGTTTATCATCTATTGAGAGGTAAGGTCTCACTTTGTTCCTCAGGCTGGCCTTGAACTTGTGACCCTCCTTTCTAAGCATTGCAGGTGGTAGGATTGCAGGTGTGTGTCGTCACGTTCAGCTCTCCTCCAGTATTTGATATTAGCCTTTCTCATAGTGCGAGGGAATGAGCTAATGTAAATAAGTTGGGGTAGGTTTTAGAAAATACTCTGCTAGAGAATTGTAATGATGATTGGAGCTAAGGGAAGTATCGAATACACAACCTGGATGTTTTTATGTGCTGTGAAAGACACGGAAGAGTGTGCCCTCCTAGCTCCAGCTGTTGCCACAAGACCTGCGAACAGCTGTTGCCTGTGTATCTTGTCTCATTCTTCCTGTGCACCATCCAGCAAACTCAACTCCTGTACCTCAGGCTTTTGGTATCTCTAAAAGATATCTGAGAGCCAGGTATGGTTATATACTCCTATAATCCTGTCACTTGCTGAGGTAGGAGGATCACTTTGACTTTGAGGCCAGCCTGAATCACCTGATGAAACTCTCAAAATGGGGTGTGGTGAGGGCTACTGGAGCAATGGCTCAGTGGTTATGAGTACTTCCTCATCTTCCAGAGGACCCAAGTTTGATTCTCAGCATCCACGTAGGGTGGCTGATAACTACCTGTAACTAACTCTTCTGGCCTCTGCTGGCAGTATATCTGTGCTCAAACGGACACAGACACAAATACACATAATCATTGAAATTTTTTTTAATGGTGTTCTTGGGGTAGAGCTACAACACCGTGCTAGCACATACATAGCTCACTGTCCGGTCTGCAGAAATGCAAAGATACTGGTAATCTTATTATGGAAGTAATGTGTGATTTAGAACTGATCTTGTCAAAAGTGAGATAATAAATATGTCCAAGCAACCCTGTCTTCCAATGTTAAAAACTTTTAAAAGTTAATGAAAGTTTTAGAAAAGGAAATTGTATTTTATTTTAAAATTGTATTACTGGTTCTGGAGAGATGGCTCAGCACTTAAGAGCACTGTCTGCTCCTCCACAGGTTCTATGTTGGATTTGCAGCACCCACATGGTGGCTCACAACCATCTATAGTGGGATCTGATGCCCTCTTCTGGCATGCAGATGTACATGCAAATAGAGCCCTCAATATATAAATAAATAAGTCTTTTTAATCTCAGCATCCAGGAAGGCAAAGGTTGGCTGATCTCTGTGAGTTTAAGGCCAACCTGGTCTACAGAGCAAGTTCCAGGACAGCCAGGGCTACACAGAGAAGCCTTGTCTCAAAACCAGCCTGACTCCTGCTCCTTCCACCAAAAAAGTGTTGGAAATGTTCACTTCTCTCAGTCTTTCAAGTTAAAACACTTTTTGTATTTCAATTACATTCTATTCGCCGAGCTATTCACAAACTTTCCAACTGCACCGTGTCCAGTTGTCCATATAAAAAACAGCAGATTATCGGGCTGGGGGGAGACTTAATTGGGGGAGGGGGAGGGAAATGGGAGGAGGTGGCGGGGAAGAGACAGAAATCTTTAATAAATAAATAAATTAAAAAAAACAGCAGATTATATATATATATATATATATATATATATATATATATATATATATATTTTATTTTGAGACAAGGACTTAGGATATAGCCCAGACCAGTCTTGAACTTGTAATCCTCCTGCCTCAGCCTGCCTTCATTCTGGCATAATAGGAATGTTCCACAATATCCAGTTCTTTACAGTTGTTCTTAGTTTTACAGACTGATAGTCTTTCACTAGGTAAGATAATTTTATTGTTATTTTGTACGTGATTGGAATATTAGCCATAATTACACTAATATTATATCATGAATTTGTGCATATTTTGTTTAGCACCCCCCTTCTTTTTGGTTGTTTTGTTTTTTGTTTTTCATGATACAGTTTCTCTGTGTAACAGCCCTAACTGTCCTGGAACTCTCTTTGTAGACCAGGCTGGCCTCGAACTCAGAGATCCGCCTGCTTCTGCCTCCTGAGTGCTGGGATTAAAGGCATGTGGCACCTGGCTGCTTTTTAGTACTCTTATTAGTATAATTTTAGTGCAAAAGCCCCACAATCCCAGGAGTTCCAGCAGACTATGTTTGGCTATCTGTCTCAGCTTGTGGAAGAGACAGTAATGAATGGCAGAGAAAGATTTTTATTAAGGTGGCCACGATGAGAAAAACAGATAAATGGGTTTGCCGATACCAAGTCTGTCTTCGGGAGGCTGAGAGGAACTTTGAGATTTTATAGAAAAGCGAAGTGGGAGAGGCTTGTGGTTTGCGTAGGTGACAGAGCTTGTGATCTGGGTCAGGGCATGGGTCTGATTTCTTATGCTGGTTCAGTTCTGGTTCTGCAAAGGCTTCTAGAGAACTTGTTAGTGATGTCATCACTCTGGGGCAGTGTTTGCCATGAGCTGATTTCTCCAGTGCCAGCGTGCAGCCTCACATTACAAGTAATTGCCCTTGTTTGGGAGGTGATCTGTCCTGCCAGGCTTGCTTTTGCTTGGGAGGAGTTTAGTTTTGGCTTCTTGTCATAAAGATGTTTACAGATCAGTCTTGTCATTCCTGGAATCCAAGAGAACTGCAGAAGGGAGTGAGTTAGCAGGAAAAATGTTTTAAAAAAATGAAAGAGCCAGAAGGCTTATGGTTAGGGACTGGTGCCCTTCATCCTCCTACTTTAGTCTTAAAACGCCTTTCTAAAATTAATACAGAGCCAAAGTTAATTTAAACAGAGCTAACGTTATGATTGGGAAAGTCTGAATGTGTTCTACTTCTACAAATATACTTTAAATGTAGTGTGGGGGGGAACCTCTTCTATTTTTTGTTTAAGGTGCGCGCTTGCGGTGTGTGTGTGTGTGTCGGGGGACGTGACAGGAGAGATGGCTCAGCTTTCAAAAGTCCTTGTTGCTCTTCCAGAGGGTCTGGATTTGATTCCTATCATCCACATGGCGGATAACAAACACCTGTAACTTCAGTTCCATGGGATCCGATGCCATATTCTGTAGCCCGCCCCAACTAGGCACATACATAGTGCATTCAGGCAAAAACACCCACACACTTAAAATTTAAAAACAGACTCCCTAAACAGATGTATAACATATCATATCCAGAACTTGTCGTTTTAACCGTTTGCAGAAATGCACCCCACAGTAGAAATCTTGGCGCCAACACTAGTTTTTTAGCTACAAGTTCAGCTGCCCCGGTGCTCACACGCGCGGTCCCTCAACCACATCAATGTGCCTCTGCCTCCGAGGCTGCACGCGGTTTCCTTTATCCGTAGAGCGTTCCCCATCGGCTGGCTAAACGTTCCTGTTCTGGGTGATTCCTCAGCTGCCTCTCTTTGGAAGATTCCCCTTGCCTTATTCTCCCAGATCCGGCACAGCAAACAAGTGGGCACCATAAGTCCCCAGCTCCCCCATCTGGCAGCCGCTTCCCGCAGCCGCCGGAACGTTTGTTTTGCGTGGCTCCAGTGCGCTGCGGAGGAATTTTGACAGCGCTCCCTATCGACGCTTCCGGTGAGGGTCGTCTCCCCTGGGCCCGTGAGTGCACAGCTAGGGGCCTGCGCGGGAAGCATCGAGGCTTTGGAGGTTGGAGTGTGGACCGGAGGAACCTGTAGGAGAAGACCGAGGTGCGATGCCCGGGTTGGCCTCGGGGGGACCTGGAAGGCGGAGGGAGGGGCTTGTGCAGGGGGGCAACTTCCGTCTGCCGAGCCTGGCTGCAGGCCGAGGAAGGTTCTCGCTGCCTGGGCTCTCGCTTACCGCATCCCTCTCTCTGCCCGTGTGACCTGGAGCGAGCGTGCAGCACCAGAGCTGGTCATTTCTGAGAAACACGGGCAGGGAGCGCCCTTGTCAGTCATCCTCGTGCCAGCCAGGATAAGGTGAGGCAGACTCTTGCCAGGTGCCGTGCGCGCGGCGGCTCTCGTGTTTGCTGAAAGTGTTTCCAGCCCTTTCGCCTGGACTCCGTGGACCTACTTTTAGCTTTTCGAGGGGTGGGTGGGTGTGGTGACTGAGATTCCAGGAACTGGATTAGTGTATCTGCAGTTTGGGGAGTTTTAACTCTTCCCCTTTGTAAGATTTTTAATTAAGTTGCCCTGTTAAATGCCCTTTTAAGAGCCAAAATTGGTGCAATTTTTACCTATTGGCTTTTATTTTCTCAGAACGTCAAAGAATAATAAAGAGATAAATAATAAAAAGTAATAGTATAATAAAATGTATATAAGCATAAAATAATATATAAAATGTAATAAAAATAATAAAGAAAAATACAAAGTATTTTTGATGTGATGGAACCACATTATAAAAGTTTAAAAGCAAGGTTATGCGAAGCGTGTGTGCACTCGCTCCCACTTGTCCTGGGCTCCCAGGCGTACTCCACTAGGCCCATCTAGAACAAGGTGTCGGAATGTTGGGTTTCAGTCACTTTATTTATTGCTCGAGTACATTCACCAGATGGACAGTCCCAAGATAGCGTTGAAATAGTTCATGTTGTAAAATACTGTCCCTTTAGGTTTTCAAGAGATGAAGGCTGTTAAATTGGGATAGAGGGAGACAAAGTGAAATAAAAGACAGAAGACAGGCATCTCCCAGAAGCGGGATTATCTTTTAATCAGAGCAACAGAAGGGTTGCCAGTCTCTGTGGAAGTGGAGATTGCCCTGTGGCGTTTGGGGCTTGAGAGGGAAAGGGTCTATCAGGGCGAGGGGTTCAGTGGATCATTTTCTGGCCTTACGTCTACCCTTGTGGTTTCAGATAGGAACTGTCCGTGCTGGCAGTTACTCTTGGCTTGGGGGTTTCTAGGCAAGCATTTGCCAGACAGGCAAATTGTCAGGTTTTCTGAGACAAACAAATCTCTTACAGAGATAATAAAAGACTTCTAAATTAAATGGGAAATAAACAGAATTTAAGTAATAACATTCGATTGTGGCGGGTCTCATAAAAAAAGTCCCTTGGAAGTCGTCTCCAGCCCTCTAATCTATCAATAGATTCCAAATTCCAGAAGTCTGTGTATAGGTCTAGATCTTTAGTGAGCAATTTTTTGGTGTGTGTGTTTTGTTTTGTTTTCTGAGACAGTCAGCTATGTACGTCACACATTGTCTTCAACATAGACCTGGGCACACACCTTTAATCCCAGCACTTGGGAGGCAAGAGGCAGACAGATTTCTATGAGTTTGAGGCTAACCTGGTGTGCATACAGAGTTCCAGTCTGGCAGGGCTACATAGAGAGACCCTGTTTGAACAAAAGAAAGTAGAGACCCTCCTGCTTCTGCCTCTTGAATGTGGGTGGCTTACTCACCTCATTTCTGTAGATTAAAAAAAAAGTTTCCAAGCCAAGTACTTATACCTGTAACCTCAGCGCTTGGGAGGCCGAGTGAGTTCCCGCCCACTAGGGCTACATAGTTTTAAACATTCACCGCATTACCATGACCCCTCCATATGTATGTATATATTTTCTGTTTTTGGTGTATGGTTTATTTGTGTGTCCCCTAAAAATTGATGTCTATTGTCTTTGTGTAGTTTTTACATTTTTTGAGATAGGGTCTCTTATTGAGCCTGGAGCATGTTCAGGTTTGCTAGACTGGGTGGCCACCAAGATCCCTCCTCTGCCCAATCCTGCCTCTGTCTCCTAGGGCGAGAATTACAGATATGTCTGTATGTGAGTAGAGCTGGGGATAAGAGCTCAGGTCTTTGAGTCTGCAGGAACCTCCTTCCCCTTGAGGCAGGGTCTCCTGCACCCCAAGCTGGCTTTGAACTCACGAGACCCACCTGCTTTTGTCTTTCAAGATCTGTGATAAAAGGAGTTAGTTCTCACTGCCTTTAACTTTGACCCTCCTGTCTCCACTGAGTTACAAACCTGTGCCACCTTTCTCAAAATGAGGGCTTTGTGCATAGTAGACAGTACTCTCTCAACTGAGCTGCTTCCCTAGCCTTTTTCTTTTCTGTAGAAACAGTGTTATAAAAGGAGGATAAAGTATTGCTTATAGTCTTCATTACCTTTGTCCCGGTCGGGTGTTAGAGGATGTGCTTTTGTCCTTATAGGCATGTGGTGGGGAGGGAACCTCTCCCTGCCACACTGGTCTTAGACTTGCTGCTATCCTCCATCCGAGATTATACTTGTGAGCTATCATCATCCCCAGCAATTTTGTCTTTAATTAATAAGGAAATAGATGTAATGTGAATATATATATAAAACTAAAAAGCAGAGGAGTTCAACTAATGTTAATTCTCTCATGCAGATGAAATCACTTGTAATACTTACTATGTAGAGCAGGATGGTTCCCCAATCATAGATTTGTGTGTCTGTCTGTGGAGTGCAGTGTTGAGATAGATTAAAGGCATATACTACCGTGCCCAACTAATACTTATTGAATGATCAAAAAATTCCTTTTATAGTTTTTCCTTTAATAGTTGAGATCATATTCCATATGTAATTTTGTGTCTCATTGAATTATGAGTTATAGCATTTACCTATATATAAATGATAAATTTCTATTCTCCCACCATGCCCCAAGACAGTTTCTCTGTGTGGCCCTGGTTGTCCTGGAACTGGATCTGTAGAACAGGCTGGCCTCAAACTCAGAGATCTGCCTGCCTCTGTCTGGGATTAAAGGCATACACCATCCCTGACTGGCTGATAAATTTCATTTTGCTTGAGATTTTTTTTTCCTGGTTTTTTGGGACAGGGTTTCTCTGTGTAACAGCCCTAGCTGTCCTGGAACTAGCTCTTGTAGACCAGGTTGGTCTCTAATTCACAGAGATCTGCTTGTCTCCTGAGTGCTGGGATTAAAGGTGTGTGCCACCACCACCTGGATAAATTTCATTTTAAAACATGTGGTCCTGAGACAATTCAAGCTTACAAAAAGGAGAGAAAGAACAATGAATTGGTCTCTCAGCTATAATAATTGTTGGTTATGGTTAATCTTATTCTTATTTCTCAGAATTCTTGTCTGGTGACATGTTCATGAAACAGTTTTTTATTTTTTTACATGTTTCAAATATATATATTTTTTTGTTTTTGCTTTTTTGTTTTTTGTTTTTTGAGACAGGGTTTCTCTGTAGCTTTGGAGCCTGTCCTGGAACTAGCTCTTGTAGACCAGGCTGGTCTCGAACTCACAGAGATCCACCTGCCTCTGCCTCCTGAGGGCTGGGATTAAAGGCGTGTACCACCACCGTCTGGCTAAATGTTTTCTTATATTCTGATATTTTAACTTTGTCCTTAACTATCACATAATTAAATCATTTTGTAATAACTGTCTTTAGAAAACGTGTGATCCACTTGTTTGTTTACAGTGTTGAATAAGCACATATCATTATACAAGCATGGATGAAGAGCCTGAGAGAACTAAGCGGTGGGAAGGAGGCTACGAGAGAACCTGGTAGGTAGAGTGTAAATGTCACCTGTTGTGGACATTGTCGCTTTCCCTTCAGCTTCAGTTTACATGCACCTCATGTAGAATCTCTTTTGTGTAGCTTCTGCCGTAAACTGTTAGGACATTTTAATCACAGCAAAGTCCGTTCGGACTCACTCCGTTTCCACCACCTGTAGACAACTGTGAATCTGTGACCTATAGACTCACCTTTCTTGTACATTTTATATAATTTTTTAAAATATCTTTTATGGTTTATTTAACTTTATTTTATGTGCATTGGTGTGAAGGTGTCAGATCCCCTGCAACTGGATCTTCAGACAGTTGTGAGCTGCCATGTGGGTGCTGGGAATTGAACCCTGGTCCTCTGGAAGAGCAGTCAGTGCTCTTAACCACTGAGCCATTTCTCCAGCCCCTATAAATTTTAAAGCTCATTCACGTGGATGTTTCTTTGTAATTGCTGTATAGTATCCCATGTACTGTTTTGCTACATTTTTGTTTATACATTCAGCATTTGATGGACATTTAGATCTGTTCCAGCTTTTGGCTATTGTGGATTGTACTGCTACAAAATTATATATACAAATTTTTATACATTTTAATTTTTTTGGGTTAGTACTTTTAGTTTATCTTTTCAAACCAATAAATATCGACTACAGGGAAATTCTTAAAGAAGATGAAAGTGGATCACTTAAAGCCACGATAGAAGACATTCTCTTCAAGGCAAAGAGGAAAAGGTATGAGATGCTTCTGTGAAAGAGTTACAGGAGGGGAGATATATTCCTGAAGCCTTCCTGTCTCGCTCCAGCTGTCCCTAACCCTTCCTTTTACTGTGTGCTCAGTAGGAAGCTCATCCATAGTTGACCAGGGTAAAGGACTAGCAGCGAGCCCTGCCCCCAGGAAAGTAGTGTTCAGAAACTGTCCGTGTGTATTCCAAATTTAATAATTCACTAAAAGGTACAGATTAGTTGTTTTATTGGGTTTTTGGTAGCGTGTGGTGTTGAAATGAATTATTTTTTATGATTTTAACAGAGTGTTTGAGCACCATGGACAGGTCCGACTTGGAATGGTATGTTATGATTTTTTCCTTGACTTGTGCAGAACTAGTTTGGATCAGAGGAATATTCTGACTTGATAGAATAAATGGTAAAACAACTACTTCTTAAAAATATATTTAAAATATATGGGATATTTGAATATTAAATGATATTTTTGCTTCTTCTCAAAAATGTACTTGGGAATTTCATTTGTATTTGGTAGATGCGCCACCTGTATGTGGTAGTAGATGGCTCAAGAACAATGGAGGATCAAGATTTAAAGCCCAATAGGCTGACTTGCACTTTAAAGGTAGAGTAAACGCATTTAAATCTGTGCTAAGTGTAGGGAAAGCATTTACATACACACATGTATATATGTTTAAGAATGTAGGAAATGTTGTTTTGCTTTGTTTTTCTAACTAATAATAAATGTTAGCTATGTAGAAATGCTGCTAGATCATTTTCTAAAGTATTTTTTACCCCAGGAACTAGTCTATAAATATGTTTTGAATTCTCCAACAATTTTTAAAAATTATGTATGTACATTGGTGTTTTGTCTACATGTATAAGTGTGTCAAATCCTCTGGACCTGGAGTTACAGACAGGTGTAAGCTGACATGTTGGTGCTGGAAATTGAACCCAGGTCCTCTGTAAGAGTAGCCAGTGTTCTTAACCACTGATCCATCTCTCCAGCCCACTTTTTTTTTTTTTTAAAACAAAGATATGAGCCAGGAAGATGGCTCCAAAGTGTTCGCTGTACAAGACTGACAACCTGAGTACCACTAGTTGCTCTTCCAGAGGACCCAGGCTCAATTGCCAGTGCGACAGTTCATAACTGGCCATAACTTATTGTTTCAGGAAACCAGCACCATTTTCTGACCTCCACAGGCATCAGGCACACAGGTCATGTGCAGGTATACATGCAGGCAAAACACCCATATACATAAAATAAAATAAAAATGGTGAAAGGAGAAAACTGACTAACTCTAGAAAGTTATCCTCTGACCTCCACACGTACACTGTGGTTTGTTTTTTCTCTCTTTCTCTGTCTCTGTCTTACTCACACACACACATACAAACACACCATGATAATAAAAAATTAACTTGTTTTTAAAAAAGACTTGAAGCCGTGAAGTGGTGGCTCACACTGGTGGCACACACCTTTAATCCCAGCACTCAAGAGACAGGCCAGCCTGGTCTGGTTTGAGACCAGAGTGAGTTCCAGTACAGCCAGGGCTATACAGATGAATCCTGTCTGGAAAAACAAAATAAAAACAAGATCGAAAAAACAAAACAAAAGACTTGAATAAGTAATTGCTTTGATTTATTATTTCCCTAAATTACTGGTTCTTAACTTTCCTAATGGTCTTAGGTGACCCCTGTGAAAGTGTCATTTGCCCCCAAACGGGTCACAACCCTCAGGTTGAGAACCGCTTTCTTGAGGCTAGTTATCCCCTGCCTCCCCAAGTGGTTTTCATTCTCCTTTGACTTTTGAATCTGTACTTTCAATTTAACAGATTAGATTAACAATATTCTAACTTATTTATTTAGTTTTTTTCCAGACAGAGTTTCTGTGTGGTCCTGGCTGTCCTAGAACTAATTCTGTAGAACAGACGCAGAGATCTGTTAGCCAGGGGTGCACAGTGAAACACTGTCTCACCAACACCTTGTATTTCTTCAAAGAAGTGCTACTTAATAAATAGATTCTACAGAATATTGAAATGTTCTTTATTGTTGTTATTTTGCCTTTTATAATACTTCCTTTTAATTTCCTTTTAACAGTTGTTGGAATACTTTGTAGAAGAATATTTTGATCAAAATCCTATTAGTCAGGTATGTAGATAAATGGTAGGATTCAAAACTAGATTCCCTGCTGTCAAATATAGTTTATTTCAAGAAGATGAGGCATATATTGTATGAGGTATTAAGGAAACCAGATCATGTACCTATTTTTGGTGTACTTGATAGTGAAGAGCAAGCTAGCTCAGGGTTAGACATATGCTGGGTTAATAGTGTGTAGTCAGTTCATAGCCAGATTGTCAGAAACACCATGAGGAAAAAGTTCATGTGTGTTCCGTGTTTCTTTTGCAGTTACTAATTGATAGTTCATGTATTTCTTTATGAAGAGGAAATAATTTGTTATATTAAAATATTTTTGTTTTCATTTTGAGATTGGAATAATTATAACTAAGAGTAAAAGAGCTGAAAAACTGACTGAACTCTCAGGTATGTATAAAAGTATCTTTACAAGGCTCAAGGACTGTCTTACCTAACTCTGTAATCTTCCCGTGTGGCTTGCTGATAAAGTGAAACTTTCCTCTGCATTTTAGGTGAACAACTTACTGTCCTTTTATTGAACTCTTGGGACTTACTGTTAATTGTTTCAAATTGAGTTCTGAAGTGTTGGCTGATTGCATTGAAATACACATCCTTATCCTGAAAATAATAAGATAGCCCAATTGTTAGCGATTCATAAAATTCATATAATGTTGAAATTAAATGTCTAATTAAGAAAGCAAAAAAGTATAAAAATTGAATTGGGCTATTTATGAATAGCTATAGAAATGGCTCAGAGCACTTGCTCTTTCAGGGGATCTGGGTTTGGTTCTTAGTACTCACACAGGGACTCCCAACTGTCTGTTACTCCAGTTCCAGGGGATCTGACACCCTTTTCATGTGCAGGCGAAACTCATACACATAAGTAAATAAATAAAAATTTAAAAATTAGTGGCAGTTTCTTTTGCCTTTATTATATATGCTGTTACAAATTTGTATCACTGTTTTTTGTAAAATATATTATCCCTTAAATTAGGTTCTCAGTTTTCTGTTAGTACACATAAGGGAGATGGCATACTTTCTTCACTAATAGTTCTTCCTCTAGCCACAAGGAATCAAATATACATTTGTCAAAAGTGTGCCAGGAAATCAGTTGACAATAATCCCTACTAAATAGTCCTAGAGAATGTTAGGGATGTAGCTTAATAAATAAAGCCCTGGGTTTGAATACCAATACCATAAGAAGCAAAACCAGGGGGAGGAGAGATGGCTTACTAGTTAAGAGCATTGGCTGCTCTTCCAGAGGATCCAAGTTCAATTGCTAGCACCCACATTGGCCCATAATCATCTGTAACTCCAGTTCTTGCAGATGTGATGTCGTCTTCTGGTTTGTAGGGACACCAGGCACACACATGGTGCATAGATATACATGCAGCCAAAACAGCCATTCACATTAAAAAAAAAAAACAACAAAAAACAAAAACAAAAATGCAAACCAACTCAAAGCAATTTCACTGCAAAAAGGAAATTGGCATATATTCAAAAGTGGACTGATTTCTCATGTAACTGTTATGTATACTAATGGATAAAGATTTTATATCTATATATAGCAAAATATATAGTAATATATGTGAATAAGTAATACATATATATATATATATATACATATATTCTTTTCAGTATGAAATAAGACTGTCTACCAGATATCTCTGATAAAAATACAAACTGATAGAAATTGAAGGCATTCTGTTCTTTAAAATCATAAATTTGTAGTTTGGAAACAACATGCTTTTCTATATTTCTGTATAGAATTTTATTGAAAGTTATTTCATTTTACTTTAGGAAACCCAAGGAAACACATAGCATCTTTGAAGAAAGCTGTTGATACGACCTGCAATGGAGAACCGTCTCTCTATAATTCCTTAAGCATGGCTATGCAAACCCTGAAGTCAGTATTTTAAAATTTATTTATTCTGTTTTTGATTGTGTGTCTGTGTGTGTATATGTGTGTGTGCAGGAGTTCAGCAGGCTAGAAGAGAGTGTCAGATCCCTTGGAATGGAGTTACAGGCGTTTGTGAACTGCCCAACATGGCTGCTGAGACTCGAGCTTTGTGCCTTTGCAGGAACATATCTTCCTGTAGTTGCTGAGCCATTTCTCTAGGCCCCATTTCTTTCTTTGTTTCTTTTTTTTTGTTTGTTTGTTTTTCGAGACAAGGTTTCTCTGTGGCTTTGGAGCCTGTCCTGGAACTAGCTCTGTAGACCAGGCTGGTCTCGAACTCACAGAGATCCGCCTGCCTCTGCCTCCCGAGTGCTGGGATTAAAGGCGTGAGCCACCATCGCCCGGCTTCTTTCTTTGTTTCTTCCTTCCTTTTTTGCTCTTTATCTTCGCCTTTCCCTTCTCTTTCCCCTTCCTTTCTTTCTCAGGACAGTATTTCCCATGTTGCCCAGGCTGCCCTCCAGCTTGATGTGTATCTGAGGATGACCTGAACTCCCGATTCTTCTGTCTCCACCTCCCTAGTGCTGGGATGACAGACATGCACAACCATAGCCAGTTTATATTATTATTTATAATTGTTTCAGAATTTTTTTCTGTGAGTTGTGTTGGGTTTCATGAAGCCTGTTTAACAAGAGTTAAGTAGGAAAAATCTGAAATGTCATGTATGATGTTTATTTTGATGTTGCTTATTTTTAATTTGTATTTTATCAGTTAACATGTATCTGCAATGGATTTAGAAAAATACAACAAAATTCACAGTGGTATACAAGAATTTGAAAAAAAATTTAATTAAGAATAAATTGAATGGCTAGGCATGGCATTGAATGCTAGTAACTGCAGTACACCAGAGGCTTATGAGTTTGAACTATATAGTAAGACTCTGTTGAGAGAGATTGAAATGAGATCTTTTTTCTTTCTTTTTCTTGTTTTTTTTTGAGACAGGGTTTCTTTGTGGAGCCCTAGCTGTCCTAGAACTCACTCTGTAGACCAGGTTGGCCTTGGTCTCAGAGATCCACCTGCCCCTGCCTTCCAAGTGCTGGGATTAGAGTATGCCACTACTGCCCAGTGAAATTTAGAATTGGATACCAAATAATAATCGTGAATTGACTGTAACTTTTTTTTAACATTTATTACCTTATTTTGTAGCTTAGATGTATAAACAATATGTACTCCTCATTTTGGATGAATTTTTAGCTAGTATAATTTGATCTATTGTAATGTATCCTCACCTCTCTTTGTAGACATATGCCTGGACATACAAGTAGAGAAGTACTAATCATCTTTAGCAGCCTGACAACCTGTGATCCGTCTAATATTTATGATCTCATCAAGGTAGGACCACAACTGAAGCAGACTCTAAAGAAAGTGTGGTAGTGAATTTATCACTAGTTTTCAGAACACTATTTTTCAAAGTTATTATTCATAAATGTTTTTCTTTCTCTTATGAAATATTTCATCTTTCTGGATCTTATGAAGACCCTGAAGGCAGCTAAAATCAGAGTGTCTGTTATTGGATTGTCTGCAGAGGTTCGAGTTTGCACTGTACTTGCTCGTGAAACTGGTGGTATATATCTCCATTCTCCAATAATTATAGTTACTGTGTAAGAAGAAGTTTATTAATTAAGTAGGATGTTTTGCACTATTAAACTGAAACCATTTTATGTCTGTAGTTGAGAATATAGCTGTAATCTTAAGCATATTGATTTTACTAAACAAACACTTAAAATGCAAGGAACTTTCAGTAGGTCAGTGTTTAGAGTTACAGCTTTCAAAACACTAGTAAGCTCACTTTATGTAATGCTTTGTAAAGACTGTAGCTTGGCTTTAATTTTAGTTACTATTATGCCTAGAGAATTGGATTGAGAGATTTATTTAAATTATTTTTAAATGATAATTTACTTAAAATGGTTATGAAATGTATATTTTCACATGATGAGACTTCCTTAGACTGACAGAGAAGCTCTTGTCTTTATAACTGCTGTGTTTTGCTTTGCTTGTTAGGCACATACCATGTTATTTTAGATGAAACCCATTACAAAGAGTTGTTAACACATCATGTTAGCCCTCCTCCTGCCAGTTCAAGCTCCGAATGCTCACTCATTCGTATGGGTACGTGTTTCTTCTGTGTTGGTTTACGTGGTCATTTGTGCAAGCTATTTAACATTTAAGATTTTTCTTACTTAAATCCTTTATAATAAAAAATTGCATGCTGAAGTGTGTGTTTTTTTAAAAAATATTTATTTATTTATTATGTATACAATATTCTGTCTGTGTGTATGTCTGCAGACCAGAAGAGGGCACCAGACCTAATTACAGATGGTTGTGAGCCACCATGTGGTTGCTGGGTATTGAACTCAGGACCTTTGGAAGAGCAGGCGATGCTCTTAACCTCTGAGCCATCTCTCTAGCCCCTGAAGTGTGTTTATAAAATGAAGAGAATTGATAGTTAGCTATAGTCATGACATACGAAAACACTTCTGGCCTTTTTTAGCTAGAAAGGTACAAAGGTGTTTTATTTAATGAAAAGTACTTGTGGTAAGGAATTTCTTAAATAAGCTACAAAATCTTTATTATATAATCAAAGTATGTCATACAAACCGCAAAGACAAAAGTTGCAATGAGTACACCAGTTACTCATTGATTCTCCCTCCCCCAGGAAACAGGAAATGATTGGTCATAAAAATGATCATTTCATGCTTTTTTTTTCTTCCTTCCTTCCTTCCTTCCTTCCTTCCTTCCTTCCTTCCTTCCTTCCTTTTTTCCTTCCTTCCTTTTTTCCTTCCTTCCTTTTTTCCTTCCTTCCTTTTTTCCTTCCTTTCTTTTTTCCTTCCTTCCTTCCTTCCTTCCTTCCTTCCTTCCTTCCTTCCTTCCTTCCTTCCTTCCTTCCTTCCTTCCTTCCTTCCTTTCTTTCTTTCTTTCTTTCTTTCTTTCTTTCTTTCTTTCTTTCTTTCTTTCTTTCTTTCGAGATAGGGTTTCTCTATGTAGCTAGCCCTGGCTGGCCTGCTTCAAACCCATTGATATCTACCTGCTTCTTCCTCCAATGTGCTGGGATTAAAGGTGTACATCACTATGCCTGGCATTTATAAGAATTTTTTGCTTTTATTTTCTAAAAAATTTATAATGAACACATGTTATATTGATGTTTTTAGAAGGTATGCATATATTTTTTTAAACATTAAAAAAGAATCTCCTTGCTTAATTTGCCTTTTTAAAATACCAGTGAAATGAAATGCTTTTCTACCTTTGTTTTGGCTATTTGTGATACCAGTAACTTCTTTCTCCTGTGGGTTTTTTTTTCTTCTGTTGTTTTTGTTTTTGTAAACTATGTTAATATATACTTAACTGTGTGTTGGAAAGATTGAGAGATTGAGTTAATATAGATGAAGCATTTAGAATTTTTTTTCATGTAAAGTGTATTTTATTTTAGATTTAGATTTAGGTACTTTATCTGCATGTACATCTGGATATCAGAAGATGGCACCAGACAGCTGTGAGCTACCATGTGGGTGCTGGGAATTGAACTCAGGACTTTTGGAATAGCAGTGAGTGCTCTTAACCACTGAGCCATCTCTTCAGCCCTAGAATAATTTTTATTTTTATGTGCATTGGTATTTTGCCTGCATGTGTATCAGTGTGAGGGTACCAGATTCCCTGGAACTGGAGTTACAGAATTGCTGGCAATTGAGCCCAGTTCCTCAGCCAGTATTCTTAACTGCTGAATCATCTCTCCAGTTCCTAGAATAATTCATGATGTAAATATTTAGTAATTTTTTCAGTGATATGTTTGCCAGTCTTTTAAATTTAGTGATATATTTTTTTACTCCATTTGAAAGTTATTATTTAACTTATAGTTTATTTGAAATACTTTCTCTTCATGCATCTAATGCAAATAATTTACCTTACTTTAAAACAAAAACTAGCAAACAATATCTCTTTATGATGCTCACACTGGCCTCAAATTCCAGGGTTCATGAAATCTTTTTGCCTTTACCTCCTAAGTAGCTGGAACTACTGGTGTGTTGTATTGCACTACCCTTGCTGTTTTTGTTCATTTGTTTAACTATTTTGTGATGCTGGAGATTAAACCTCAGGCCTTCTACATACTAAATACATGCCATACATACTTAAGTTTTTCTTAAGTTTGTTTTTATTTGTAGATCCATTTTTCAGTTTTATGTAATGATCTCTCTTGCTCTCATCTTTCTGGTTTCTGCTTTTCCTGAAATTTCTTCCATATCTATTCCCTTAAATTTCAAAAATTTAAAATTTAAAACAAATATGTACTTAAAGAGAAACTATATCATGTAATGTATATTTATTTCTATTAGGAGCTATACAAAATGTGCGAACTGTTTCTTTTTAGATGCAGTATTAGTAAATTAAAATATAGATAGACATTTTGGAATGTGAGGTCATATGTATAGCTAGATCGTTTCCCTTTTCTCTACTTTTTCTTATACCTTTGAATTAGAGTTTTATCATATTATGATAGGCAAATATATCCTGAGAGGTAGGAAAGAGCTTTCATACAACTTTGTTGATTTTCTAGTAGGACTATTTTTAGATTCATAGTTCTAAAATTCTGTTCTTTGTCCATAAAAAGAAATTAATACTTTAATTTTTTTAAATTTATAAAGGATTTCCTCAGCATACCATTGCTTCTTTGTCTGATCAGGATGCAAAACCATCCTTCAGCATGGCGTAAGTAGAGAGCAATTGTCAATGATATTTTAGCATTCAAAATTTATTCCTCTAAGTTTTAGCTTAGATAGAAGGTCTTAAAATACAATGATTTTTATAAACTAATAACATGTACATGGCCATAAAAAGAAATGATCCTTTTGTATATGTCTATGCTATGATAGTCAGGATATATTACTAAATAAAATGGCAAGGCTGGGTGGTGGTGGTGCACACCTTTAATCCCAACACTTGGGAGGCAGAGACAGGTGGATCTCTGTGAGTTCAAGACCAACCCAGTCTACAGAGCGAGTTCCAGGACGGGCTCCAAAGCTATAGAGAAACCCTTTCTCAAAAAACAAACAAAAAAACCCAGAGTGACAAACAAAGACAAGGTAGAAATGTATACTACATTACCAGTCACCTAAATTAAAGGTGGGGAGGGATACTGGCTCACACCTGTAATTCCAGGACTCAGGGAGACTGAGGCAAGGTGATAGTGTTTAGTTTGAGGTCACTCTGGTCTGTAGAATGAGATCCTGTGTCAAAAAGCCATAAAGAATAAATAAAAGAAAAATGCAGATATGAGTAAATATATTTACTTGTTTATTCTAAGGACAAAAAATAATATTGGGAATAGAAAGTAAAAAAAAAAAACCATTAACCTTGGTGGGTGCTTGGGTAACTTAGGGAGGCTCTTCTCAGAATAAAAAGGGAAAGGAAGGTTGGCTAAAGCTAAGTGGTAAAGTGTGTAACTATTCTGCATAAGGCTGCACAAAGGACATTTGATAGAGCCCATAGTAATGGGGTCACATTAGGTTAGTGGCTGATCTAGACCAGACAAGTGATACTAAAAACAAATTTTGAGTAGATCAGTAAGTATCTCAGTTACTTTATTCTAAAACAAAGCTCTGAATGTTAATGGAGAAAAAAGTTAGCACAATTTATAGTATCGAGAGCATGCAGAAGTGACCAGGCAGCCAGCTGTGCTGATGTATTGTCATATGCCAGCCAGCACTCGGGGATGAGATAGGAGGATCATGGCAAGTTTAAGGCTGGCTAGCTTGGGTTGTAAAGAAAACTGGGAAGAGAGGGAAGGAATAAAGGAGAGGGTGGGAAGGAGGCAGAGAAATTGGTGGTGGTGGTAGGGATTTCCCTAGAGAGAGAATATGAGATAATGAGAAAAGATAGAGATAAAGAAAAAATAAAGAATGGAGAACACTTACTAGAATTAGGAGATGAGTATTAAAATAGCCAATGTAAATACACTTTATAATTCTCTAAGCGAAAGAGAACTTGACAATGTATTAAAAGACTTTTAGAAATGAAATCAAACTTCTAGAAATGAGGAATATAATGTCTGTGATGAAAAGTGCATTGGAGGGCCTGAAGAGATGGCTCAGTGGTTAAGATCACATAACTTTCCTCCACAGGACCAAAGTTTGGTTCCTAGTACCTACATTAGGCAGGCCACAGCTGCCGGTAGCTCCAGGTCTGGGGGATCTAATACCTCTGGTCTCTGAAGGCACCTGTACTCATGTGCACATACTCACTCACAGACATACACACTCACACAAAATTAAAAATTAAGTCTTAAGAAAAGCACAGTGGTTGGGATGAACAGAGTAGTCAGTGCAGGAGAAGGTAAAAACAATGAATTCAGAGGCAGCAAGAGAAACTTCAAAATAAAGACAGAAAAAAGTCGAGCATTAGTGAGCAATGAAACATACATGTTTTCAAGTAAAATTTTACTCATTTATCTATGTAATACATATTTTTTAAGACCTGATCTCATTATGTAGCTCTAGCTGGCCTAGAACTCACTATTAGACCAGGCTGGCCTTGAACTCACAGATATCTCCTTGCCCTGTCTTCCGAATGCTGGGATTGAGTTACATACTTTCTTTAGCTTTTTTCACCTTTTAAAAATAACTGTTTTCTCCTACAGGCATTTGGATAATAGCACTGAGCCAGGACTTACATTGGGAGGCTATTTCTGCCCACAGTGTCGAGCAAAGTACTGTGAGCTTCCTGTTGAATGTAAAATATGTGGTAAGAACTCCATTATTTTTCACTCAATAAATTAGTATTGAATAACTTCCTATCTATATAGCTGCTGAAATAAACATAGAGTCCTGCTTATTATGAATTTAATTTGTACATAGAAAGTAGAAGTAGGGGCTGGCGAGATGGCTCAGCGGTTAAGAGCACTGCCTGCTCTTCCAAAGGTCCTGAGTTCAATTCCCAGCAACCACATGGTGGCTTACAACCATCTGTAATGAGATCTGGTGCCCTCTTCTAGCCCATATATGCAGGCAGAATATTGTATACTTAATAAATAAATATTAAAAAAAAGAAAGTAGAAGTAATCCACTTCTAAGAATAAACATATCATTATAAATGTTTCCTTATTCTCTTTCTGATAAGTATATTTTTTAAAAGCACCTTAATAGACAATTTTGGGCTCTTACTATAATCTATATATAAATAGAATGAGGAATTAATATAATTCTAAGACCTTTCATTTTTAAGTAAGCAAATTGTTTTCTAAGAGGGGGGTTGCATTTAGTGACAGAACAAATTCTATCCTGGAATCTTTTTTTATGGCTGCAGGTAAAAAACACTCAAGGTCCTAAAAATACTGAGTGCTGGGTGTGTAGCATAGTGTCAGGTTCTTAGTGTGTGTGAGACCCTAGATTTGATTCCCCACAAGAAAATAAAAATACTTTGTCTAAGTGTGTCGTTTGACTTTTCAGCTACTGTCTTAATGAGGTTGTGCTTATTATTTCTGTCTTTATGCATCAGGTCTTACTTTGGTGTCTGCTCCTCACTTGGCACGATCTTACCATCATTTATTTCCTTTGGATGCTTTTCAAGAAATTTCCCTAGAAGAATATAATGGAGAAAGGTATATGAGTTTTGATTAATTTTTATGTTGTAGTTGTAAACTAATATTTGAATAGTTACCACCTAATGTTATATTAATTTGTGCAAAGTTACATCTAATATAGAAAATGACATGTAGAATACTCTATATTTCTAGAAATCTGTTTATTTCCCTAAGCTCCCATATTGTAGTTGAGAGTGATGTGTACTGTTTCGGTGGGGAGTGGGGGTTGGGGTGGGGCCTAAAAATGGCTCAGTGTTTAGGAGCGTGTACTGCTCATGGAGAGGACCCTGATTGGTTTCCCAGCACCTTGGAGCTGCCTGTACTTCCAGCTCTAGGAGATTCTACGCGTTCTCTCCTACATAAACCCATATGTGTGCATATACATAATTAAAATTAATCTTTTCTCTTTTTTTTGTTTTTTGAGGCAGGGTTTCTCTGTAGCTTTACAGTCTGTCCTAGAACTCACTCTGTAGACCAGGCTGACCCCAAACTCATGGAGAGCCACCTGCCTTTGCCTCTGCCTCCTGAGTCCTGGGATTAAAGGTGTGCACCAGCATTGCCAGCTGATATGGCTGTTTTGTAATAAATTCTGAGAGCCTGTGGGCAGGCTTGATGCTATGCATTGATTTTAGGGCCTTGTGCCTGCTGAGGTTGTATTCTACTGCTGAGGTATATGAGGTATATACCAGTCCCAGTTCTAAGAACTCTTTCCTCTTTTTTTTTTTAATGTTTAAATGCTGTGTGTTTTCAAATTTTAAA
Source organism: Microtus pennsylvanicus (assembly GCF_037038515.1). Classification (NCBI taxonomy): domain Eukaryota; kingdom Metazoa; phylum Chordata; class Mammalia; order Rodentia; family Cricetidae; genus Microtus; species Microtus pennsylvanicus. The sequence goes on from NC_134584.1 coordinate 50,062,624, forward strand.
CAACAGATACATTAAATTAAAATTAATTAAAGTCAGCTAAACATAAGCCTCAGTCATTCAAGCCTGTCTCTGGATCTTTTTCTTTTTGCAAATGTGTGGGGTCATATTTTGTAAATAATTGCTTTTTTTTTTTTTGGTTTTTTGAGACAGGGTTTCTCTGTAGCTTTGGAGCCTGTCCTGGAACTAGCTCTTATAGATCAGGCTGGCCTCGAACTCACAGAGATTTGCCTGCCTCTGCTGGGATTAAAGGCGTATGCCACCACTGCCCAGCATAATTGCTTTTTAAAATTGTTTTTATTGAGCTATACATATTTCTGCACTCCCCTTCCTTCCTTCCCTGAACTCTTAACTCTTACAACCAGTCCTGGAAAACAAAGCCACAGGCATCCACTATATGTAACAAATTCCTTGGTGACCTCTAGGATTCTCTGCTATTCACTGTATTTTGGAGAACTGAAAAATAATAATTCAAATATTTTCTGTAGGGATCAAAGTCTCATAAAATTCTAGTTTAGAAAGCATGTGTTTATTTAATCATAATGAAAATAATAACTAAGCTTTGGGTTATGTGATGACCTGGGGCATATTGTATAATTTTTCTTGTTGTTCTGAGGAATTATAAACAGGGTTTATTGGGTATACTGCAAGGGACACAGGCTAGACTATAAGAAGAGTTCCGTAACCCATACTATATAGTTAAAAGAACTATTGACTTCTTAAAATGCTCCCTAAAAGTCAGGTATAAATACAATTATTTATTAAAGAATTCTAGGTTCTAAGATTTTGCTAAATCATTTTATTTATTTATTTATTTATTAAATTTTATTTATTATTTTTTAACATATGGGTATTTTGTCTGCCTGTATGCTTACAGGCCAGAGGAGGGTATCAGATTACATTGTAGATGGTTGTGAGCCACCATGTGGTTGCTGGGACTTGAACTCAGGACCTCTAGAAGAGCAGTCAGTGCCCTTAACCACTGAGCTACCTCTCCAGCCCGCTAAATTATTTTAATGAGTGAGAGCAAGTAATGATTGTCAAACTTTTTTTTTTTTCAGGTTTTGTTATGGATGTCAGGGGGAATTGAAAGACCAACATGTAAGTTCATTGGCTTTATCAACATTAAGTGATACATTAGAAATATTGAGACAATGACACTGTAATAAGTTGTAAATAGATTGGTGAAGGTCAGGCTTGTATCAGGTTGTTCTCTATAAGACAATAAGTAGAAAGAGTTAAGATGGGAACAAAGTAGTTTAAATGGTTTGTCATTCTCATTCTAACTCACTGTAGGGGATTTTAATACCCTTCAGTTTTTCAAGCTAAAATACATTTAGTTTAGAAATATTGTAGTATTATACTTTAGGATCTATTATAATTTATTTTGAAATTAGAACTATGGTTCATAAACAAAACATTGTGCTAATAAGAAAATACTTTAAACTTCTTTTGATGACAGAGCCAGGTGTAGTGGCATGCGCCTATAATTTCAGCTATTGGGACGGTAAGGCCAAGAAATACTTGAGCTAGGAATTCAAGGTCACCCTGGGCAGCAGAGTGAATAGCAGAGTTTAGAGCTGAGAGCACAGGCTTGTGCTCCCATGCCCTGCTTGCTTTCACAGATAGGTACAATAGCAAGTGCATAATGTCATAGCTGTTCGTTCAGGAGGCTGAGGCAGGAGGGTCTGAAGTTTAGGACCAATGTGGGTAATATAGTCCCATTTTTCAAAAATAAACAAGTAATAATAAAGAAAACAAGTAGAAAGAGAAATGTCTTTTTTCTTTTCATTAAATTTTATATCCCTTAGTACCAGTGGAGTAGGTCAGTGGTAGAGGCCTGGCTTTGAATCCCTGCACTGAACAAAAGGGTTTGCATTTTCTTTGTCATTAGTAGCTTTGTTCTCACCAGAACCACTTTAAAAAATCATTTGGCAGTATTAAAATTTATTATTATTATTGTGTGCGAGAGTATAATGTATGTGTGAGAGTGTGGGCACATGTGCCAAGTGCGTGTGTGAGGTCAGAGGACAACTTCTGGGAGCCATTTTTCTCCTGCAATTTTTATATGGGTTTTGAGGATCAAATTTAGGTTTGCGTGGTACTTTATGCTTTGAGCTGCATCCATCCTTCCATCTTTATTTTATTTTATTTTTTTGTAATTACACGAGGCTTTAATTGATGAGATGAGACTCATAACCCACGCAGGGGAAGAGTTCGACCCCGAGTGACCTGGAGAAGGGGTTTTTAGAGGAAGAAACCACAGCCCAATAATAGGGGCAGAGAGGGAGTCACAGAAAGTCACAAGGGGACAACTCCCTGCCTCTCAAGATCACTCAAGGTCATAATCAGCTAGTTCCCAAAATCACAAGGGGGAAACTCCCTGTTTCTCAAGATTATTCTCAAGATTACAATCTAACTTTATCTTCAGCTAGTTCCTGAAACACAGTCACTGAACCAGCTAATCCTAGATTTTTGATCTTCTCTTCCTGCTTGGATTTTTGGCTATTTTCATCCTGCTGGTGGGGTCTGGATTTATCCAGGTCTTTCAGTTCCAGTCCTGGTGGAGAACACTTCTAGAAACCTTGGGGCTGGAGAGATGGCTCAGTGGTTAAGAGCATTGCCTGCTTTTCCAAAGGTCCTGAGTTCAATTCCCGGCAGCCACATGGTGGCTCACAACCATCTTTAAAGAGGTCTGGTGCCCTCTTCTGGCCTTGGTCTGAGCAACTCAGAAAGTTTCTTGGACCCCAGAGTCCTGCCTGTTCTCTCTGGGAGAATGACCTTTCCCTCTGGTGTCCTCCACAACCCCTGGGTGTAGCTGTCCACTTCCCTCCCATGGAGGGAGTCTCAGGTAGTAGCACCAGGTAGGGCTATGTCATCATAATATAAATAGGCCCCACTGGTCTCAGGGCCGTTTGTTGGGAAGCAAGGTCAGTGGCCCAGCAGTGACACCAAATAGCTTCTTGGGAGGCCAAGGTTTTTCTTTTTTGTTATTTTTTTTTCCCAGAGAGGATTTCTCTGGCTGTTCTCCAACTCACAGAGATCCGCAGGCCTCTGCTTTCTGAGTCCAGATCCCATCCATCCATCTTTAAATGAACAGTACAACTTTCTCTGTCTGTATAATGCTATGTGTGTATGTTTTCAGGGCTGACCACTAGTCCTGGATAGCCCATTGGGAAGACTTTCTCCCACTCTCAGTGTTCCATGGTTGCTTATAGTTCTTTGTGTTGTTGGGTTGATGCCCCATGGGCTTGGCACATGTGCCCACACTCTCACACATACATTATACTCTCACGCAATAATAATAATAAATTTTAATACTGCCAAATGATTTTTTAAAGTGGTTCTGGTGAGAACAAAGCTACTAATGACAAAGAAAATGCAAACCCTTTTGTTCAGTGCAGGGATTCAAAGCCTACGTTCGTGTTAGCATGTCTTCTGATGTCCTTGTTCAGCTAATGTTTAGGCAGTCACATTAGTGCGACTTCATGGGTGTAGCTTCTCTAACATTTCTAGGAGATAGAATCTCACAACATACTCTCTATTTCTGGCTCTTAGAATCTTCCTATGCTCTCTTTTGCAATGATTCCTGAACCTTAGGTGCAGGAGTTGTATTGTATCAGTGGGATTGGGTTCCATAACTCTGCATTTTGATTGGTTGTGGTTTTCTGTAACGGTCTCTATCTGTTGCAAAGAGAAGTTTCTATAGCTGGAGACTTCTCTGTCCTTCTCGATCCTACTGGACCGGTTTCTCTTCTGCCTCTGGTCCCCACAGCCACTTATAAAATAATCATTTGGAGGCTTAATATTAATTATAACTATTTGGTCAATGGTTCAGGCTTCTTACTGGCTAGCTCTGCATATTAATAAACCCAGTTCTAATAATCTGTGCATCACTACGTGTCCCATGGCTTACCAGCAATGTTCTGGATCTTACTCCTCCCGTGACTGCTGGCATCTCCACGACTCCTCCTTCTTTTTCCCCATCTCTCTGCTTGGATTTCTCGTCTAGCTGCATTCTGCCCTGCCATAGGCCAAAGCAGCTTCTTTTTTTTTTTTTAATGTTTATTTATTTATTATGCATACAGTATTCTGTGTTTATGCCTGCATGCCAGAAGAGGGCACCAGACCCCATTACAGATGGTTGTGAGCCACCATGTGGTTGCTGGGAATTGAACTCAGGATCCCTGGAACAGCAGCCAGTGCTCTTAACCTCTGAGCCATCTCTCCAGCCCCAAGCAGCTTCCTTTTTAACCAGTGGTAATAAAACATATTTACAGCATACAGAGGGGCATCCTGCATCATGTTTCCTTCATGAGGACTACAGTTATCTGTGGGTATACAAATATTTAGAATTAGTATTTTCGCTAGTTTGGTAAACTGGTGGTTGTAGATTCTCCTCCAAGATTTAACTAACTCAGGTTGGTAGACTAGGTTTCTAGTACCAGGCGTAATTTCTCTCTTGTTGAGTAGACCTTTAGAGACCCGTTGATTACTACTGAAGTATGCGTGCTACTATTACACCCTTAGGGCTGTCGTGCCTTGCTGGTTATTCTTGAATAGCTGGGTAGGACTGTTGGTTGCTTTCCTCCTTGGAAAACAAATATGGATCCTAATGGTACCATGAAAACTGGGCCTCAGGGAGGAGGCTTCCAAGTCAGTTTCCTGAGGACTAGCTGTCATGTTACCAGAAGGTGCTCCATTGTCAGTTTTAAAGAACACATCTTAGTGTAGTGATTTGGAATCTGTGTGTTGTTGCCCTAGAAATCTTAGACCAAAGTGCAAAGATCCCCATATGTAATGTTGATAAAATAATGCATTTTTTTCTTTATGTCTTATGTGTTTCATTTGACATACTCTTGTGTTTGTTTTTGTGCTTTGCTTTTTTGAGATGGGATCTTGTAGCCCAGGCTGGCTTGGACCTTGATTCGTAGGCTAGGATGACTTTGAGTTTGTGATCTTCCTGTCTCCAATTCTCAAGTGCTTTAATTATAGGTGTGTATCTACCCTCGCTCCCAGATGTTTGCCATATTCCTTAAAGATTTAATAGGGGAATATAGCTTTTGTAATTGAGAGTTCATTCCCTAAGAATAATCAATCTGTAGTAAGTTTTTGTGCTTTTCTTTTTATTTTAATTGTCAAATGCCTTCAAATCTAGTACTGGTTTTAGATTCATGTGTCTTCCCCAAGTTGTTATTTAAAAGCAAGTAATCGTGACTGTCTTATAATAGAATAGACTTTAAGGTCTCAAAACAGAGTAGCTCCTTACTCCTAAGGGCCAACTTAAGAGGAAAATATGTATTGGATTTGAGAAAACTGTGTTATATTTAGTACTTGGAAGCAATACAGTATATAGGTGGGTAGGGAAGATTGATGAGAGCAGAGAGCAAGGCTTTACATGTCTCTGGCTGTGCTGCACTTGGCTTTTGGAAACTAGCTTGGTTCATTCACTTCTCCTTTTCATTGCAGGTCTATATTTGCACAGTGTGCCAAAACGTTTTCTGTGTGGATTGTGATGTTTTTGTTCATGACTCTCTCCACTGTTGTCCTGGCTGTATTCATAAGATCCCAACTCCTGCAAGTATTTGATTCCAACATGTAGGACACACACTGAGTGGGTTAAGAAGCTTGTAACTTAAATAAAATGATTCTTTGAATAAATTGATTCTCTAACTAAAACATGAAAATACTTTGAAAGAAGAATCTGACTTCAGAAACTTTTGCTATGAACTGTTTTCTATGAAAGAATATTTTTATTTATATTCTATCAAAAATATGCATATAGATTCAATTAATTTTGTTTTATTTTGAGTCATATTTTCAGTTTAACTCAGTATTATATATTAATTACTTACAGTGACTAAATTGATGTCATAGTCTCAATTTTTGTTTTTAGATTGTTATTTAAATGCTTGTGTGGGTGTATACATGAGTTTATGTTCATCATAACGTGTGTAGATGCCCACAGGGTTCAGAAGAGGGGTCAGATCTCCTGGAACTGGAGTTAAAAGGCATCTGTAAACTGCTCAGTGTGGGTACTGGGAACCGAACCCAGGTCCTGTGCAAGAGCAGCAAGTGCTTTAATCACTGAGCCATCTCTCCAGCTCCAGAGGATGTTCTTTAAGAAAAAAAAAACGTGCGTGCGGGATCACACACACACACACACACACACACACACACACACACACACACACACGTTCAGAGTCATTCCAAATGTACCAAGGTAATTGATGTTTCTCTCAGGATTCATATTCATTGAGGCTAGACTCAGAGGTTCTTTTTTTAAAATTTATTTTGTTTTATATTATATTGTTTTATATTGGGTTTTGCCTATATGTATGTCTGTGTGAGGGTATCAGGAGCCCTGGAACTGGAGTTACAGACAGGTGTGAACTGCCATGTGGGTGCTGGGAATTTGTGGTTATTTGAAAGAAAATGGCCCCCAAAGGGAGTGGCACTATTAGGAGGAATGGCCTTGTTTGAGTAGGTGTGGCCTTGTTAGAGGAAGTGTGTCACTGTGGAGATGGGCTTTGAGGTCTCACATATGCTTGAGTCATTTCCAGTGAGATAGTTCACTTCCTGTTGCCTTTGGATCAAGATGTAAGGACTCTGAGCTCCAGCACAATGTCTGCCTGTGTACTGCCCCTCCCCCCCCCCCCCCCCCCCCCGCATGATGATAATGGACTAAACCTCTGAACTGTAAGCCAGCCCCAATTAAATGTTTTCTTTATAAGCGTTGCCTTGGTCATGGTGTCTCTTTGAATTGAACCCCGCTCCTCTTGAAGAACATTTTGCTCTACTGATTGTTTTCTGTGGAACCAATTTCTGTTACAGGTAACCTTGTCAACAGAGCTATTAGTTACTTGTAAGACATATCTCTAGCACTGTCAGAGTATTCGCTATCCCCTACTCCTACCATACTTAGAAGAAAGGCCTTACTCAAGAACAATGGCACTGGGTTTTTGATCCTACTGCACGTACTGGCTTTGTGGGAGCCTAGGCAGTTTGGATGCTCAACTTGCTAGACCTGGATGGAGGTGGGTGGTCCTTGGACTTCCCACAGGGCAGGGAACCCTGATTGCTCTTAGGGCTCATGAGGGAGGGGGACTTGGTTGGGGGAGGGGGAGGGAAATGGGAGGCGGTGGCAGGGAGGAGGCAGAAATCTTAAATAAATAAATAAATAAATAAATGGCCTTGAATGTCTCCTCTTGAAGTCACCAGAGCTGGCCATGGTAAACCCAGCACTTGGGAGGTAGAGGCAGGTGGATCTCTCTGAGTTCAAGGCCAGCCTGGTCTACAAAGTGAGCTCCAGGACAGCCAAGGCTATTACATAGATAAACCTGTCTTGAAAAACAAAATGAAACAACAACAAAAAACAGAAAGAAAGAAGGAAAGAAAAAAAAGAAAGAAGGAAAGAAAGAAAGAAGTCACCAGAGTGTTTTAGAGACTGTGGCAGCTAGTTTTTGTTCTTTTTCATTTAGGTCTTTTTAAAATTTTAATTCTTCTCTCATACATTACATCCTGACAGCAGTTTTCCCTCCCTCTACTCTTCTCAGTTCCTCTCCTCTCCGCCAGATCCACCTCTTCTTGGTTTCCCTTCAGAAAAGAACAGGCCTCCCAGGGATATCAACTGAACACAGCATAACAAGTTACAATGAGACTAGGCACAAACCCTCATGTCAAGGCTGAATGAGGCAATCACTATAGGAGGTTCCCAGAGCTGGTGAAAGAGTCAGAGACAGCCCTACTCCCACTTGGAGTCCCGCAAGAGCGCTGAGCTACATAGCTGGAACGTTTATGCAGAGGACCTAGGCAGTCCCATCAGGCTCCGTAACTGTTGCTTTAGTCTCTGTGAACCCCTTTGGGTCCTGCTTAGTTGATTCTGTGGACCATTTCTCATATGCCCTAGATCCTTCTGGCTCATACTTTCTTCTCCTCTTCCATGGGGTTACCTGAACTCCACTTAAAGTTTGTCTGTGGGTCTGCATCTCCTCCCATCAGTTGCTGGATGAAGCCTCTCTGATGACACCTGGGCTAGGTGCTGATCTAAGAGTACAGCAGAATATCATTAGGAATCATTTCATTGACTTGTTTAGGTTTTTGTTTGTTTTTGTTTTTGGCCGGTTGTGTTTGGTTCTGTCTAGGTCTCTGGGCTGTCCAGCCTCCAGATTCTGGCTCTCCAGCCAGTGCTAGGCATGGGCTCCCTCTCATGGCGTGGGCTTCTAGTTTTTTTAGCTTTCTGAAACCTGGAGTGGAAGAAAGACAACTCTGAAAAGAAGGGATTCAAGGGACTCTGAGATGGTGTCAGGAGTTTGTGATCATCATAAAGTACAAAAGTCTAAAGTTAGTATGTTCCATACTCTTCCTTCAGGAAATAAAAGGACCCAAATAATCTTAATTCATCTAATTCTTCCCTCAAATAAGTTGTTATATATTTCATTTTTTTTCTGTTTCACAAAACATTACTATTTTTAATCAGTTACCATTTGTTAAGATGCAATAAAAAATTTACCACTTTCTTGGCTCTTTGTTTTTTCTTTCTTTGAGGTCCATTTAGTATCATTTTTCTTTTCCTTGAATTACATTTTTTTTTTTTTAGAATATAGTAACATTCACAGCCTTGAACACATGGGCACAGGAGACCACTTCCTAAATATAACCCCATTAGCACAGACACTGAGAACAACAATAAGTGAATGACACCTCCTGAAACAGAAGCTTCTGTAAGGCAAAGGACACAGTCAATAAAACAAAACGTCAACCTACTGAATGGGAAAAGATCTTCACCAACCCCATATCAGACAGAGGACTGATATTCAAAATATATAAAGAATTCAAGAAACTAGACATCAAAATACCAAATAATCCAATTAAAAATGCGGTACAGATCTAAACAGAATTCTCAACAGAAGAATCTCAAATGGACAAAAGATGCTTAAAAAACTGCTTAGCATCCTTAACCATCAGGGAAATGCAAATCAAAACGACTGTGAGGTACCATCTTACACCAGTCAGAATGGCTAAGATCAAATGAAAACACCAATGACAGCTTATGCTGGAGAGAATGCAGAGTAAGGGGAACACTCCACCATTGCTGGTGGGAGTGCAAACTTGTTTAGCTACTTTGGAAATCAGTATGGCGGTTTCTCAGAAAATTGAGAATCACAGTGTAGTTTATGTCATATATATATATGTATATATATATATATTTTTTTTTTTTGAGTGAGTAAAAATAGCGTAAGCAAAAGGAAATACTGGGAACTAGTAGAAATCATGAAGTCCAGATACAAGATCAACACAATTTGTAATCTTTAGTAGATTGACCAACAAAAAAGAAGACCAGATTGCCAACATCCAAATAAGATGAAGGCTGGTGAAAAAGCTCAGAGCTTAAGGCAAGGGCCACTGAGCCACTGACCTAAGTGCAACCTCTGGGGCCCTCGAGGTGGACTAGGGAGTGATTGCTACAACTTGTCGTCTGGCTGCACATGTGACATGTGCATACACACAAACACACTGAAAATGTAGGGAAGAGTTAACAGAAGATGATCCAGGTGAGACAGTACACTCCTGTAATTCTAGGGCTTGGGAAGCTGAGACAAGGGTTGCCTCAAGTTCAATGCCAACTTGGGCTACAAAGCAAAACCTTGTCTCAGAAACCAAACAAAACAGGAAATGTGAGCTAGTCTAAAACTTTAGAATTCACATATTTACCCTCCAAAGAAATACTCATTTCCTAAAACAGTGCAGTGGCACATGTTTTTAGTAGCTTTCCTTAATCCTTCTAAAGGGTCCTAGCGAAAATCTCCTTGGTCATTGTTGGACAGAAGGAAAAATCTGTCTTGTTCAGGCCATGTTGCCTGCAGCAATTTCCCTCCCAACCTAGGGTCATTTTTTGGTTTGTTTGTTTTTTTTTTAACAAGAATGGTGGTTTTATAGATCATTGGTTTAAAAGGAGACATAAATTTATAAAAGAGAAAGGACTTCAGACTCAGCCCAGGGAAATTTTCTCCCTTCTCTGTGGCTGCTTAGAGAAGGCACAGAGCACAGCAGAAGAAATGCTCATCTGGGCGGGACTATTTCCCTCTTCCTGTGTGCATTCTGCTTAGCTGTCATGGGACCCTGGATGAGAGGAACGGCCTTTCTTGACCTCCACACAGGGACCAACCCTGACCCTGGATGAGAGGACCGGCCGGCCTCTCTTGACCTCCACACAGGGACCAACCCTGACCTTGAGCAGGAGTCAAGCAACAAAAGAAGCAAGTGTTCCTGCTCTCAGAGTGGGACAGGTGGGGGGTTTTTGGGGTTTCTCTGGGTAACCTGGCAGAGCCAAAAGGATTTGGGTCCCCAGTAGCACAGGTGTTAAGCCAGGAGTTCTCACATCAGATAAAGCCAGTGGTCAATACAGGAATACAAAACTGACAGAAATACACAGAAAGAAACATAGAGACACAGTAAAGACAACCACAGGTGGCCACCACACACCCATACACCTAAACAGACAGCATCCAGGGACGTCTCACTTAGATCCTGCATACTGCATCAGCAGTGTGTTGAGCTCTCCTGTGTGTCCAAATGGAAGGCTCCTTAACCAGACTAACCCCTGGGAGGTGACAGACCAGGCTACTTTCTAATTTGCTTTTTTTTGGGGGGGGGGCTGGAGGGTCAGATCCCTCTTAAGAGTTAGGCAGCAGCTGATTTAAGGGAACCCTGGGGATCTGGAACATTTCAGGTTGCACACCCCCTAGAAGCCTCCTGACCGTTGTACTCTTCCTTACACCAAGGGATTCTGAGACCCCTGGTATCTCCAAGTCTGGTCTCTGGGGTCTCAGTGGAACCTCCAGAAATGTTGTGGGGGCCTTCACCAGAGAAGACTACTTGAACATGGGTTTCAGTCAGTGGAAAGTCTTTATTAGCTGGGCAGCAACTAGACTGGGTGCTAGGCATCCAGTGTAGCACTGAGCCTTTTTTAGAATGAGTTTTTAAGCATAAAATCCATGTTCTGGGTTGACATACTTCAGCTAATAAAACAATCGAAAGTGGAACAACAAAAGTTAAAAAATTTAGAGACTTTCCCAGAACTATGTGGACTTTGCCTTGTTTTGGTTTTGTCTACGTGCTGGGATGGGCTTTTGTTGATACAACTCTGAGTCATTTCTGTTCCTGTAAGTAACTCCTCACCCATCTTCCTGTAAGGACCCCAGTAAAACTTTCTGGTTCACCAAGTTGGACTTTTCTTTTTCTTTCTTTTCTTTTTTTTTTAAAGACAGAATTCACTATATATCTCTGGCTTGCCTGGAATGTGTTCTGTAGATCAGGCTGCCTGCCTCTGCCTCCCAAGTCCTGGGACTAAAGGTGTGCACCATCATCTCTGGTCCCAGGTAGGACTTTGTATTCTTACTTTTGTCTGTGTCTGAGGCTCCTTACTTGGGGTGAGTAAATGTTTGTTCATGTCTCCCAAAGAATGGTGTCACAAAAAGCTATGACACTCTTAAACTGTTCAAAATGAAATACCGCTTTATGGGACTTACTGTTCCTCTGGGGTCCTGACTAGCACGCTAATGCAATCCAGAGCCTTAACTGGTGGCTTCCCTAACTTTGCAATTTGAGTTCTAGTTCCTCAAATACTTTCTTGGTTTCTTATTAAAGGGCTTCTATGGGATTTTGGGCCAAAACAAAAGAATCAGATCAGGAGATAACCATCCCCAAGATTTACCTAGCTGAAGGAGAGATCTGACCTCTGCTATATGGCATGTGTGTACCTCACTACAAACACACACAAAATAAGGAATATCTAATAAAACATTTTTAATAAAAGAAAGAGGAGCATAAGGATGAGGTGGGAGAGGAAATTGTTCAGATATGTATGAAGTTAGTGTAGACTACTGGTTCTTGATTATTGTGATATGATTGTAAAATAGCCCTTTTAGGCTGCTCATGTGTTTGACTATTGTCGTCCAGTTCCCAGTGCTGTTTGGGTAGTTTGTGAAACCTTTAGGAGGCGGAGCCTCACTGCAGGAAGTGAATACTTCTGGGTTTAGAGCCTGGCTCAGCTTCTTATTTTCTCTGCTTCTTTCCTGAGGATGCAATATGACCAGAAGCCTGTGCTCCTTCTACCACACCTTCCTTGCCTCGTTGGAATTTATGCCTTCAAACTGTAAGCTGGAATGGACTTTGTCTCTTTTAAGTTGCTTCTGTCAGGGCATCTTATCCCAGCAAAACGAATAATGCAGCTTGTGCTGGCAAACATGAAGTAACCAAGCAAAGCTGCCAAGTCATGGCCAGTTCCTTCTGTAAAGAGGAGGAACAGGAAGCTAGTCCTTCAGAAGGATAATCCCTGGGGGATTTTATATACTAGTGATAAGTGGTTTGTTTTTTTAAGTCTTATTAAATATTGTTAAATGTGATCGTTTCCACATGATGGCCAGTTGTACCTTTAAATGAAAAGGTGAACTTTACCTTAAAGGTCTATCATTTGGCACATACACACACTCAGGAGACTGAGGCAGGATGATATCAACTTTGAGGATGATTTGGGCTTATAATAGGACTCTGTCCCCAAAACAAAACAGAAACAAATGGAACAAATTAAAAACTTTATGTTGCTGAAGTTTTTGCAGAAATATAGGTAGTAGACAAATTTCAAATTAGGTAAGACAGATCAAGGCAGAGTATGTGAAGTGTTATAAAGAGAGTTTGTTCAACCTACCCAAAGGTATTGAACTAGCATAATTGAAATGCTGGGAATGCAGGCAAGGGTCTATGGTTAGTGGGGTGTTTGTAAGTTTATGCCTTTGGTTTAAGTAATGATTCATTTCTAGAATGAACTTTATATGTGACCCAGTTGTTGAGGAAGTAAATGAGAGAGGCTGCTGTAGACTAACTTGGTCATTTGCTCTGAATTGTGTGGAATGATGACCTGAAGGTCAATGCCATCCATAAGGAAGGAAACAACGAGAACAGAAAGATCTCAAGTCTAGTAAACCGGATGGTGGTGTTCAGGCGAATCATTAGACTTGACATCCAAAAAGGAGGAAAGAGATGGAGTTACTTCTGAAATTTCAGAATATGATAATTTATGCCAATGTTCCACCTATTTATAGTCTGTTCCACCAACTCCTCAGATTGTCAAAGCACCATAGTAAGTCTCTCATTTGTTACAGCCTTGTTGAATTAAAGAAACATTCTGGGGGGCTAGAAAGATGGCTCAGTGGTTAAGGGCACTGGCTTAACTTCCAGAGGACCAGGGTTCAATTCCCAGCACCCACCTGGCACATACCTGTCTGCCACTCCTGTTCCAGGATACCCAATACCCTATGCAGGCAGAAACTTTCTGATGACACCCAAACAGAATCCGCAGTCTCTTTACAACAGTTATGATGGGGTGCATGGTGGGAAACGCCCGTGTGAGGACTGCTGTGGACTCCCTTGGGTCCCTGTCTCAAATGCACACATCAGAGAAACAAAATACCCAAGTAGGCAGTTGTTCTGAGCGTGCCATGCCTGCTGCTGTCTTTACAGTGTACTAATGTACAGTGTACATTTCTTTCTAAATGAACTAAAACAATAAAGAATGTGATGTGATGAAGGTCTTGGGCTTGAAACGAGGACCTAAGGGCATTTGTAGTGATCTGTGTAAAACAGTCGGAAGGTAGTGAGAAAACTTTAATGGTGTGATTAGACCACTTGAACAGTAATGTGTACACTAGCATTATTCGTAAAATCTAAAACAGTATAATCAAATCAAATGCATGGATAAGTATGAGTGGATAAATAAGATACGACATACAGAAATATAGTATTTGACAAGGGAGTGTGAAGTACTGATGCATGTTATATTGCATGGATGAATCTTGGAAACATTACGCTAAGTGAATGTAACCAAATAGAAGGACTACATATTATAATTTAGTCTTGTGACATATCCAGGATATGTAAATGTAAAGAGACACAGTAAATTAGGGACTCATCACTCTCTGCTTCCTCACAATTTTACCAGCTACCTCAAGCTTCTGGGACCACGGTTTCCATGCTATTAATGACTGTTCCCTGGAATTGTAGAGATTTTAGCTTGTGCCCCTCCCTCCACATGAGGCTCTCCAGGGAAAGATCAGGGAGCCTCTCAGGGGGAGGGACTTCCCCCTTTTCTTCCCTGAATTTCGCTGTGCTTCCCGCTGGAGACTTTGCATCCTCTATCCCACAAATTCGTACTGTGACTCTAGCCTTCAGAGGTATGCTAGCTAGGAGAGACTCAGTCCCTTTCTGAAGAGCTTACACAGAAGACTTTAAAAGTTGTCCAGTTCAGGCTTCTCTGAGATGTAACCTGGAAGAAATCTTTTTCTCTAGATGATTCTCTTTAAAATTTTTTAATTATTATTTGAGAGTCTCAAATATATATTATATCTTTTTAAATCTTTCTAAAAATTTATTGGCTGTATATATTCTGTGACTTTGTGTGTTAAAATCTTAAAATTTGGCTATTTTCTTTAAAGCTTTTAAAATTTATTTTTTGAGTTTGTATACATGCATATAATGTATCTTGATCATACACCCCCTTAGAGCCATGCACAGACCTCATACAGTTCCCTTTCCCATCTTCATGTGTCTTTCTTTTTTTCCCATAATCAACTGAGTTCAGCTGGTGCTGTCTGCATGAGTGTGGGGAACCTACAACTGGTCACACCTCTGGAAAAAAAGACTGTCCCATAGCCGCCATAAACTGCCTATAAGCTGTTCAGTTGTGACCTTATGAGCCACTTCCCTGTCTGTGCTAAGAATGTTGACTGACTTAGTCTTATGAGGTCTTGTGCAGTTAACCACAGTTGCTATGAGTTCATGGGTTCAATGTCCATTTCAGAAAACATTTTACAGCTTTCCTCCTCATTTTTTAACTCTTATTTTCTTTCTCTCCTCTGGTCCATGATGTTCCCTAAGGTAAGGTTGATATAGCTGTCTCATTGAGGGCTGATCATTCTCAGCCGTAAGGTGAGGTTGATATAGCTGTCTCATTGAGGGCTGATCATTCTCAGCCCTAAGGTAAGGTTGATATAGCTGTCTCATTGAGGGCTGATCATTCTCAGCCCTAAGGTGAGGTTGATATAGCTGTCTCATTGAGAGCTGATCATTCTCAGCCCTAAGGTGAGGTTGATATAGCTGTCTCATTGAGGGCTGATCATTCTCAGCCATAAGGTAAGGTTGATATAGCTGTCTCATTGAGGGCTGATCATTCTCAGCTACTCATCCTGAGAACTTTGACCCAATGAGTATACATGGCTTCTACCCTCTACAGAAGGAACTTCTTTGACCAAGACCGAGAGCAGCACTAATGTATGGGAATAAACATTAATATTCAGAGAGCAGCTTGACAACACAACCACAGAGCAAAGCATCAGTAATATGTTTCTGCCCTGGTTGGCTTTGGAGGTCAGCTTGACACAGCCTAGGATTATCTGAGAGGAGAATCTCAGTAGAGGAAATTCAAGGATCAGATTGCCCTGTAGCCATGACTGGGGATATTGTCTTGACAGTTACTGTCAGAGGGCCCACTGCAGGCAGTTCCATCCCTAAGCAGGTGGTCATGATTTATTTAAGGCTAGCTGATTATAAGGTGGGCTGTGAGCCAGCTAGCAAGCAGCGTTCTGCACAGTGTATTGTAACAAATAATAAAAATGCAGAGACAGATATTGGGGTTCATCATGAAGATCAGAAAAGCAAAGCAGCCAACCACTAGAGAGACCTTTTACCTCTACCAAATCTTCAGACCTAAGGGACAAGATCCAGATCCTGTCTTCAGGAATCCTCAGACTTCACACTCCACTGAGTTCCTGTCTTTTCTCCTTTATATTCCTTTATATATATCTCTCCTGTTGCCACCTCCCTAGTGCTGGGATTAAAGGTCTGTGATCCCAAGTGCTGGGATCACCTTTGTGTGAGCTCTGTTTCTCTCTTTTTTTTGTTTTTTTTTAATATTTTTTAATATTTATTATGTATACAATATTCTTTCTGCATGTATGCCTGAAGGCCAGAAGAGGGCACCAGACCTCATTTCAGATGGTTGTGAGCCACCATGTGGTTGCTGGGAATTGAACTCAGGACCTTTGGAAGAGCAGGCAATGCTCTTAACTGCTGAGCCATCTCTCCAGCCCGAGCTCTGTTTCTCTTTTAGACAGATTCAATCTTGGGCAGCCCAGAGTGGCCTTGAACTCATGGAAATTCATCTGCCTCAGTCTCCCGGAGTCCTGGGATTAAAGGTGTGTGCCACCACTCCCTGGCCTAAATGGCTGATTAGTGTGACTGCTTTGCCCTCTGACCTTCAGGCAAGCTTTATTTATTAAAACACAAAGAATACTACTATATATCCCTTTTTTTCTAAAATAAAGAAAGAAGGCTATAACTAATAAAAGAAAAACTATATACAATAAGTACAATAACTATATGCAATATATACAGGCAATAAATACATCAACAATGTCTAGTTCATTTGCTTTTGACAAATTCAGAGAAAATACTCCATTATCTATCCTATCTTGGTGAGTCCAAAGTCTTGTACGTAATTTACTTACATAACTTGCTTTCTGCATCTGGTAAACAAGGAAAACTGTAACTTTCTAGTCTTCAACTCCCTCAGAGACCCAAGAAAAAAATAATATTAACTGAATAAGCAGAAAATACAAACAAGTGACTTCCAAAAAAAGAGAGTAATGACAGAAACAGCTGGCTGTCTGAACAGTCACCCTAAGTTCCTCTGCAACATTGGGGCATCTATCTTTGGCCTATAGGCCTATCCTATCTTACAGACTTTTCTGTGAAGCAGAATATTCTGAAGGGCTGTCCCTCCTTGTCTTGACAACGTTTGGTAATCACTTTCTTTTGTGTCCTGCTTGTCCAATTAGGGCAGCATACTGTCAGTCTATGCTGTCCTTATTTGCCTGTGAAGTGAGTTCCTTATTTGGAGGTGATGTTGTGTGCAATAGCAAACAGACCTGCCTTCAGGTTCCTGACTTGACTTTCCTCAATATTGGACTGTAACCTGCACTTGTATACTAAAATAAACCTTTCCTTCTTGAAGTGGCTTTTGGCTCTTGGTCATAGAATTCATTACATCATGAAAGAAAAGAATTAGAAAAAAGATGAAAAAAATTAGAAAAAAGTAATTAGAGCAGTTCCTCCCTAGGGTATTCTGCCTTGTGGTGGGCATGGCTTCAATCCCAGCACGCAGGAGGCATGGCTCAGCAAGTAAAGGCACCTGTCTGACGACCTGAGTGTGATCCCTGGGATACACTTGGTAGAAAGAGAACAAGTTGTCCTCTGACCTCCACACAGTTACCATGCATGAGTCTCTCTCTCTCTCTCTCTCTCTCTCTCTCTCTCTCTCTCTCTCTCTCTCTCTCTCTCTCTCTGTCACACACACACACACTTTCAAAATGTAATAAAAATGCATTAAGATATCTAGCATTTGAGAGACTGAAGCAGGAAGATTACCGTACGTTCAAGGCTAGCCAAGACTATACAGCAAGAACACAGTAAGCTCAGGGATATTAGTGCTCTGTTAAGGAGCTGGTCCATGCTTTCTTTTTTATTCCTATTTTAGAAGAACTTAAAAATTAAGCTCGGAAAGGGGGAAGGATGCCAATGTACATTTAAGATGCTCCCAGAGTACATTTGTTTATTTAGTATTCTTTTTTGGGGGGAGTGGAGAGTGGCTGTTTGAGACAGGTTTTCTCTGTGCAGCCCTGACTGTCCTGGAACTTGCTCTGTAGACCAGACTGGTCTCAAACTCAGAGATCTGCCTACCTCTGCTCCCAAGGGCTGGGAATAAAGGTGTGCACCACTACAACTGGCTATCACAGAAGATATTTAAATTCTCTTGCTTACTCTTACAAACTAGTGATGGAAAGTTTCAATTTGATTCAACGGGGAAGCACTGCTTCATTGTATACATGAATCCGAATTATCTAAGATTGAACTGAAAGGTGCAGTTAATAAAATAACCACTAGGAGGGGCTAGTTACAGGAGAAAAAAAAGACCTAAAATGATAAAATTTTAGGATTTACTTGGATTATTCTTAATAACCCCAATTTACAAAACTAATATACTAGATACCAGATCGAGATAAAGTTGAACAAAACTTGGCTAGGTTTTTTGATTCCTGGAGAAATTTTGTGTCATGTTTGAATTTTTTGGTAAACTTCTGTTCTCAAAGTTACTGGGGTTGGATGGGCAGGTGTCTGGAGAAAAGGAGTGAATTAATGTGTGGTTTGAATGATAACAGGCTCTGGTGGGTTCTGATGGAGCCGCACAACCTTAGTTCCAAGGAAGTATCAGTCACATACTTGTGGGTATGCTGGAGCCTCTTGTCAAAGACCATGACTGCCACCCCGGATGGCCACTGGGAGTCATCAAAACTGCTGACAGATCTTTTCCCTTGGGAAATCAGTTCTCAGTTTGTAATCAGACTTTTCTTCCTGTTACAGAGAGACACGAAATTCTGCTATGTGAAGTCCCATTGCAGGGAGCCACCTGAGGAAGAAGCAGGACCCTGACTCTTCTGAAGGTAAAGAATCTCAGGTGGCCACTAGCCAGACATCCACCAGAATCCTTAAAACTATGCGTGCGGCTGACTCAGCAATTCTGATTTCAGGACTTTATTCTGAGGCAATGTTAAAGCTTGGAGAAAAGGTTTTGTTTTGCATATTGGAATGTTTGTTTATGAAGAGAAAAATGGCAGTGGTCTAAATGATCTGCTGTAATTAGCCATTGAGAAGTGTTACTGAATTAAACAACACCAGCAAAACAAACAAAACCAAAAGCACTGCACAGAAAAGAGATTGCCTTGCAAACCTGAGTTCAGTTCCTGGATCCCACTGTGGAGGGAGGTTGGAGAAAACAGCTTCCAAAAGTTGTTGTCTGAGCTCCACAGGAACACTGTGGCTCAGGTGTGCCCACGTTCAGAAATCACAACTATGCTCACACAAAAAGTGTTAAGGGAAAATCAAGGTTTCCCTTTTTGGGTTCTTAAGTCTTGTGAATTAAAACATTTACAGAATCAGAAGGAAGCTCAGGGATCATTTGTTAGAGTTTCGGAGGAAAACAATGGGGCAGCAAGCTATAAATATGGCAACTGGCAGAAGGAGAGAAATGGAGAAAGTTATGCTTTTGAGTTAGGACCCTAGAGCTCAGACAAATTCAGCACTGGTTTTCGGTAAGCAGCTGCATGGGCTGAGACCTCCACAAATGCAAACTCTAAAGCAGCAGAAGCCCCTGCTTAGGCCTTAGCTCAATATCCAAAGAATAATAGGGAGCAAAAGGAAAAGTTACAGGTTTAAAGAATTTTATTTATTATTTGTTTTTACGTATGCATGCCTATGCAACCAGTTGTGAGCCTGGTGCCCATGGAGGCCAGAAGAGGGCGATAAATCCCCCTGAATCTGGAGTTAGACCATTGGGAGTGGTCACGTGGATTCCGGGAATGGAACCCAGGTCCTCTGGAAGAACATCAGTGCTTGTAACCATCGAGCTTTTGAATTAGAACTGAGAAAACTGGGGAGGCTTAGCAGAAAGACATGACGGAAGATCTGTAAATAACGTTATCCTTTGAGGAGATAATTGTCCCTTCATTTTCTTAGCATATCTTCAGGTGAATCAGATTTCCTGGGGAGTGGTCTCTTGGTTGGGTAACTGACAAGCCTGTTGGATTAGCTCTTAAAGTAGGAGACAGTAATATAGATTTTCTAATCTTTGGATAAGATCACAGTGTCACAAGGGCAAGGAAATATAAAAGGAAGAACTCAGATAAGGGAGTAAAAAATACACAAGTCCTGGTTGCAATGCTGTCTCTAGCAACTAGCTAGACAATGTATAAGTAGGTAGTGGGGAAATAAAAACAGTTTACTCTTGAAGGGGACCCAGAGTCTTGTGTCTCTATCTACTATTGCTCACCTTTCTACTTTCTATGTCTCTGTGACATTCATGGCTGTGCTGGCCGAGGTAACTCATGAGTGTGTGTGTGTGTGTGTGTGTGTTCTATCCTAGTATGCAAAAAGCATTGGGCTCAATCTCTAATACCCAACCTAGACACTGAAAGAGCTCAGGGCTTGGTTAATCCAAGCCTGGTAGCCAAAATAGAGAACCTGACCTCAATCCCCAAAAACCACCCCAGTACATTGCAGATTTATATTTGCTCATGGTACAATGTAACTTTTAGCTAAGAGAAAAATAGTTCATAAAATAAATTCTGTAGCACTTATAACAATAATTATGTACCCGAGTCAG
The DNA here is from genome assembly GCF_037038515.1 of Microtus pennsylvanicus. Lineage (NCBI taxonomy): Eukaryota > Metazoa > Chordata > Mammalia > Rodentia > Cricetidae > Microtus > Microtus pennsylvanicus. The sequence goes on from NC_134584.1 coordinate 50,082,893, forward strand.
AAGAATAGGGAATAGGGTGAGGAAGAGGCTCCAAAGTGATGTGGGATTCCCCTCTGTATGCTGTGAATACCATTGGTTAATAAAATACTGACTGCTTTGAGCCCATAGCAGAGCAGGGTGGAAAGAGCTAGGTGGGGAAAACTAAAGTGAATGCTGGGAGAAAGAAGGGCTGAGTCAGAGAGAAGCCATGTAGCCCCGTTAAAGACGGACACCAGAACTTGACCTGGTAAGCCATGGCCTCGTGGCAATACATAGATTCCTAGAAATGGATTAAATTAATATGTAAGAGTTAGCCAATAAGAAGCTAGAGCGAATGGGCCAAGCAGTGATTTAAATAATACAGTTTCTGTGTGATTATTTCAGAAGTCTGGGCGGTCAGGAAATGAACTAGCAGCCTCCTTGTAACACCAAAGATTAACATGAAAGGTAGCAGCAGTGAAGGACTGGAAGCCCTTACCCACCTGGGCTTCATTCCACCAAGGGAGCATGCTCAAGAAGAGCTAGCTTTGTAAGAACACTGGGAAAAGCAAATACTGTAGAAAATTTTGTGAAATGTCATGCAGATCTATCCCTTTCCTCTCTTGGATCCGGGTCACCATCAGGCCTGACATCATTCGTAGCTGGTCAGAATCTCTCCTGTAATAAACTATCTCCTTCATGTAACTATCCATGTGCTCTATACACAGCCATGGTAAAGCGGTATAAGAGCCCTGAATCCTAGTGGCTGCCTACCAGACTCAGATCCTCACCTGCAACAGTGGGGCATCTGGAGTTTGTAAGCCAGGGTGCAGTCAAGCCACCGAAATGGACCACTCGTGGGAGAAAGAAAAGTTGATTTGGGAAAGCAAACTGCCAGGTATTCCCACGGAGGGCAGAGAATAGCATCATGGGAAAAGCCTTGTCAATTTTAAGGGGACAGGTTGTAATGAGAGGAGAGGTGTGGGCCAGAGCAGCCTGGGAGTTCGTGCAGGCTGTTTGGGTTATCAGGAACTAGATGCCTTTGTCTCAGAGAGCTGACTGTTGGGGGCAGGTGGATAGGGAAGTAGTGGTTTCCCGGTAAACAGAAACTTGCCTTTCGAGATTCTTGAGGAAAGCTGAGTTTAGCTTCTGTTTACTCAGTGACCTTCAGTTTACCTACCTGGGTTAGGATGTTGATGCTAACATTATCATTTTGGGGTCCTCTTTGGACTCAACAGAGTTTAGATGCAGAGCACGAAACCGGAAAACTGTGCTCACAACACACAACAGTTTCAAAGAACTGAGTAATTTTATGAAATTGCCTGTACCAGCCTATGGAATAATGTATATATTTTTTCTGACATGCATTGTAAATAAATGCCCATGTCACAAAAATGATTTCATAATTAACGTTTGGCACTGGTCTTGGTGATGCAAACCTGTACAGCATTCTGGAAACTAAGGTTGTCTGGGTTGTGTTCCAAGAGACTCTTGGCCTCTTATTCAAACAACTGAAAATAAGGGCTCACGAATTTTTAAAAGAAGCAAAATAACTGTCCAGAGCAAAGTGATGTTACAGATTTAGAGAGGGATACACTGTCAGATCGACAAATGGCCGTGTGGACGAGAGTGCTGAAGGGCCCTGATCAGTGTTTGGAGGCTTTTGTTCATAGGGCTGAAGAAAAGGACAGGGTTTGGTCACTGGTAGTGAGAATAGTTCTCTATTTTGGCTGAAAGGCTTAAACTAACCACGCCTTTAGTTCCTGAGCATGTCCTTCCCATAATGCATCTGACTTTCTTATTATGCATACTAATTAAGCATAATTTGCATAAATGTTTACTTGAGGACAGTTTTACTTCCTTGCACATGCCCCAAACCAGTTCAGGCAAGATCAACCTGTTCATTCTTCCTTCCTAATACATTGTTGATACACTTGATTAGAGATTGTCTAAACTTGATTATTGCCAAGTGCTTTAGAGATGAGAGTAGTCCACTGCAGGCTGGTGTTGTACCCGGCTGCTTAGTCACTTGCTTGGCCAATCACTTAAGCGTATTGCTAGCTAGCTCTTTTGTCTTTGGTTAACCCATTTCTATTATTTTATATTTTACCACGAGGATCGTGGCCTACCAGCAAAGTTTCAGCTAGCAGTTTGTGTCTTTTTCCTCTGGTGGCTCCATGGTGTCTCACGACTCTGCCTTCTTTATATATCTTTTCCAGCCTGACTATATTCTGTTAAGCCATTGGCCAAAAGCAGCTTCTTTATTCATTAACCAGTAAAAGCAGCACATATATAGGACTTCCCATACCAGGCTTGAGTCTGAAGGAGGGGTGTGTGTAGTATATATAGGTTATTGCAAGAGGAAAATGTGCATAACCTAAACCAAACAGGGTCTATGGCTAAACAATATCCTATAATGCCTGCCTCAAGTTCTAGGCCGGCATGGGGTACATGACATGATTCTAATCCAAAATAACAAGCAAAAAAAAAAAAAAGAAGAAGAAGAAGAAGCCTTTATAAATGGAACCAGGTCTGTTTGTCTTGTTCATCGCTGGTCAAGTAGACAGCGATTATTTCTTGAGTAAACAGATGAATATTGATGTTTTATAATTTCCCAAACAACTTTCCTTTCATCTTGACAATCCAGGTATTTCTTCAATATATTCTGCCTTCTTTAAAAGCTGAGAACATGATCTGTATTTAAATTTTTTATTTCTTTTATTTGGTTGTGTGGGGCAGGGGCATGAGTATGTGTATCGCTGTGTCCATGTGGATGGAGGTCAGAGGACAACCTGTGGGAGTCAGTTCTCCTTCTACCATGTGGGTCCAGGGATTGACTACATGTGTCTTACCCACTGAGCCACTTCATGGACCCTGAATTCAAGCTTTTTGTACTAAAAACCGTCCTTGTCATCACCATCTGCTTTCCCTTTCCTTTTAGAAAATGGCTGCTCCCCTGGAGGCCTCTGAGGAGCGAGTTTCTGAATTTGATTACAATTTTCTCCCTGAGCTCTCTGCTCTTCTTGGTATGGACATGGGTCAGCTTGTAAGGAGTCAAGAAGAAGAAGAGCATAAGTTACGAATGAAAATGAAGAAAGGTTTTAACCCACAGATGCGCAATGAAGCCAAACGATTAAAGACTTTTGTGACCTATGACACATTCAGTTCATGGACGCCACAGGAGATGGCAGCCGCTGGGTTTTACTATACCGGGGTGAAGCATGGTGTTCAGTGCTTCTGCTGTAGTTTAATCCTCTTTGGTACCAGCCTAAGGAAAACTCCCATAGAAAACCACCAAAGATGGCGTCCAGAATGTGCGTTCCTTTTGGGCAAAGATGTTGGGAACATTGGCAAGTATGACATAAGGGTGAAGAGTCCAGAGAAGCTGAGGGGCGGCAAAGCAAGGTACCAAGAAGAGGAGGCCAGACTGGAGTCCTTTGAGAACTGGCCGTTCTATGCCCATGGGACATCGCCACGTGTGCTCTCAGCAGCTGGCTTCGTCTTTACAGGTAACTGGATTCCATTGTGTGATGTGTTTATATAAATATAAAGTTCAGTTTCATGTTTTTATTTGCAATATTTGTCAATTGTTAACTGTTGTATCAGGTATAAACCTATTTTATTAAAATTCAACAACTAGTATAGAATCACTAACTTGCTCTATATGTGTTGAAGGAGAAGCGGGTTGCTTGTTCTTCCTGCCAACTGGCTAGTTTAACCCCTGAAATAATCACACAGAAATGTATTAATTAAATTACTGCTTGGTTCACTATCTCTAGTCTCTTATTGGCTAACTCTCACATCTTGATTTAACCCATTTCTATTAATCTGTGTTCACCACGAGGTCGTGGCTTACCGGGAAAGATTCAGCATGTCTGACCTGGCGTCTCCATGGTGGCTCTCTCGCTCTCTGCTTTCTTCCTCCCAGCATTCAGTTCTGTCTTCTCTACCTACCTAAGTTCTGCCCTATCAGGCCAAGCAGTTTCTTTATTAATTAACTAGTGAAAGCAACATACAAACAGAAGGACCTCCTACACCATACATGTATAAAATAAAAGGTTACTTTTCTTTAAATGTGGACATTAGAAAATATTGCTGGCTTGAGGGTGTAGCTTGGTGCCAGACTCCTTAGCTAGCATGTGCAGGGCCCTGGGGTACGCCTATGTCAGAAGACCATGGCTAGAGGGTGGAGGTCCGATGTTCAGAGGGGGTCATTTACGGCAGTGGGATTCTGGATGTAGATTCAGCCTGAGAGGTCATGAGGAGTCCATCTTGTTTCGGTACAATATGATCATCTCTAAGACACCTCTGGTGTTATTGCTGGCCAGTCAGAACATGTCACTGCATTGTAGGTAAAAGGGACACTGTGCAGTGTTTCTCCTGCGCTGGATGCTTGGGAAACTGGGAAGAAGGAGACGATCCTTGGAAGGAGCATGCCAAGTGGTTCCCCAAGTAAGTGAACAAATATTTTATGATTAAAATTTCAATTTTTTAAAAGAGCAAAATAAATTAGAGACAAAGAGGCACATTGTTGGAGTAGTCCCTTGAGTTCTAATCTTTCTCTTGTTCAGTATGGGATCACCCAGAATTTTTCAGGCAAGGAAGAGCTGGTCACAGTGATAAGTTTGAATCACACGAACTTATAGGTGGGTCTCTGTGACTTTGAGGCCATCCAGGTATACAGAGTGAGTTCCAAGACAGCCAAGGCTTTTATACAGAGAAACCCTGTATCAACCCCCACCCCCAATTTATTTCGCTTTCATTTTAAAACATTTTTTTTGGTTTGATTTGTTGCATGTGTATATAGTGTAAGTGTGGGCACATATATGGACCACAGGTTGACCTAGCCTGTCTTCCCTCTCACTCTGTACCTTGCTTGAGACAGAATCATTGAACTGAGCTCATAGATTGGCTATTGTAGTAATATGAACGGCGGCGGCGGGGCTGCGTCCCCAACACCCCAGCCGCCTGCCCGGCTAGCTTTTGCCCCGAAATAATTACACGGAAACTGTATTCTTTTAAACACCGCTTGGCCCTTTATCTCTAGCCCTTACTGGCTAATTCTGATATACCGATCAACCCATCTCTAATAATCTGTGAGCACCGGTCTTACTGGGAAGATTCTAGGTCGGAGCTTCATCGCGTGTGTCTTCCCGGGAGCGGGGCATGGCGTCTCTCTCTGAGGCGTCTGCTCCCGAGAGGAGAGCTGTCGAGTCTGACCTCACTTCCTCTTCCTCCCAGCGTTTTGTTCTGTTTACTCCTCCCACCTATCTCCTAACCAATGAGAGCCAAGCAGTTTCTTTTTATTTAACCAATGACCTTCCTCCATCATTTCCCCTTTTTCGGTTTAAACAAAAAAAAAGGCTTTAACTTTAACATAGCAAAATTACATATAACGAAACAGTTATCAAGTAAAAGTTACAATAATCTTTATCATAACTAAGGAAAACTATAACTATAACTAACTATTCTTAACTCCATTAAAACTAACTATTCTTAACTCCATCAAAGACTCCAGAAAGATACAATACTACCTAAGCAAACAAGAAAAAAGCAACTTTTAAAACTCTAGAAATGACAGAGACATCTCGCTGCCTGGACAGTCACCCAAAGTTCCTCTGTACCATTGGGGCATCCATCTTCAGGCTTCAGGCCCATGGTATCCAGCAGACATTTCCATAAAGCAGGAAAATTCAAAGTCAGTTCAGTCACTATCTGTTGTGTCCTGCAGAATGTCTCGCAGACTCTTTCATGAATCAGGAACCCCGAAAGACCATCTCACCTTTAGGCAAGTTCAGCAGTCCTCTCTCTGCGGGTTCTCTTTGTCCAGTTTATGCAACAGTCCAGGCAAGAACAGTTTCTTGCCCAAATGGCTATCAAACTCCATAAGGATCCTCTTCGATGCCCATCTTCTTCTTGAAGTAGATTGGTGCTGCCAGGAGCAGACGTGTCTCATTGTCATGAAAAACCCTAAGTTATTAAAATATTTTAAATGCCATATTCTGCAGTCTTTGAAAGATATGAAGAATGTCTATCTAAAATATATCTCTGTATATCTAGAAAATCCAACTAACATGACTACAAGCTTTACTATTATCGATGATTATCCATTAACAACCTATGTTTCTTAATTATACAGTACATATTTAAATGAACTACACAATCACAATACCTTAATCAAAATCAGAAACACTTATACATATAACAAAATTGACCTTAAATCTCTATCAATAAAGCAAAATCTATACTAATGCAAATTATTCATATCTATATCATATCCCCCTTTAAATGTAAAAGAACATTTATAACCCATATTTGGGAACATGGGCGCAGTTTTTTCTCTCCAAACTGCTTCCTGCTGAATGGGGGCGTCGTTAATTAGGTCTTTCATGGTATAACCTGTGTGCTAGTTTCATCTCAGTTGGCAGTTATGCAAAGCAATTTTCTGAGGGTGTTCACAGGAACTTTTCGGGAGGTCGTGGTCTATCATACCATATCGGGATAAATGCAATCCATAAGGTCTGATCCTCTGTGAAAACAAAAGAAGAATCTCTTTTCCAAAGTATCATATCCTTAGATCCAAATTCTGAAATCATACCCTCATGATATCCGTACTGGTTCCACTTGGCAGCCCATATAATGAAATGTCTCTCTGTACTTAGCTCCTTCACAGTCAAAAATTTTAAAGAAAATACAATGTACATAATCCAGACTCTCTGTGAAATTTCCATTTTTACGTGGCTTATTTTTCTTTATTTCTTTTAATCTCTTAACTATCTGTACTCTGTCTCTTTAAAGACTTTACCTTTTTTTTAACATTAACTTTATTTTCTATATTCTTTTTCTTCTTTCTCCCAAGCCTACGTACATTCATCCAACAGTGTGACTCATTTAGTGGTCTGAATCTGTCCTATTGTGAATCTGCAATTTTTTACTATCCAGGAGCACTTTTCATTTGTGCCTTTAAATCACTAGGCGCTTAAGAATCTAAGCTGTGACATTCCTAGGTTAACTTTTTGCTTTTTGAGCGTATATCTTTGACTTGTAGACCAGGCTGTCTTTGAACTCTCAGAGATCCGCCTGTCTCTGCCTCCCAGGCATTGGGATTAAAGGTGTTTGCTACTACACCTTGAACTCACAGAGATCTGTTCGTCTCTACCTTCTAGGCACTGGGATTAAAGGCGTGTGCTACCACACCTTGAAGTCACAGAGGTTTACTTTAAGAATTTTAACTTTTAGTCTGCATATATTTTAACACTGTAAACCATTTAAAATTTTTCTTTCTCTTTGACGTTCTCTTTACTGTATCTGTTTTTCTGACCACATGAGTCTTTAATGTACCAAGCAATATCAGTAGGACTAAAGCCGTGGCTTTGCCGGCTAGATGTAGCCCATTCCTTAGCTTTCCAGCCTCATGGCTGAGGTACTATCTGTAGCCATGTTTATAGCCACACCTCTATGGCGTTTCAAGGTCCCTGCCAGCCAGCGAGCTACAACAGACAACACTCAAGTCCTCTCTCGGTAGCCGGCCCTCCTGCCTCAAACAGTCAGAGTTTGCCCTGGCAGGACAGCCCAGAAAGCCGGCATTTTTAAACGGCACAGCTTTTTTCCTGCTACAGCTTAAAACCGAAAAGCATGCGTTCAGCTTTTCGTCAACACCGTTTAAGTGTTTCGTGGCAGGACCTCTTAATGAGCTGCAAGCTTTGCAGCTGAAGCTGAGTCAGGACGCCTCTCTTATATGAGAGCGCTTGCTTGCCTCTAGCAAGCAGAGCAGACCCAAGAAATTGCCATAAGAAACATGCTTTACTCTATTCTTTTCCAAGCTTTCTCAGGCTTTCTGTGGACTCAGCCACACATCTAGGTGCCATTTGTAGTAATAGGGGCAGCGGCGGGGCTGCATCCCCAACACCCCAGCCGCCTGCCCGGCTAGCTTTACCCGAAATAATTACACAGACACTGTATTCTTTTAAACACTGCTTGGCTCATTTCTACCTAGCCTCTTCTAGGCTAACTCTCACACCTGGACTAGCCCATTTCTTATCATCTGTATAGCACCGGTCTTACCAGGAAGATTCTAGGTCGGAGCTTCATCGCGTGTGTCTGCCCGGGAGCGGGGCATGGCGTCTCTCTCTGAGGCGTCTGCTCCCGAGAGGAGAGCTGTCGAGTCTGACCTCACTTCCTCTTCCTCTCAGCATTTTGTTCTGTTTACTCCTCCCACCTATCTCCTAACCAATGAGAGCCAAGCAGTTCTTTTTATTTAACCAATGACCTTCCTCCATCAGGCTATACTAGCTGGCAAGTGATCCTCTAGGACCTGCCTGTCTCTGCTTTTGCATGGCTAGGGTTAAAGTTATGTGTGATCATACTTCTTCACCTTGGTGTGTGTACCAGGGATTCAAACTCTAGGTCACCATGAAATTTTTTAAGTATTTATTTATTTATTATGTATATATAATTATAAATTATATATAATTATAAATTATATATAATTATAAATTATATATATAAATTATATATAAAATTTAAAGTGGCAGATGTGCAATTATAAAAAAAATTCATGGGCTGGAGAGATGGCTCAGAGGTTAAGAGCATTGCCTGTTCTTCCAAAGGTCCTGTGTTCAATTCCCAGCAACCACATGGTGGCTCACAACCATCTCTAATGGGGTTTGGTGCCCTCTTCTGGCCTGCAGGCATACACACAGACAGAATATTGTATACATAATAAATAAATAAATAATTTTTTAAAAATAAATTTTATCTTTCTCCTCTGTATACTTTAAAATTTACATTTGTTTATTTATTTTTATTTATTTATTGTGTATATAGTATGCTGCCTGCATGTCTGCCTTCATGCCAGAAGAAGGCACCAAATCTCATTATGGATGGTTGTGAGCCACCATGTGGTTGCTGGGAATTGAACTCAGGACCTCTGGAAGAGTAATTAGTGCTCTTAATGTCTGAGCCATCTCTCCAGTCACATCACCAAATACTAAGATAATGTCTTGTCAAGCAGCACTTCCTGGATTTACCTTAACTAATAAATAAGTTACTCTATACAGGGGTGGAAATGGTGCACAAATGAGAGAAAGTAAGAATGTTTAAAGCGTTGTAAGCAGTTTCACATACTGCAGAATATGTACCGAATGAAAATGCTTGCTTGATGCAGTGCTCACACTTGTAATCCCAGCTCGAGGAAAGTGGAAACTGGAGAATTAGGAGTTCAAAGCCACCCTCTGCTAAAAGAACGAGAGGACCAGATACCTAGGTTGCCCACATCCCAGTGCCACAAGAGAAAATAGGTTTGTGTCCAAGATTCAAGGTTTTGTTATTGCAGTGGACAGTGGTCTTCAGATTGTACAGAGGGAACATGACCCACATAAGAAGAGAGACAGTCCAGGGGCTGGCCCCATAGCTGGAAGGAGTGAGGCTTGCTCACACAAGAAGTGCCAGATAGAGGCAGGCTTGCACATGCAGGCTGCCTGACTCCAGTCCTGAAGCACTGCCCTCTTAGACGAATGTAAAATACAGACAATAATCCGTAGCCATAGGCCTTGCAGAAGTCTACCACACGTTACGTGCAGTAACTGCTGTACTGTCTGTTTGTCAGCATGAGCCCAGGGCTGGCTTCAGAACTCAGCCTCTAAATTTCTTGTTGTTTCATTTATCCTTAGCTTCTTAGACTTCAGTTTTGAACACTGGCTTGATCACTTCTTTTATGAAATATTGGCAAAATATCTGAATATTTTCTTTTTGATTTTAGTATAATTTTAAGTTTTGAAACATGGACTTGCTATGTATCTCAGACTGGCATCAAACTCACGATTCTCCTTTCTCCGACTCCCAAGTTCTGGGATTGTACTTTGTGTCAACATGTCTGGCAATTGCAATTTTTTAAAAATACCATTTGAGAAAGTAACGTTGAGGTGGGAGTGACGGCACATGCCTGTAACCCCAGGCCTTGGGAGATGGAGGCTAGAGGAGCAGGAACTCAGGGTTTTTATCTTTGCTATCCAGAGAGCCTAAGGCAAGCCTGTCCCATATAAGACCCTATCTCAAGAGAAAAAAAAAGTACTGAAATGTTTTAAAAGCAAGTTGACTTATTATAATATTTGTAAAAGGACCAATAACCTCAGTTCACTATAGTCCACCCCAGGTGCTGTGTGCTACACGGGCTGCATTCAGGCCCAGAAGAATGCATGGAGAGGGAGGAGAAGTGGAGCCAGAATCCCTGGCCACCACAGACATCGAATCATGTGACCTTTTGAGTCATGTGATTGAGTTCATCTTCTTCTGTGATTAGAAGGGACCAGGGCATTTCAGCATCCCATTGATGAAAGAGCTCTCAGCCCACTCCTTACCACACCATCAGAAAGAAACGTTCGTGTCAGTTAGAGGAATACTGTTTAGTCTTCAAAGTACCTTAGTTTTTATGGAAAAGGAATGCCTTGCAGGAAGCTGTTCAATATACTTTGTAAAAAGTCAAAATTAAAAGGTTAATACCTGTTACTTTAAAAAAATTATCATGGTCTTTTTGTTTAGTAGGTGAAATATGGTACAACGAATTTTCATAGTTTCTCTTTACTATTAGTGACTGATCTGCCATGGGAACTAGGCTTATCCCCTCAGAAAGGCCGAGTTCTCCCCACTCTGTCTCTGTGCCAGTCTCTCTGATGCTTTTTTTTTTTTTTACACCACAGTGCTGTGGTGTGTGCTTACAGCTGAAGCCGCTCCTGAGGCTGAAGATTGCTTCAGGCCAGGAGGTTATCGCCAGCCTGGGCCACACAGGGACGCCCCATTATAAAATAAAAATAAAAGTAATCTGAAGATTCAGTTGTGAATAACCACATGTGCTGTCACTCATATAAATAAAAAACAGTGGTGCTTCTCATGAGAAACGTTGGAGTGAATTTTCTAACACAATATATTTTAATTATGCCCCCCTCACCTCTCCAGTTCTTCCCAGATCTTCCCCACTTCACCCCTCACACTGCTCAGCCAACTTTGTTTTCTGTGTTTCAGCACAGACACACACACACACACACACACACACACACACACACACACACACACGGAAACCAAAATAAATAAATAACTAGTAAGACAACCAAACAAAACCCCCAAATGAAAGGGATGCCCATAAAAATAATATGGAGTTTATTTTGTGTTGGCCAACTCTTCCTGGGCCTGGGGCCTGTCCTGGAGTGTGGTTGTTATACCCAGTGACACTTCACTGGAGGAAACCGATTTCCCTTCATCAGCAGGGATCATTTGCAAACAGCTTCTTGATTAAGAGTCAGACTCTGTGTCTACATCCCCTCTCAGTCCGGGGCCCCATCTGGTTTGGGTCTGGGCAGGACTTGTGCCTACTATTGGGGCAAGGCTTTTTTTTTTTTTTTAACAGTTTTGCTGATGTATAAAGTCCAGTGGTTTTATAGGTTTTATCAAATGCTCATTGTGTTTGAGAACACCTCTATTTATTGGGATGTATTTTAATTATAGGTGTGAATTTCTTCGAAGTAAGAAATCCTCGGAGGAAATTGCCCAGTATATTAAAAGCTACGAGGGATTTGTCCATGTTACGGTAATTCACAGCAGCAAACTCTTCCCACTGGTGTGGAGTCATTGAGGAGTTTTATTTTTTCATAGATTTCATGCTCCTACATCTCATCCGCAGAGTGGAGACGCAAAAGTCTTGCTAAGCTGCAACTATGTAGACGTGGTTTTTCAGGCAGACTTTGGGTGGCTTCTGCTACTTTCTCCGTCTTCTCTCTGACTGAGCCCACTTCCCCAGTTTCTTTTTGCTGCCCCCATCTAGGTGCCCGACCCAGTCTTCTGTCCTAGCACCTGGCGACAGCAGGGCTCTCAGAGCTGGCTCCCGCCCCTGGTTGTCTAGGGTCTACACTAGTAGGGACTTCCTAGTGGGAAGCGGTGGGAAACTTAGCCCACACAGAAGCCAAAGGAGAATGGAATGGCTGATGACCCAGAGGCTGTGTCTGCAGAGAGCAGGGCTGAGAGTCTGGGTGCAGTTTTCTCGCCCAGAAGGGAGAGTTGCTCAGTTGGAAAGGTCCTTCTGAGGGGAGCTTCCTTCCCATGGCGCAGTTCCCCCTGAGCCAAATGCATCTGTGTGTGTGACTGCAGTTCTGTTGCTGAGCTGCGTGTCTGTTGAGAGTGACCCCGAGAAAGCTCCCATTTGCACAGGTAAACATTCGCCGCTGGTCTGTACTGCATAAAATTCCCGAGATCAACAGAAATCGGACTAAAGGTCTGCTTTGCCAACACTTCCGCTGCTCTAGTGAAATGTCGCTTTAGTGCTGGGGGCAGGGGAGTCCTTCAGTTGCAGCTCACAGACAGAGGTCTATTTTATAAATCAGTCAGTAACCTGAATTTTTTTCCTTCAGGGAGAACATTTTCTGAATTCCTGGGTCAGAAGAGAATTACCTATGGTGTCAGGTAAAACCTCAGGCACTTTCTAAATGCTTTGCTTGTTTATTTCCTTTCCGTGAGTGAGTTGAAAGCCAGTCTGTTTTTAGCCAGTTCTGTTTCCAGGACAGCCAGGCAGGGCTGAAGGAAGGAAAGGAAGAAGAAAGGGAGGGAGGGAAGGAGGGAGGGAGGGAGGGAGGAAGGGAGGGAGGGAGGGAGGAAGGAAGGAAGGAAGGAAGGAAGGAAGGAAGGAAGGAAGGAAGGAAGGAAAGGAGAAAGAAGAAAATAATCAACCTACATTCCAAAACAAGCAAGCAAACAAACAATAATAAACAAACAAACAAATAAATGAGGCAAGTTGGTTGACTCCCTGATTGTGTTTTTTGTCCCCGTTCTTTCTTAAACAACACAAAAAGAGAGAAAAGAAAAATAACAACAATAAATAAATGAACAAATAAATATGCTATTCCCTATTATTCCATGGTTCGATAGAAGTAAAAAGTAAAATAAAATAAAGACATATAGACTGTAAAAATATTTTTCTTAGTTATTCTTGGATTGTATCTTTTATTCTTTTGTGCTTTTCTAACCACTCTCAATTATTTTGATGCAAGCACAGTACATCAGATCATTCCATCTACACACACAGCTAACTTGAACTTTTCAAATGCTGGTCTCACATACATCTGTTTTTTTCTCTCTCCCCACAACTCCCAAGCTTACTGCAATGATAGTGTCTTTGCTAATGAAGAGCTAAGGCTGGACACTTTTAAGGACTGGCCCCAAGAATCACCCGTGGCTGTTGAAGATCTGGTCAGAGCAGGCCTTTTCTACACAGGTGAGTCAGTATTTGCGTCCATCAGATGTTCTGGTCCAGGTGAGTCAGTATTTGCGTCCATCAGACGTTCTGGTCCAGGTGAGTCAGTATTTGCGTCCATCAGATGTTCTGGTCCAGGTGAATCAGTATTTGCGCCCATCTGTTGCTAAGGAAGAATGGGAGAAAGTAGGGTGTGGATCACTTTTTACCATATAGTGCTCACAGGAGAAACAAAATTCATTTCCTTAGTTTCAACCTATGAAGGATCTTCCACAAGTTCCTCATCTCTCTTTTGCTGCTGCCCCTCAGAAGCTCCACTTGGTAATAGACGAAACTCATTCCCCTCAGCTGGGTCACTGCCTAAAGTACAAGGAGAGGAAGGAAAAGATACGATACCCTCCCTGGTTATCTTGCTAATGTTCCTCCGACCAGGTGCACTCCTGAGTTGAGATGGAGTTTTGTGTGGCTCTGTCACTGTGGTAACTAACATAGCACTGTGTGGTTGTCAGAGCAGTTCAGAATGTGAATTGTGGAGACACTTTACCTAACAGACGTATTCCACTGGCACGAACGGTCTTTTTACCTCACAGTCTTAATCCTTTGTCCCTTCTTTATTGCGTTTCCTCTTGCCAGCCTTCATCAGGTCTCATGGGCAACGTGCTCCTATTTTTAGTGAACTAGACCTGGAAACAACGTGGGAAGAGACAAGGAATTCTTCACGATCTCACTTACAGAGAGCCCCTAAGCTTGCTCCTGTGTTTCTCCACCTCCTATCCTCACGTGTCTTCTTTCTTATTGTTTGTCTGTGAGAGTTCACCATGTCATCATTGTCCAAATCAGACAGAAATCTCTACTCCCACGGAGCTTCTGTTCTTTGAAAATCTCTTAGAATGACAGGGCTGAGATGGTCAAAATACACAGTGCACAGGAGCATTCAGTGACTGTTGCTGGCCACCCCATTGGAGGACCGAGAGTCCCCTGTGAACTGTTGCCCCCCATGACCCATGCATGACTTTGCCACACAATTCAATTGGGGATGCAAATAGGGTTTTACTCTCAAGATCTTGAGTTATTATCTGCGTGTGAGTTGATACGCATGTGTTGGAGTAACACACTGACCACATTTTCTTACTTCTAGGCATAAGGGACACTGTCCAGTGTTTCTCCTGTGGTGCATATATGTGGAAATGGGAGGAAGGTGACGACCCGTTAGAAGATCACACCAGATTTTATCCCAAGTGAGCAGGATGAATTCCCATAACTTTGAATGTACTTCAGCAGTTATTCCGTCACTGCTCTCAAACCTGCTTTCTCTGTGGATAGTCTCTGCCCATCTTCCAGTTCCCACTATGAAGGACACATACTTTATCTTCATCTCCTTCCTCCCATGACATCTTCCCTGTCTAGCTTTCCTCTCATAGTTAGACTTGGTTTTTACTGGAGATATATATATATATATATATATATGTTTTTCAAGACAGAGTTTCTTCTCCGTGCTGCTTTGGAGCCTGTCCTGGAACTAGCTCTTGTAGACCAGGCTTGCCTCGAACTCACTGAGATCTGCCTTCCTCTGCCTCCCGAGTGCTGTGATTAAAGGCGTGTGCCACCACCACATGGCAATACATATGCTTTTAAAGACGGGATCTTGCTATATAGCTCATACCATTCCAAACTGTCTATGTAGCCCAGTTGAATTTGAAGTCATGACTTTCTTCATCAGCCTCTAAAGTGATGAGTGTCCAGGGTGTGCGTGGCAGTTTCATACTGTTTCGATTCCTTTGATTAGAAACTACTTTCCCCCTCCTAGAAGCTTTTAGAATTTCCTATTTCCAATATCTAAGATTTCATACATAATATTTCTTTTTTTGTAAAAAAAATTTCTTTTCCCAATGCTGGGAATGGAACCAGTAAATTGGGCGACTCTCATTCCCTTTCTGTGCTTCAAGTTTATTTTTACTCATTTTCTACACATAAAAAAACTCTCTAGAAATGTTCAGTTGCAAGAAGAAATTTGTTATTTTTACTAAGTAATTCTCTTGAATTTTTCAGAACTAAATACCAGTATGTGCAGAGTTAAATGTGAGTGTTGTGACTGGACAGTGGTGCACACCCGCAGTCCTAGTTCACAGAGAAGGCACTGTGTGGTTTTCTTTCATATGAAATCATTTAGTACGAGTGACTTTAAAACCACTTTATTTCTAAAGTCAAGCAAGTGAATACAGAAAAGCACAGTTGAAGATGTCTTTTGGTTGTAGTAATATGGGCGGCGGCAGGGTTGCGTCCCCAAACACCCCAGCCGCCTGCCCTGCCCGGCTAGCTTATGCCCCGAAATAATTACACAGACACTGTATTCATTTAAACACTGCTTTGGCCCTTAGCTCTAGCCCTTACTGGCTAATTCTCACATATTAATTTAGCCCATTTCTAATCATCTGTGTAGCGCCCCTAGGTGCGCTTACCGGGAAGATTCTAGCCTAAGTCCATCCTGGGTTGGAGCTTCATAGCGTGCGTCTTCCCTGGAGCAGGTAGCATGGCGTCTCTCTTGCGTCTGCTCCTCAGAGGAGAGCTGCGGAGTCTGACCTCACTTCCTCTTCCTCCCAGCCTTCCCTTCTGTTTATTCCACCCACCTAAGGGTGGGCCTATCAAATGGGCCTAGCAGTTTCTTTATTGCTTAAACAATGAAATCAACAGATTGATATATGACACTCCCACATCACTTCCCCTTTTTCTGTTTAAACAAAAAAAGGAAGGCTTTAACCTTAACATAGCAAAATTACATATAACAAAACAGTTATCAAGTAAAAGTTACATCAGAAACATTTATACATATAACAAAATTGACCTTAAATCTCTATAAATAAAGCAAAATCTATACTAATGCAAATTATTTATACCTATATCATATCCCCCTTTAAATGTAAAAGAACGTTTATAAACCATATTTGGGAACATGGGCACAGTTTTTTCTCTCCAAACTGCTTCCTGCTGAATGGGGGCGTCGTTAATCAGATTATTTAGGGTGTAACCTGTGTGCCAGGTTTATCTCAGTTGGCAGTTGAGCAAAGCAATTTTCTGAAGATGTTCACAGCAACCCTTCAGGAGGACGTGGTCCATCATACCAAATCGGAATAGAAGAAATGAACAGGGTCTCATCCTCTGTGAAAACAAAAGAAGAATCTCTTTTCCAAAGTATCATATCCTTAGATCCAAATTCTGAAATCATACCCTCATGATATCCGTTCTGGTTCCACTGGGCAGCCCATATAATGAAATGTCTCTCTGTACTTAGCTCCTTTACAGTCAAAAATTTTAAAGAAAACACAATGTACATAATCCAGACTCTCTGTGAATTTTCCATTTTTTACGTAGCTTATTTTTCTTTATTTCTTTTAATCTCTTAACTATCTGTACTCTGTCTCTTTAAAGACTTTACCTTTTTTTTTTAACCGTTAACTTTATTCTCTATATTCCTTTTCTTCTCTCTCTCAAGCCTACGTACATTCATCCAACAGTGTGACTCGTTTAGTGGTCTGAATCTGTCCTATTGTGAATCTGCAATTTTTTACTATCCAGGAGCACTTTTGATTTACGCCTTTAAATCACTAGGCGCTTAAGAATCTAAGCTGTGACATTCCTAGGTTAACTTTTTGCTTTTTGAGCATATATCTTTGACCTGGAATAACCCTGTAGACCAGGCTGTCTTTGAACTCTCAGAGATCCGCCTGTCTCTGCCTCCCAGGCATTGGGATTAAAGGTGTTTGCAACTACACCTTGAACTCACAGAGATCTGTTCGTCTCTGCCTTCTAGGCACTGGGATTAAAGGCGTGTGCTACCACACCTTGAAGTCACAGAGGTTTACTTTAAGAATTTTAACTTTTAGTCTGCATATATTTTAACACTGTAAACAATTTAAAATTTTTCTTTGTCTTTGATGCTCTCTTTACTGTGTATCTCTCTTTTTCTGACCACAAGAGCCTTTAATTTACCAAGCAATATCAGTAGGACTAAAGGCGTGGCTTTGACGGCTGGATCCTTAGCTTTCCAGCCTCATGGCTGAGGTACTGGCTGCAAGGTCCCTGCCAGCCAACGAGCTACAACAGACAACACTCAAGTCCTCTCTCGGTAGCTGGCCCTCCTGTCTCAAACAGTCAGAGTTTGCCCTGGCAGGATGGCCCAGAAAGCCGGCATTTTTAAATGGCACAGCTTTTTTCCTGCTATGGCTGAAAACCGAAAAGCATGTGTTCAGCTTTTCATCAACACTGTTTAAGTGTTTTGTGGCAGGACCTCTTAATGAGCCGCAGGGTTTTGCAGCTAAAGCTGAGTCAGGAAGCCTCTTGGGGCTACCAGGTAGGAGCGGCACTCAGCACTTTAATTCTGAGACTGAGCGTGTAACACAGAAATTCTTTTCATCCAAGTTACATCCAAATCTGACACGCAGAGCACTGTGCAGTCTGAAAACACGTCTCTGTATGGCGGCAGGAATCTGCCATGCTCTTCCGCCTGCCTAAACCTGATTCTGCCTTCTTCCCAGGAGCAGGCGGGGAGCTCTGAGTCATCGCACGGTCTCAGAGCACTCTCCTTCCGATCCCAAGCGGGAACACAAACATAAAGCCAGAGTTTGCACTGGCGGCACAGCCCCAGGAAGCCACGCTTTGAAATGACACAGCGTTTTTTCTGCTGCTGTTGCCGAATCAGGAAATCTCTCTACATCACGCCACCAACAAACAGCAAAAATCTGTGTTAAACGCTCTCTCCCTTATTTTTAAGCCTTCTCAGGTTTTTTAAGTGGGTTTAGTCTATCACGTGGGCGCCATTTGTAGTAATATGGGCGGCGGCAGGGTTGCGTCCCCAAACACCCCAGCCGCCTGCCCTGCCCGGCTAGCTTATGCCCCGAAATAATTACACAGACACTGTATTCATTTAAACACTGCTTTGGCCCTTAGCTCTAGCCCTTACTGGCTAATTCTCACATATTAATTTAGCCCATTTCTAATCATCTGTGTAGCGCCCCTAGGTGCGCTTACCGGGAAGATTCTAGCCTAAGTCCATCCTGGGTTGGAGCTTCATAGCGTGCGTCTTCCCTGGAGCAGGTAGCATGGCGTCTCTCTTGCGTCTGCTCCTCAGAGGAGAGCTGCGGAGTCTGACCTCACTTCCTCTTCCTCCCAGCCTTCCCTTCTGTTTATTCCACCCACCTAAGGGTGGGCCTATCAAATGGGCCTAGCAGTTTCTTTATTGCTTAAACAATGAAATCAACAGATTGATATATGACACTCCCACATCATTTGGTATGGCAGCCTTTGCAGGCTTGGAGAGCGTAGCCGCATGGAAGCCCGCTGTTCTGTTCTGTTCCACAGGTGCCCTTTGGACATCGGAAGCATAAGTAAAGTTGTGCTACATTATTTTGATGCTAGAAGAATTTAAGTTTTATTTGTTTAACTTTTAAAGACAACTCTCTGTTTGTGAGATAGAATGGTGATAGCAGGACAAACCCTTACACATATTCTTCTAAAGGCTATTACTATATATTAGTTTTAAGTAATAATGGGTTTAATTTTGACATTTTTATACATGTATACAGTGTAGTTCAGTTATGTTTACCACCATCCCCCTGTTACCCTCACTTGTCTTCCTTTCACTCCCATTAACCCCTCCTCTTGGGAGCATGTGTTGGAGGCCAGCTGGGACTCCATAGTGAGATCCCATCTAAACTTCCTTAACTAAGACTGTTTTATTTTCATTGTGAGTTTGAAGATGCTTGAGAGCAAGGCTCACTTTTTTCTTTTTACTTGTGTGTAGTAGGTAGTAAATTGGGAAGACAGGGCCTTCTTAATCCTTGTGCTGATAAGTTAGGATGCAGTCTAGTTTCATTTAGAGCTTTTTCTAAAAAAAAAAAAATCTATCAACTCCATCTTTATGTGAAATTTTTTTTGTTTCTTCTGCCTTTTTTTTATTTTAAATTACCAACTGTCTTTATGTTAGTACCCAGAATATTTTCATGTACGGTTGTGGTGGTTTAGATGAGAAATGTCTGCCATAGCTCATATATCAGAACCCCGGGTCCCTAGTTTGTGGCATTGCTTGGGAAGGTTATAGAACTTTTAGGTAGAGGAGCCACGCTGGAAGAAGTAAGCCACTGGAAGTGTTCTTTGAGTGTGTATAGCCCTGCTATACTTCCAGTTAGCCCTCTCTGTTTCCTATGTTTAGTGGATTTTTTTTAATCTTTGGGGGCCCACCAGACAGCACCCAAATAAGTACATGGAGACTTAGTCTTACTTATGAATACCTGGCCTTAGCTTGGCTTGTTTCTAGTCAGCTTTTCTAACTCAAATTATCCTGTTTTCATTTCTCTTTAACTATGTTTTGCCTCTTGGATTTTTACCTTTATTTGTTCTATTTTCTTTCTTTCCTTTTTACTCTGTGGCTGGCTGTGTGGCTGGCCCAATGGCATCTTCCTCTCCTTTTCCTTTTTTCACTCCTCCCCTAGATTTCTCCTATTTATTCTCTCTGCCTGGCAGCCTTGCCTATTTCTTTCTCCTGCCTTGCTATAGGCCATTCAGCTCTTTATTAGACCAATCAGGTGTTTTAGGCAAGCAAAGCAGCACAGTCAGGTTCCTGGTGTGGGTGTGGCTAGGGGACAGCAGAGGCTGAGTGGAAGAGACTTGTAGGTTCTGTACTGCTTCCTGCTGGCTCTCTCCTGGAGGCCAGATGGATGTGGCTATAATGTCCACCCTGTAGTACTGGCTTGCCTGTTTGTGATGCTCAAATAAATGGAAGCATAGGGCATGATTCTTTAGAGGTTGGCTTGTTTTGTTTCACATTGTTTCTCAGACTAGCTTAGAAGTATGAACACGTTTTTAGTTCACTTGTTTTTTGGCACATAGCATTCAATAACTTATTTGTGCTGTTGATTTAATGCTTGGGCTATTTTGAGTGTTGCCCTGTGGATATTCGCCTATGTATTTTCTAATGCTCATAAGTCTTTCTCGAAGACACAGAAGAAAGTAAGGAATCTTAGTTGTACTGATGCACATTCCTACTAACATAGATAAGCTTACACTGCTCTGAAACTTTTCAACTTGACATTGTATCGTGGGTGTTGTGGTACAGGCGTGGGCTTAAGCAAGTCCGTCGAAAGAAGGCTCAGAGACACTTTGAGAATGAACTTAGCCTTTTGCAGCTGCAGGGGTCTCCAGCCTTGATGGACTGAAGCACTTCCCCTTCACCCAGGGCATTTTTACTTTTCTCAGTATTTACAATTATGCCAGTTGATCTCATATGCTCAAAACAACCTGATGAAGCTTCTAAAAATACAATGCCAAGCACAGTCTTGATAAAGGGTTTCTCTCCCAACCTTTGTATCTTGGGAAGCTCTCAGACAAGATTCACATAGAGCAACAAAAGGTATCTGTTTCTTGGAGTTAAATATTCACCTCTGTTCTTTGCAACCCTGCTTCTCGTCAGTTTCAATGGTTTTTCTCATTGTTGCTGCCATCTCAGTGATCTTGTCAACACTTGCTTGTAACTCTTTCCCATTTGTTTCCAAGTGCTTCCTCTCCAGTGCACCTGGAAGTGCTTTAAGGATGTGCAGAGATGTACCACGGAAGAGCCGCCTGCTGTTGTTGAGATGTGCTAGGCTAACCTTGACTGTGGCTCTTCTGACTGCAGTATCACATCTCGGTCATCATTTTTCTATCCCTCAGCACTCTATAAACTTTTGTTTCAGGTACTTGCTCATTCTTAGTTTTAGTGCAGACTGGTGTTCTTCCAAAAATGTCAGCTCTTTGTCCTCTTGCTGGATTCTCACAGCTAGCGTGACTGTGGTTGACGTCTGGCAACATCATTAAGTTCTTGATTATTTTCCCGATGCTGCTAATTTGCTTCCACTGACTTGCTGAGAGTAGTGAGTGGTCTGCTCAGTGAGAGACTGCTGTATTTTCCCGGTCTCTCAACCTTTCAACAAGGACTTTGGTGCCAGAAAGTTCCTTCCCTTTCTCAGTTGCAGAGAGGAGCTCCGTGGAGCATGGATGGGGGTGGTGGCTGGGCCGGGGGCAGGTCCCTGGACTCACTCAGGAGTGTGTTACTTCACTCACTTGGTTTTGGTACCCCTCAGCTGTCAGTGACAACAACAAGGACCTTCGAGACTGAGGAACCCAGAGGACTGTTCCTATGCCCTTACTCTACCTCTAGGGAGTGGCTGCACAGCCCTGGAAAGACAGCAGAGGTGACTGAGAGGCCCACACTCTGACCCTATTCCAGGCTGAGATAAGTCTCCAGGTTTTGTTTCTCTGTTGTCTCTCTGTCCCCTGCTTATCCACAGAGATGGCTTTTCTCTTTTTTTCACTCTTAGAAATTTATTTATTTTAGTGTGTGTGTGTGTGTGTGTGTGTGTGTGTGTCATGGAATGCCCTCCATCACTGTACCCTGTCTCTTGAGTCTCTCATTGACCTGGAGCTAGGCTAGAGTCCATCAGTGCTATGTGGGGAGCAGGAAACCTGGAGTGAAAGTACATTATTGACAGCTGCAGGGCCATGTCAAGCATCTCAGTGCCTCAGACCCTTCCCCTGCAGTGTGGATGTTGACAGTGTGTTAGTGTGTGCAGAATGCATCCACTGATGCTTCCTCCTATCTGATGTTTACAGCCCAAGGCTGCTTTCCTTTAGAGACCTCCCACAGAGACTAGCTAACCCTCCTCCTCTTCCCCATGTTGTACATAGTAAAGGGACTGAGTTTCTGAGTTGAGTAGGGGCTCACCAGAGCGAGCACACCCACCAGCTCCCAGCTCTTCTGTATCTGTGTCATTTCTTCCCCCCTGTGTTACCCCAGTCTGGTTTCCAGGGCCAAGCCATTTGGCAGTGCAGGCTACTAGTTTTGGGTCTCTATGTTCATTTTATCTGTTTGTATAGACAGACATTAACTATATGCACTCCCCCACCCTGTGCTCCATATATTCTCACCATCACTTACGAGCCACACGCACTAAGTTGTGGAAAGTCAAAGTGAAGACCCTCGGGGAGGACCTTCCCTCAGGAGGAGACCCCTAGACCTAAGGAACAGTCCGAGACCACTGGCTGCAACCGGCAAGAGGTTTCTTTATTGAGAGTACACAGGTACCTGAGGGCGGCAGAGTCTATTCAGAAGACTTGCCAGAGTCTATTCGGAAGACTTGCGAGCCCTCAGGCTAGGCAGGAGGTCTTTTATATGGAAACTGGCGGCAGAAGCAGGCATACAGAAGCAGACACGTGGTTACAGGGATCCCATTGGTCCTTTCAAATGCGGCCAGGGGTTTACTTGAGGACAAACCCCCTGGCTCTTGGCTGGGGACACAAACGTCTGATAACAGCTGACTAGGCTCTATCTAGGACATATGAGGTCTTCCCCAGAACTCTTCGTTCCCCTCCTAGGCCAGATATCTGACTGCAGATATCCTGTTTGGCAGCCTAGGAGTACTGACTTTACCCTGAACTTTACTTGTTTGTTTTAAAGCCTTGCAAAATGGCGTTACAGCAGCTAAGCTGGGGTCTTTCAAAAGTATATTATTATTATTATTATTATTATTATTATTATTATTATTATTTTGTTTAAGACAGGGTTTCTCTGTGTCATCCTGGCTGTCCTGGAACTCACTCTGTAGACAGACTACCTTGAACTCACAGTCTACCTCTGCCTCCCAAGTGCTGGGGTTAAAGTTGTTAGCCACCACTACCCAGCTGTGAAAGTCTTATATGATAAACACTGAAAGAGTCACAGAAAATGTTAGCTTTCTATTTCATTCTTATTTTTGTCCCTGTGTTAAAAACCCAATACAAATGCTTACTTGCATGGAACTATTTTTTGACTTTTTTCTCCTCTGCTTAGCTGTGTCTTTCTGCAAAACCTAAAGTCCTCTACTGAAGTGATTCCAGCCCTTCAGAGCGACTCTGCACTTCTGAAAGCCATGGTAATGGACCCCGCCCCTTCTCAGACTTGGCAGTTCTTGATCCTGTAGTTGAACACTGTTTTTGCCCATTGTCAGTATAGGATTAAATAAATTCTACAAATCTTTACTAAGCAACTATGATCTGATAGCTGCATATGGGACTTCACAGTGAACAGAAGACGCACCTAGCACTACCTTTCCAAGTGACAGGATTGTAAGCTTGTGTGCCAACATACATAGCTGAGTTTTTATTATTGTCTTGCTTTATTTTTTGTAGTTCAAATGCAGGCAAGGACTCTGTAACTGACCTACATCGCTGACCTGTAGATGTGTTTCCTTAACAAAAGCAATGTGTAGCAAAATTGTAATCTAGATAATAGTTTGAACCCGACATTACTCAGGGATGCAAACTACCAACTGAGTAGTCACACACATGTCCTCACCTGGAGGTGGTAAGACAGTAGACTATGGATGTCACTCCCCAGAAGAACTAAAGCTTGGCATGATGCCCCATGCCTGCAAACAGGAACTCTGGAGACTGAGGCACAAGGCTAGCTATAAGTTTAAGGCCACCCTTAACTATGAGTCTCCTTATTAAAAATAACCAAATGGGAGGGAAATCAAAACAAAAGGAAAAACAACTTGGGTCAATTGACTAATGTCTTGTATTTGTAATTTTAAAATGACATTGAAGTCACTGAAGATGTAGCTCAACTGCAAAATGTTAGCCCACTATACATGAAGTCCTGAGTATCCTCAGCACTGATCAAACTGGATGTGGTAGAATACCTGGAGTCATAGCAGTGGGAGGTGGAGGCAGGGGGATCAGATGTTCAAAGTCCTGGTCAACACAACTAAGTTTGAAGCCAGTCTAAGTTAAACAAGTCTCTGTTTGAAAAACAGAAACAAAAATAGAAAGCAAGACATTGAAGCCAGGCGTTATGATTCATGCATTTAATCCCAGCACTTGGGAAATAGAGGAGGATCACCGTAGCCTATGTTAAACCTTTTCTCAAAAAGAGAACACAAAAAACTGTGTGTATGTGCATGCATACATAATAACTTCTCTCTACCCTAGTATGTGGTATTACATATGTAGTTGCTAGTAACCAAGGATGGAGCCAATATACAATGCTTTTTGCAGGACCATTCTTGTTCTAGACGCTACAATTTTGATTACCCCCATAGCAATCACCCATAGAGAGGATGTATATCCCATGCATTCACCATCTAGGAACACACTCTTGCAGGCGTGTGAGATCAACTCTTTCACATCTGGAGCACTCTTCCTTCAGTCAGCACCGAGTGTAGGCTGTGTTTAGAAGATGTTGGGTTTTGATTGATTGTATTATCAATTTGGTTGATAATACTGATTATGTTATCAGTGATAACATAATATCCAATCTTGATTTAAGACCCAGTTTTGATTTAATGATGGATTCTCGTTCAAAGGACAGCACAGGGGAAAGCAATCATGAGGACCCAGCGGCAGTTCACTCCACCATGGCCGGTAAGCACTGGAAAGCAACATGGGATTGTGTGTGTTTGTACCTAGGGTTTTGAGAGGAAAGTGTATTTGTGAATGTCCAGGGAGCTCTAGAGAGGAAAGAACAGACACGGAGAGTACTGTGGAGGAGAGCGTGTCAGCATTCCTGTGACATCTTGAGAATTAAGGACTAATGACACAGTCCTTGTGTCAGGTCCCAACCAGACAGCGTTAAAGGCTTTGTGCAGCAAGCCGGTTTCCTGAGATCTTAAATAATAAGTTGAAATGGCAGAGTATTCTTGATAAGCACACATTATGTCTAAGTCCCCAGGTCAAAGAGAACACTTGGACACATGACCTCACATTCTGATGATATGAAAAGGTCTGAGAGGATCTAAAGGGAGATCATGGACATTGGAGGAAAGTCCTAATCTGTCCCTAGCAAACAGGCAGAACAATGTAACAGACACCACAGATTTAGGATTGAGGGGTTTGACTGCATCTCCTACAGGGTCTCCCTTCTTCCCTCCACAGATGATGCTCCAAGAGAAGCCCAGGGAAGTGAATGTCCATGCAGTGGTGCCTGTCTCCTCTCCACAGACCTGGCTCGCAGGGAAGCCCAGTGGTTTCAAGAGGCAAAGAGTCTGAGTGAGCAGCTGAGAGGAGCCTACACCAAAGCCACTTTCCGCCACATGGATTTGCCAGAGGTGTGTTCCAGCCTAGGCACTGACCACTTGCTTGGGTGTGATCTGTCCATCGTCTCAAAGCACATCAGCAGGCCAGTGCAAGAGGCCATGATGCTTCCTGAGGTCTTCACCAACCTCAGCTCTGTCATGTGTGTGGAGGGGGAGACCGGCAGTGGGAAGACAACCTTCCTGAAGAAAACAGCTTTCCTCTGGGCATCAGGATGCTGTCCCCTGCTGAACAGGTTCCAGCTGGTCTTCTACATCTCCCTGAGGTCCACCAGACCAGACCAGGGGCTGGCCGACATCATCGGCGCCCAACTCCTAGAGGCAGGAGGATGCGTTAGTGACGTGTGCCTGAGCAGCAGCATCCAGCAGCTAAGGCACCGGGTGCTGTTCCTGTTGGATGACTACCGTGGGATGGACTCACTGCCCCAAGCCATACAAACACTGATTACAAAAAACTACTTGTCACGAACCTGCCTATTGATCGCTGTCCATACAAACAGGGCCAGGGCCATCCGCCCATACCTAGACACAATCCTAGAGATCCAAGAGTTTCCTTTCTATAATACTGTCTCTGTACTAAGGAAGTTCTGCTCACATGATATAACCCATGTGGAAAAGTTAATGGTATACTTTGGAATGAATGTGGATTTGCAGGGAATTCACAAAACCCCCCTCTTCGTGGCAGCAGTCTGTACTGACTGGTTTCAAAATCCTTCTGACCAGTCCTTTCATGATGTGGCAGTTTTCAAGCTCTATATGAAATATCTTTCCTTACAGCACAAGACTACGCCTGAGCCTCTTAAGGCCACTGTGTCCTCGTGTGGTCAGCTGGCCTTGCGAGGGCTTTTCTCATCTTGCTTTGAGTTCAGTAGTGAGGACCTCACAGAAACAGGAGTTGATGAAGATGAAGATCTTACCACCTGCCTGATGAGTAAATTCACAGCCCAGAGACTGAGCCCAGTCTATCGGTTCCTAAGTCCATTGTTCCAAGAATTTCTTGCTGCCATGAGGCTGACTGAACTCCTGAGTTCCGAAAGGAAGGAAGACCAAGATCTGGGACTTGATTATTTGAGACAGATTAACTCACCTTTGAAGGCTATGGGTGTCTACAACAATTTTTTGAAGTATGTCTCCAGCCACCCTTCATCACAGGCAGCACCAATGGTTGTGTCTCACTTGCTTCAGTTGGTGGATGATAAAGAGTCGCTGGAGAACATGTCTGAAGATGAGGATTATGGGAAGCTCCATCAAAAAACTCCTCAGTTGATGAAGTTAATTAAAGAAATGTGGCAGGTATATCCTGAAGCTTTTTCCTCATTCATCTCAGAACATCTATTGAGCATTGCTCTAAACATCGCCTACGTAAGCAACACGGTCGCTGCATGTTCTCCAATCATTTCGCAGTTCCTTCTAGGGAGAACACTGGCTTTGAATGTCCTCAATTTCCAGTACTTTGAGGACAACCCAGAGAGCCTGCTACTCTTGAGGAGTGTAAAAGTCTTCATACATGGAAAGAAAATGCCACCCAGACTAGGTTACTCAGTCATGGAAAAATGTTTGGAAACATTACAGCCACCAACAGTAGATGAGGACTACGCTCCTGCCTTTGAACATATGAAGGAATGGGAGAAAAATTTAGCTGAAAATGAAGATAATGTGAGGAATTTTATGAACAGCCAACCTCTGCATCCACCCAACATCAGTGCTGGCTATTGGAAACTGTCACCCAAGCAGTACAAGATCCCTAGGCTGGAAGTTGCAGTGGTCAACATGGATCCTGCAGACCAAGCACTGCTCCAGTTCCTAATGGAAGTCTTCTCAGCATCACAGAATATCGAACTCATTTTGAACCACAGCAATGGCTTTCTTGAAAGCACCCGCCCTGCTCTGGAGCTGCAGAAGTCCTCTGTCACCAAGTGCTCCATGTGTGGACTGGAGCTCAGCGCAGCAGAACAGGAGCTGCTTCTTACCCTGCCTGCCCTGCAGTCTCTTGAGGTCTCAGGAACAAACCAGTTACCAGGTAACCCTGAGTGTCACATACCCATTCTGGCTGACACTGTGTTTTCTCGTTCTGAGTTTTAGATGAATGAAGCTTCTCAGGCACAAGGTCATAAACGTGTCTTGAAAGAAGAGATCTGATCACTTTCATTGTTCGGGGCAGTGTATAAATCAGTGAAAGGTCCTGAATGACAGGATGGGCTTGAAGTCACTCAGACAAAACTAGGAAAACATTATCATCCCTCTCGTCCTCATTCCTCTCCCAAGGTCGTCAATAAGTTTGGATTGCTTGTTATCGGTAAATGATGGTCTGTGGGTAAGACAATAATGTAGAATTGTCTGCACCCTGGCTGCATGAAGGAGGAGGGGATTTAGCTCTGCAGAGGATTTTTTATACAAGTAAATATTTATGTCTTCTTCTAAGATGGCAGCAGAGATAAACTGTGTGCCAAACGATTCCTCAGAGAAGTGGAACGACCCTTTCACAAAGATCGGTCTCCTAAGATCATCAGACATATCAGACCTTTGCATTATGGTCCATAACAGCAGCAAAATTACAGTTAGGAAGTAGCAATGAAAATAATTTTATGGTTGGAAGTCAGCACAACATGAGGAACTGAATTAAAGGGTTGCAGCATTAGGAAGGTCGAGAACCACTGCTCTAAGCAATGTTTAATCGTTTTAATAGACTTTATAATGATTTTTTTATATATTGATTTTATTTTATCATTATTTTTGTGGTGTGTATTTGTTCATATGCATGTATGTGGGTACCTCAGAGGCCAGAAGAGAATGGCAGATCCTTGGAGCTTTGGTTACAGGCTGTTGTGTGCTGCCTAATGTGGGTGCTGGGAACCTCACTGGGGTCCTCTGCAAAACAAGAGATCTTGATTTCTGTGCCATCTTTTCAGCTCCTAGACTTGACTTATCTCTCCTTTAGTTCATTTCCGAGTTTTTATACCACCGTAAATATTTGATTTGTAAATTTTGTAGTTGTTAGTAGCAAAGCTTTGATTTTCAGTAGCCTGCTATATGCTCAAGTATGCTTTGCTCTGCATCATCCTTTTTCTTCCTTTTTTAAACATAAGTTCTTTATTGAATCTTTGGGAATTTCACAATATGCACTTCCACTTGCTTACATCCCAGTCCTACCATTTGCTTACCACCAAAACAAACCTATAGTTAAATTTGGGGGGGGGGCGCCAACCAGCTCCCAAATAATGACACAGAGACTTATTAATTATGAATGCTCGGACTTAGCTTAGACTTGTCCCACTAGGTCTTGTAACTTGATTTAACCTGTTTCTATTCATCTACAATTTACCTGGGGCTTTAACCTTTCTTTCATTCTGTATGTTTTACTTTTCTGTTTCCTCTGTGTCTGATTGGCTGACCCCTTGTGTCTTCCAGTTTTCTCCTTTTCTTTCTTTCTCAAACCTAAATTCCTCCTCCTACTTACTCTTCCTGCCTGGAAATTTTGCCTAAACCACCTCCCTCTCTATTGGCCATTGAGGTTTTTACTAGACCAATCAGGTGCCTTAGGCAGGCAAGGTAAATTAGCAGTACAACTTTACATAGTTAAACAAATGCAACACATCTTTATATAGTAAAACAAATATTTTGCAACACAAACCAAACCAAAATAAATGAACCACAGAGAAAAACAAAACAAAACAAAAAAACAAAGAAAAAACCAAAACGACACCAAAAAACCCTCTTTACTCCTCCATCTTTCCCACCTCTCCAGTACTTCTTCATTTGTCCTGGTGGCATTGGGAGCCACGATGTCACCATTATATCCTTTTGTCCAATCAGCTTTACTTGCAAATGTTCATTGCTACGAGTCTGATCCAAGGCCTCTGGTTTCTGGTATACCATCACCACTGGTTCCTCACTAACAACTCCTCTCAGATATCCAGCTGCTGCCTTGAGTCATGGAGAGCCTGTGGTTATCACTACATAGGACCAGTCCCTTCACAAGCTCCAGGAGGGGTAGATGTTAGGGTGGGCCAACCCTAGGTGAGGCTGGGTAGTAGTTGAGCTGGTCAGTCCAGGTGGCCAGCTGGGAGTGACCACCTCAGGTGAGGAAAGGAGCCAGCTCCCCATGCCCATGCCATCAGGGTCAGCTCTCCCCTGCCTTACTTGAGTGATGTGGCCATCTCTGCAGAGGCCAGCTCTCCTATGAGGGTTAAGGCCAGCTTTCTTGCTGCAGCATCTGGTGAGGACAGCACCCGCTATCCCGGGGCCAGCAAAGGGCAAGATCAGCTCAGCATGGCCCTGTGATTCCATCATGCATGATCCCAATGGCTCTATGAGGCTACATGGGCCACAGACATCAACACAGACCCAGACATAGTTCTCGGCAGGAGCTTGGGCCCGCACCACATCTGGGCTCTGGGTAGAAGCACAGGGCACTCAGTTCAGGATGGCTCTGGTGGTGGAATGGCTCCTGGACACCAACAAGGCCATAGGTTGCAGCCCTAACCCCAGGTTTACATGTAACTTTGGTGGCAAAACAGACCCTGACTGTGGTGGGACCAGGGACCCAGACATGAATTTTGGCAGCAGCCTGGTCTTATTTATTTATTTATTTTTAAAAATATTTCTTTATTTATTATGTATACAACATTTCTTCCATGTATGCTTGCATGCCAGAAGAGGGCACCAGATCTCATTACAGATGGCTGTGTGCCACCACATGGGAATTGAACTCAGGACCTCTGGAAGAGCAGTTAGTGCTCTTAACCTCTGAGCCCCAGGCTACTCATTTTACCATGGCCCCAGGGCATGTGTCGCCCTTGGATACAAGTTTGGCCCTAGATCTTGGGCATCCATGTGGCCTTCGATGGTAACAGGAACCTTGTACATCAACACTGACCTTAGCTGAAGTAGGGCCATGAACCTAGACATAGCCTCCAGCTGCAACCCTGGCCCAGATATTACCATGACATCAGGTAGCAGCTCAGCCCACTCAGATCTGCCTGTCCCCAGCTGCAGCACGTCCCTTGGCCACTGACATGGACTCAGGTGGCTGACTGACCTCGGGCATTCACACGGTCCTTGGTGGCAATGTAGGCCACAGACTTCAACACAGACCCTTACTGTAAAAGGACCACTGACCCAGACA
This sequence comes from Microtus pennsylvanicus, assembly GCF_037038515.1. Taxonomy (NCBI): domain Eukaryota; kingdom Metazoa; phylum Chordata; class Mammalia; order Rodentia; family Cricetidae; genus Microtus; species Microtus pennsylvanicus. The sequence goes on from NC_134584.1 coordinate 50,113,308, forward strand.
TGGTCCTTAGCAGCAGCTCATGTCTGCATGCCACCATGACACTAGGTGCCAGCACAGACCACCCAGACTCACATGTTCCTGGTGGCAACTCATTCCTCAGACACAAACACCAGCCCAGACCCTGGAAATCTACATGCCCCTTGGTTGCAACAGGAGCCACAGACATTGGCTCAGATATTAATTGGTATTAGATAACCAATTGACGTGTTCTTCTCTAGAGAAAACTATTTCTCCCATTACTGACATCCCTTAGTTTTCTGTAGTTCTTTGTGTAGGGTTGAAGCCTTATGAGTTTTCATTTAATTTGAGTACTATTTTCCATACTTTTACTCTATATCAGTTCCCGTCTTTAAAGCTGACTTACTGATAGGCAACAGGTAGATGAATTATTATGATAATGGATACTACTACTTTGATTTTTTGAGACAGGGTTACTCTGTGTAGCCCTGGCTCTCATGAACTCACTCTGTAGACAGGCTGGCCTTGAACTCACAGAGATCAGTCTGCCGCTGACTCCTGAGAGCTGGAAGAAAAGTGTTCACCACCACTGCCCTGCAGGATTTTATTTCTTGACCCATTCAGTCAGCCTGCATCATTCGATTGGGGAATTGGGCCATTAAAAATTGAAGTGTGTGTTGAAGTTATTATTGAAGTGTTTGTGTTGACCTCAGTCACTGTGTTGTTGTGTTCTCAGTTGTATTTTGTAGTTTAGTAATTGTATCTTCAAGTTTCTTTCCGTGTTCTTAGCTGTGCTCATCCCGTCTTCTGCCTGAAGTATTGCCTCCTTGTTCTATTTAGGTCTAGTTTGTTGGTTATAATTTTTAGGGTGCTTATATCATGGGAAATGTTTTCCTACTCAACTATAGCAGATAGTTTTGTGTTGCAAGGAGCCGCTTGTTCGGTCCAGCCACCCAGAACCGAAATAATCACACAGAAACTATATTTTTTAAATCACTGGTTAGCCCATTAGCTCTAGCTTCTTATTGGCTAACTCTTACATCTTAATTTAACCCATTTCTATTAATCTGTATATTGCCACGTGGCAGTATCTTACCAGGTAATGTTCCCAGTGTCTGTTTCAGGTGGAGGATCCATGGTGTCTCTCTCTGACTCCACTCTTCTTTCTCCCAGCATTCAGTCCATTCCTCCCTGCCTACCTAAGTTCTGCCCTATCAGCAGACCAAGGCAGGGTTTTTTTTTTTTATTCAGTAATGGTACTCACAGTACACAGAGGGGAATCCCATATCAGTTTTGCTCATTAGTCTAGGTTGGATGTGGTTTTTTAAGACTTGGGAATCATTGCTCCAGGATCTTCTGCCATCTAAAACTTCCAATGAGAAATCAACTGTTATTCTTATGGGTCTTCCTTTATATGTGACTTGTGTTTTTTCTCTTGATGCTTTCAATATATTCTCTTATTTTCTGTATATTTAACATTTTTTTCATTTTTGTTTTATTTTTCGAGACAGGGTTTCTCTATGTAACAGTTCTGGTTGTCCTGGAACTCACTTTGTAGACCAGGCTGGTCTCAAACTCACAAAGATCTGCCTGACTCTGCCTCCCAGGTGCTGGGATTAAAGGTGTGCACCTCCACCTCCTGGCTATGTATACTTAATGTTTTTTTAAATATTTATTTATTTATTTATTTACTCATTTATTTATTTATTTATTTATTTATTTATTTATTTATTATGTATATAATAGTTTGTCTGTGTGTATGCCTACAGGCCAGAAGAGGGCACCAGACCTCATTACAGATGGTTGTGAGCCACCATGTGGTTGCTGGGAATTGAACTCAGGACCTTTGGAAGAGCAGGCAATGCTCTTAACCGCTGAGCCATCTCTCCAGCCCTATACTTAATGTTTTAATTATGTTATGCCATGAAGAGTTTCTTTTCTGGTTCTCTATATTTGGTGTTCTCTGTGATTCTTGCATCTTCTCTTAGCTGGGGAAGTTTCCTTCTGTGATCTTGTTGGAGAGCTGATCTATACCATTCATCTGGAATTCTTCTCTCTCATTTGATCCTAAAATTAAAAAGGTTGGTCTTTTCTTGGTGTCTCACATTTCCTGTATGTTTCTTTTCTGTTTTTATTTTCTCCACATATTCTTAGCTTCTTTCATCTAGATCTTTATTTCATCTTCAAGCCCTCAAATTATAAGTTCTGCTTGATTCATTTTACTTGTAAGTCTTTCCATTGAGTTTTCTAGTTCAGTTATTGTGTTTTTCAATTTCATATACATATTAACTTGAGTTCTCATCAGTGTTCCTCTTTATTGAATTTTATTTTTCAAATCCTGGATTATCCTCATTATTCTCTTAGCCTTATGTTTCTGTTTTCTTAGGTATCACTCAGGTGTTTATGCTCTTTCTTATTAAGATGACTGAGCTATGTCATCTTTAAGAGGTGACATCATAAAAAATATCATCTTTAAAACTTCTCAAATTCTCCATAAACTTCTTGGTGAAGTTTATAGTTGTTCTTCTAACTTCTGCGTCCTGGGGTTCATCCAGGACAATCTTATTGACAGACATTTCCACAGGATGGTAGATTTGGCAGTCGGAGACTACTGTCTTGATCTTTCAGAGTCCATATCTTTGCGATGAACTGTCTTTTGTTAGTTTTGTGTCTGATATAAATAGAGCAGGTAGGGAAAACGACAGGATGTGTGGATTGAATTGAGCCTGATGTTGGTTGAATATGGCTCATGTGGATCCAGGACTGGGTTGGTACAAAAGATGCTCTGTCTGGTCCAAGACTGGAGTTGGGAGTGTATGCAAGAGTTGGGGTAGGTGTGAGGATGCGAGCATCAGGCAAACTCACCTAGCTAGAACCTCGAGGAGGATGTGTAGGACCTGGCCTGATAGAGAGGTTGGGGGCAGGGAAGAAGGCAGAGTGGGTCACAGCATAAGCCTAGATGTTGGTAGTGCCATAGGCAGGAGTGGCTAGACTAGGGCCACGATTTGGATGTGGAACCCAGGCTAGATCTAGGGTGTTAGAAATGGGTGAGTGGAAGGGAGATGTCAGATTTATCTGGTACTTGACCTTGGAAAAAGATATGCAGCATAAAAAGGTTTGGTAGAGAGATTCTGAGTTACATTTTTATATATATTGGAGTCCAGCTGTATTCTTTTGCATGTGCAAAACCAGTTGGTCCCACACGTTTGGTTGGAGAGCTCTGTTATTTATTTTGTGAGTCCAGAGAGCAGCACAGGCATTCCCCTATATATGACCAGCAGATTCAGGATCTTCATGGATGTACTTCTTAATGTTAAAATCTCTGAGAAGTCTTCTTATGAAATGATCTAAAAATCAAAGCACAGTTGGAACTCCCACTTGGGACTCTTGAGTGACGGGAACTGCGTGCTGCTTTCCAGATCAACTCTTCAGTAACTTGGACAAGTTCCCAAACCTGAAAGAACTCTCTGTGAGACTAACTGGCAAACCAGATGTGCTTTCAGTCATCCCTGGAGATTTCCCAAGCCTCCACCACATGGAGAAGTTATGCATCCAGACTTCCACAGAGTCTGACATCTCCAAACTGGGTAAGGATAGTGCCTGGATCTCCCAAGGTCGTGTTTCAGCTGGAAAAGCTACTTAGCTGATAATTGTTAGAATCATTAAATCATCAGTAGCTAAAACATCTGTGGGCCATACAGCATGAACCATGTCCTGGGGAAGGTGTAGGAACGCGCTCTTCCTTTTGAAGAGGGCAGACAATCATTTGTAACCTCAAGATCTTGACGTGTCTGTGACTCTTCTGAGCTCTTCACAAAGGCTAACTCACCCTTCATCCCCCCCAATGATTGTTGCTGGTTTTCAACTGGGAAATTGAGGTCAGAGACAGCTCAGGTTTGTCCAGCTGAGAAAATGCTTCCTCAAAGGGGAAGATTTGAGTCCACGGCCTGAGCTTTTAAACTCCCAGCACACTTCCTCTCCACGGCAGTTTGTGTGGTTCTTTTCTTTTGCTGTTGTTTTAGTGGAATTGCAGATCTGCCTGCTGAGGGAGAAGGAAATCTGACATGGGGCCACCTGAACCTTTTCTCCATTTCCCTCCACCCCAGGCTCCTGTTGGTGGACAGCTGTGCAGCCATCTTTCTAGAACATGGCATTTAGCAAGTGACTTAGGCACCCTCAGATCCTTAATTTGGAAAACCCTGAACACTGAGTGCTAAAGAAATGTAAAAATGGGACCAGAGTGAGGCATGGTAGTTCATGCCTGTAGCCCCAGAATTTGGGAGGCTGAGGCAGGAGGATTATCACAACATCAAAGCCAGTTTATTTCTATAAATAAAGTTATTTCCAGTCTACCAGAGATACAATTTGAGACCTTATCTGAAAATAAACAAAAGAAACAAACAAAAATATTTTGTAGGTTGGGAAGATCGATCAGCAGAAAAGGTACTTGCTGCCAAGTCTGATGACCTCAACCCCACAGATCCATATTGTGGAAGGAAGCAGCCAATTCTCCCACTTTCCCCTGAACTTTGCATATGTGCTGTGGCACATGGATGACACCCCAAATACCGTAATCATGTAGACAAATAAATAAGTTTACATATTTTTTAAGTTGTGCTTCAGAGTTGTCTTCTCTTTTTCATTTCCCTGTTAAGAATTCCTGCTGTGTCAGGGCAGTGTGCAAACACAGAGACATCAGGGTGCTGATGCTGAAGGTGAAATATGGAGAAGAGAAAACTGATCCAGAGAGGGCCAGGAACTTGCCCAGGTCATCTGCTCTCCAGTCAGCTGCAGAAGCTGAGCACACGCCCACCGTGGCCTGAGCAGTAGATCACTGCGTCACTGCCTGTTTAATTGGTGTGGCTGGAGATTATGGATTGGGAGGCCAGATTGAATACGAATTTGTAACCTTCTCTAATTTCTGAAACTCCTTCATCTTTTCCAGTTAAATTGATTCAGAACTCTCCAAATCTTCATGTTTTCCGTCTGAAAGATACTTTCTTTTCGGATTTTGAGTCTCTCATGACTGCGCTTGCTTCCTGCAAGAAACTCAGAGAGATTGAGTTTTCTGGACCACGCTTTGAAACCATGCCATTTGGTAAGAACGATACAGTGTTGACTTCAGGTGCTCCTGTGTACAAAGTCATTAAATACTCTAGAGTTCAGATGCAACTGATGTCACAGAAACCATGATAGCACTGACTTCAGTGAGGCTTTCCCAGCAGTGAAGTGATCTGTGTCTACAATGTAAACATTCCCTGTGCCTAGTCATAGTAATTCAATCGGAATATCATATTACCTTCATCACTTTGATATACTCTTCTTTCCACAGTATTCCTCCATGTTGCAGAACATATCTGAACTAACTAAATTTATTTTCCCTTTCCTAGTCACTATTTTGCCAAAGTTTGTTTCACTGAAGATATTAAATCTTACATGTCAACAATTTCCAGATAAGGAAACATCAGAAAAGTTTGGTAAGTTTATAAAAGTGTTTCTTAATGTGTTCTTTATTCTCCTCTCCTCATCCTTCTTCAGTGAACCCACAACAAAGTGAGCTGTGTCCCCTGACATCCATGGCAGCTGGGTCCAGGACCTCTGCTGATGTAAGCACTAGAAGATCCTCCACTCTGTGGTATAAAATGGTGCAGTGTTTGCTCATGACCCCACATATCCTCCATATACATTAATTCATCTCTTGACTGCTTACAGTGGCTAATGCCATGTAAATGCTATGTAAACAGGTGTTACTCTATGTTGTTCTGGGAATAATGATGAGGAGGAAATGTCTGTACACATTGATACAGACACGATTTTTCAAAATTGAATCGTGGTTGGTGGAATCTACTGATACAGAGGGTTTGCTGTATCAGCCATGCTGGTCCTTAGGAGGACACCATAGTGATGCTCAGTATCACCCCCGGATGCCGTCACTGTGGGTCCCACACATGTCATGTCAAGTCTAACAACCAAAGTTAGATCCCTGGGGCTCACATGGTGGAAGGAGAGAAGCAGCCCCTGTAAGTTGTCCTTTGACCCCACAATGCTCTGTGACATGTGGGTGCCAATCCACCAAACACAAACCTGACATAAGTAAATGAATATAAACAGAAAAGGGATGGGGAGGATGAATATCCCAGGGAAAGGCCACACCTCAGAGTGCACCAGACCCAGTCAGGAGGAGGTAAGTGTCCAGATTCCTGTGCCAGTCTGAGAGCCGTCCCCATCTCATGAAGGTATGTCCTCCTTTTTAAAATTCATTGCCTTGTGTGGGCTGGAGAGATGGCTCAGTGGTTAAGAGCACTTAAGAGCACTGACTGAAATTCCAGAGGATCTGAGGGTTCAATTCCCAACACCCATATAACATTTCACAACTGTCTGTATCTCCAGGTCCAGGGGACCCAACACCTCACAGGGGCATATATACAGGAAGACACCAATGCACATGAGATAAAAATAAAAGAAATAAATTTATTAACCAACCAGGCAGTTGTGGTGAATGCCTTTAATCCCAGTATTTGAGAGGTCAATCTCTGTGAGTTTCAGGCCAGCCTGGTCTACAAAGAAAGTTCCAGGCTAGCCAGGGCTACACAGAGTTGGGGAAAGCCAAAGATTAATCTGGAATATTACTTCATGCCAGAAAGTCTTCTAATTAGTTTCTGTGAGGCCACAGAAGTAGAGACTCAGTGACCTACAGAGTATACGCTAAGGGGAATTGGATGAGGGGTGGAAGGCTGTCAGAGTAGTGGACCGTGCTTTAGTGAGGAGGGTGGATGTCCTCAGAGTGATGGCAGGAGGCAGATGGCAGGGGAACAGGCTGAAGGCGCTGTGCAGCTAGGAGAGTGACCTGCAGTGGAGGCCGCAGTTAAGAAGAGAGAGCAGAAAAGGGGAGACAGCCTGGACTTGTGCTGAGAGACAGGTTAGGGAGGATGGAGGAGCCAGCTGCAGAGAGAGGCAGGAACAGTCATGTCCTGACCCCTTCTCTTTTCCGTGAAGAGGAAGTGACCAGGAGGGTGGGGCTCCTAGACTGTAGACATCCAAGTCATAGCTGCTCACGATGGGACAGCTGCTGAGGATGGCTTTGTGGTGTCTCCCTCAGCCCAGGCTCTGGGTTCGCTCAGGAACCTGGAGGAACTGCTCCTTCCCACTGGGGACGGGATCCAGCAAGTAGCCAGACTGATTGTCCGGCAGTGTCTGCAGCTTCAGTGTCTCCGAGTTCTTGCCTTTCACCACACCTTGGATGACGACAGTGTGATGGAGATCGGTGAGTTTCCCTGGGAAAGGGTTCCCCTGTGTGGAAGCAGTGGCGTCATTGGAGCTGTCTGCTGCAAATGTCTAGGATGGGAAAGTCTTCTAAACTGTTCCTCATGTCCACAACCAGTGTTTCCTCTCGTGTCCAGCCTCAGGTTCACCCTGGTCGAACTGGCAAGGTCGACAACCTCTCTTTTTTGAGGGGGTATAGAAGCCATCCACCTGTTGTTTACTTTCCTAGTGCTCGGAATTGAACTCAGTGACACACACACACACACACACACACACACACACACACACACACACACACACACACGACCAATAAATCTGTGTTCTGACACCTGGTGTTTCAGACACCTGGCAGATCCTCCGTTGGTCAACTGAATATTGATTATATGTAAACAAAGTGCAACACGCTGGAGAGTAGAACTGGATCAATTTTCCTGTTCACATTGCTGAAAACGTTATACAAGTGACTGTAGATCAGCCAGATGCTGACAGACCTGCACCCATGCCCAGATGCTCAGTCAATGTTCATTCTCCACTGTGCCCTCCACTTCCTCTACAGATGACCCCTGCATTGCTCTCCTTCACCAGAGATTCATTTGCCACGAGACTTTTCATGTTAAGAGGATCCTATGCCATAGGCGCTGTCCGTGTTGTCTGAAAATGTGTCTATGTTTTATATTCATAGTAACACATGTGACCAGAGGACGTTTATTTCTCTGTGTGTCGTTACTCCATTATCTGACCATGTCTGCACTCTATGTGTCCATTCAATAGACACTTGAGTTGTTCCTAGCCATGGTTTCTGTGGACTGTTTCTAAGAACATTCTCATACAATGTATGTGTTTAGTCATTTCTAGGGGTGGAATTTCTGAGTTACCTCACATAGATTATTTAAAACCAAACTTTTGGTTAGATGTATCACATGCTTGTGATTCAACACTTGGGAGGCTCAAGAATTTTATGGTTCAAGGTTAGGCTGGGTTCCATGAGATGTTGAGCACAAACAAATAATCAAAGGAGCAAAGATCTCTGTGGTATTGTGTCCATTTTCTCCCTCCACAGAGGTTGCTTCACATTCTGGGTGCAGAAGATCTTGTCCATTCCTTACATTAGACAATGATGATTCTTGTGGGTACGAAAACCCAAAGCTTTAGTTGAGGAGTGTCTTTCAGATTGACCAGCACCTGAAAGAAAAAGACAGAACTAGGAGAAAGAAATTTTGCCCCTTTTTGATGTGGATTTCAGAAAGCTAGGAAGACCCCACCAAACCTAATGGAGGCTTGGCTGGTAGACAATGCTCTAGGAATTCTGGGAAGAAAAGCTCGTTGTCTTAAGGTGAACCTATCCTCCTAAGTGTGGTCTCCTAGCCAGGTCCCTTACCTGCCCCACACGATTAACCCTCAAAGGAGGAGCTAAGAGCATTCTCCACTAGAGGTAGCTTCCATTCCTTCTGTCATAGTTAATCCCAGAGGGTGTGTCTAAATCTCCACTTGAGGTAGCTTCCATTCCTTCTGTCATAGTTAACCCCAGAGGGTGTGTCTAAGTCTCCACCTGAGGTAGCTTCCATTCTTTCTGTCACAGTTAACCCCAGAGGGTGTGTCTAAGTCTCCACCTGAGGGAGGTTCCATTCCTTCTGTCATAGTTAATCCCAGAGGGTGTGTCTAAGTCTCCACCTGAGGTAGCTTTCATTCCTTCTGTCGTAGTTGACCCCAGACGGTGTGTCTAATTCTCCGGCTGTGGGGCTGGAGATTCAGCACAGCAGTACTCATTTAGATTTTGTGAGGTCCTGAGTTCAATACCAACTACCACAAAAAGTCATTCAATCAACCAATCAGTTAATCAATTAAACTCTGCTACCTTGTCTACCTTCCTTATAGTTCTAGTTTGTCCTTCTGTCTCCAAGCTGGGAGCACAGCACGTGCAGGGCTGTGAGATCTTCCTGGTAGACCAGCTCTTGTGATGGCGACTCCTGCCTTACTCCCACTTCCTGTGTATTAGCATGGGTGTCCTGCATCCTTTTCATGTCTTTCTACTTCCTTTTACTTTTCCCCTATCTAGGCCTGACCATTTAAGGTATGTTTCCCGTACAGTTAGGTGGTTAGATTTTGAAAATCCAGGCCAGGCAGAAAGCAGTATTGTATTAGTTCAGTCCCAGCACTGGAGAGGAAGGCAGATCTCTGTGTGCTCCCAGGAATCATGGTAGCACTAATAATAAAACCCAGAGACAGATATTGGGGTTCTAACTGAAGATCAGAAAGGTAAAGATTCCAGCCACTGGCTCTTACTTCTACCTCAGAACAAAATGGGTGGTCCTGTCTCCATGAATCCTAGACAGAGACTGAGCCTGAGACCTGTCTCCTCCCATCTCACATTCCTCTCTAGTGCTGGGATTAAAGGCATGTACCACTGCCGCCAGCCTCTATGGTTAATTAGTGTGCTGCTGGGACTAAAGGTGTGTGCCACTACTGCCTGGTCTGTATGGCTGACTAGTCTGTCTGTTTTGCCCGCTAATCTTCAGGCAAGCTTTATTCATCAAAACACAAATAATAGGGCTGGAGAGATGGCTCAGTGGTTAAGAGCATTGCCTGCTCTTCCAAAGGTCCTGAGTTCAATTCCCAGCAACCCCATGGTGGCTCACAACCACCTGTAAAGAGGTCTGGCGCCTTCTTCTGGCCTTCAGGCATACAGACAGAATATTGTATACATAATAAATAAATAAATATTTAAAAAAACAAATAATATACCACTATATTTCCACTTTTGTCTTAAATAGAAAAGAAGGCTATAATTAATATAAGAAAAAGTATATACAAGAATTATAAAAACTTTATATAATAGATACGCAATAAATATATCAACAATGTCTAGTCCATTTGCATTTGATAAATTGAGAGAAAATACTCCATATGTATCCTATCTTGATAAGTCTAGAAGTTTGTACCTAATTCACTTTCTATTCAAATTTACATCATCGAATTATCTTTTATGTCTCTTAATCTTTTACACTTTACACCTCTCTGGTGAGATTGTTTTCTGAGTCTGGTAAGCAAGGAAAACTTTAATTATCTAGTCTTCAACTACCTCAGAGACCTGAAAAGGAAATACTATTAACTGAGTAAGCAGGAAGTGCAAGCAAGCGACTTCCAAAAGAATGTGAGAAATGATAGAAACATATGGCTGCCTAGACAGTCACCTAGAGTTCCTCTGCAATATTGGGGCATCCATCTTTGGCCTACAGGCATAGAATATTCAACAGACTTTTCTGTGAAGTAGGATATTCTGAAGGGCTGTCTAGCCTTGTCTTGATAATATTTGGCTATCATTCTCTTTTGTGCCTTGCTTGCATAGTTAGGACAGCATACCCTCAGCTAGTCAAGGTAAGGGCACTTTCTTGCCCAGTGACCTACTTTTGCACTAAGAAAGTAAACTCTAGGGGCTGGAGAGCTGGCTCAGTGGTTAAGAGCACTGTCTGTTCTTCCAGAAGTTCTGAGTTCAATTCCCAGCAACCACATGGTGACTCACAATCATCTATGGTGATATCTGATGCCCTCTTCTGGCCTGCAGGTGTCCATGCAGATACAACACCATATACATAAATAAAAAAATAAATACTTAAAAAAAAAGAAAGAAAGTAAACTCCATAGCTGGGTGGTGGTTGTGCACGCCTTTAATTCTAGTGCTCAGGAGGCAGAGACAGGCGAATCTCTGTGAGTTCAAGGCCAGCCTGATCTACAAGAGCTGGTTCCAGGACACACTTCCAAAGCTATAGAGAAACCTTGTCTCAACAAACAGAAAACAAACAATCAAAAAAAGATAACGTAAACTCCATGTGGAATTTCTTTGATGCCCATCATCTTCTCTGAAGTACATTGGTGCTGCCGGGAACAGGTGTATCTCATAATCATAAAAAGAGTCTTTGTTATTAGAACAGTGTAAATGCCATAATCTGTAGATCTTTGAAGTGTTTGAAGATGACCTGTCTATCTAAAACATATTTTTGTTTGACCTTGAAAGCTTACCTAATATGACTAAAGTTAAATTGTAGTAGGCAATTACCTACTAAACTACATCTCCTTATTATCCTAAGCAGTTGGTAGTAATAATTTTCAAGGACTAGAAATTTGTATCACATTGTTAAATGACTTGTATATGTACAATACCTTGGACAAGAATAGAAATGTATCTATAGTTCTAACAACTATAATACTATATTACTATACTACAACTATCAATGTATGTATGTATGTTCTAACAAAATTAATCTCAAATTTGTTTCAATATATATGGCAACTACATCACCTGGAACTGCGATTGGGCAAGGGTCTGGGGATAAAAAACACACAGAGACACGGGTCACTCCTGAAACAAGAATGCTAATTTTATTGTGTCTCAGGGCAGCTTATAGTGCTCTCCTTGACTAATGGCCACACTCTGGCTCCCAGGATTTTTCAGCTGCAAGCCCACCAGAAACCACATCCCAGTTATCAGGAACTCATGAGAGTCTCTTGTTCAGAGCAGCTGCAAGCATAGGAAAACAAGTTGTTTACTCCAGCAGGCAAGGGGTCATAGAAAGTTCAGGGTCTTAGGGCCCATAGCCCCTCCCCCCCCGACAAATACACAAAATGTATATATAGTCTACAAAAGTACGAGCCAATGTAAAACATTTAAAACTAGTAGTTGCTTTTAAGAGTAGATTCAATAAGGTACCTTTTTATTTTATATCCACATCTTCCCTTTTTTCTTTTTAGAGTAGATTCAGTAGCCTACTCGTTTATTCTATCATATCTATATCCACTTTTTTCTCTTCAAAGCAAGAACTTTGAATCTAATTTCCTTTTTCAGCTTTTTTTCCTGACCTTTACCAATAAAAACTTGTAGCCAGTTCCCCTAAACAATGAAAAATATCCATAACCTAATAAAAGACCAAAAACTACCCACACCACCTCTTGGGAATCTGGGCATGGTGTTTTTAAATTTACTTCCTGCTGTCTGGGGGCAAGGGCATCTTTAGGGGATCCTGAAAAGAAAAAATTTGGGATAATTGTCAACCAAGTAGCTCTTTAGTGCTGTCTAAGAACAACAGTCTCTAAGACATCGTGTTCAGAATGTCCCACTTTCGTCGTGGTGTGGGAGTGGTACCCATAACGTGTCACCATTATTGAAGTCCTTAGGATTTTGTTTTCATGAATGTTTTGTTTTTCAGCCAAGGGAGCGACCAGCGGAGCTTTCCAGAAACTTGAGAACTTAAATCTTTCAATGAATCACAAGATCACAGAGGAAGGGTACAGAAATTTCTTTCAAACCCTGAACAACCTGCCAAACTTGAAAGTTCTGAGCATCTGCAGGAGTCTCCCAGAACGCATCCAAGTTCAGGCCACCACTGTCAAGGCTCTGAGTCAGTGTGTGTCCCGACTGCCCAGCCTCACCAGGCTGGAGATGCTCAGTTGGCTCCTGGATAAAGAGGATCTGAGGGTGATTAATGCTGTGAAGGAAAGGCACCCTCAGTCCAAACGCTTGACTGTCTTCTGGAAATGGATAGTGCCCTTCTCTCCTGTCATCCAGAAGTAGCAGATGCAGCTGAAGGCTACTGGCAGTTCTAAATACCTAATTTCCTAATACATTCTACTCTTGTTGAGTATGGTGATACACACCTGTACTAAATACCTAATTTCCTAATACATTCTACTCTTGTTGAGTATGGTGATACACACCTGTACTAAATACCTAATTTCCTAATACATTCTACTCTTGTTGAGTATGGTGGTACACACCTGTACTAAATACCTAATTTCCTAATACATTCTACTCTTGTTGAGTATGGTGGTACACGACTGTACTAAATACCTAATTTCCTAGTACATTCTACTCTTGTTGAGTATGGTCGTACACACCTGTACTAAATACCTAATTTCCTAATACATTCTACTCTTGTTGAGTATGGTGGTACACACCTGTACTAAATACCTAATTTCCTAATACATTCTACTCTTGTTGAGTATGGTGGTACACACCTGTACTATCATCTGATGTGGGATTCCCCTCTGTATGCTGTGAATATGTTTTATTACCATTGGTTAATAAAGAAGCTGCTTCCAGCCTATTGCAGTGCAGAATAGAGCAAGGCGGGAACTCTAAGCAGAGATAGAGGAGAAAAGAAGGCAGAGTCAGAGAGACACCATGTAGCTGCAGAAGGAAACAGATGCCTAGGAACCTTACCAGGAAAACTACAGTCCCTGTAGTAAAATACAAAATAATGGAAATGGGTTAATTTCAGATATAAGAGCCAGCTAGCAATATGCTTAAGTGATTGGCTAAGCAGTGCTGCAATTAATATAGTTTCTGTGTGATTATTTTGGGTCTGGGTGGCCAGGAATGAACAGCCTCCACCTACTTTCACTTTTTGGGAGACTGAGGTGGGAGAATCAAGAGATTCAGGCCAGCCTTAGTTATACAGGAAGATCCTGTCTTAAATCCAAAGACATAACTATCATATTAAATGCTATTCATTAGCTGTGTAGGCTGATATTTTTTTAAAGCTTCATACTCATCACTGAATATATGATGCACTATGATGCGCAGTCCTTGCATGGTCCTCCTGTCTATTGAAAGTCTGCAGGGCCCCACTGAGCTATGACAAGCAGACCTTGGCAATCCTTTTATGGTCCTCATGTCTAAAGACAAGAGCTAGTCAAGTTCATTCCTAGAACCGTACATTGTCAAGGTCAACAGGAAAGGATGGGGAAAGGAACATGATCTGTGTAAAAGTCACAACATAGATGGAGTATTTGATGGAGGTGAGAAATGGCCAGTTTAAGGATGAGTCAGTCTCACACACGATGAAGCACAAGTCGACTTTACCACAGGACGCAGACGACTCTTTTCAGAGATGTTCTTTGTCTTCTGTGCACTCAGCAGCCTCGGTGTGGCCTTGCTTGCTCACACCATCTCTCATTCATGGCCAACGTGAGGAAGACTTTGGACTTAGAGAAAACTGCGTTTGTTCCAGAGACTTTTGAGTGTTTTGCATGTACTGTAGTGGCCTTAAGTTTTTCTTTCTTTTTTCTTTTTGTTGTTTTGAGACAGGGTTTCACTATGCAACTTTCAATGACATGGAACTGAGTACATAGACCAGGCCTACCTGGAACTCACAGAACTCTGCCTGTCTTTGCTTCCTGAATATTGGGATTTTTAAAATAATAGTTATAAATACATTAAGGATTTCATGGGTCTGTTAACTTGACTATGATAGTGATTTATCATTTCATGTTTATAAGAATCTCATGTCTATACTTGGTTCAACTTAAATATCATGTGCTTTTAATTTATCTGTTATATCTCAATAAACCTGGACAAATATTATTTACAAACAGCTTTATATATTTTTAAAGCTTTGGTTATATCTGGGTAGTGATTTGGGAAGTATTCTTACTTTTAATTCTACCCATTTCTGTGCTATTATTATTTTACAATTCTCTGTGTTATTTTCATGCTTAAAATAAAAATTTGGGACTTGAGAGATGGCTGGGTGGTTAAGAAGACTTGTTGTTGTCACAGAGAACTTGTATTTGTCTCCCAGCTGTCTCTATAGAGACAGCCCTAGATAGCCTATATCTATAGGAACACGTATGTTGTCTTGTTTATTATCTGATTTGACAGTTGATACGTTTGTAGTCAGAAATGTTTAGACATTACATCAGACTCCAGTAAGAAGACAGAAATGGCAGGTCATTCTTTCCAGGTAGCAAGGTGAAGTTATGCTTGACAATAAGCTATACAAGCAGTGCTTTCACTAACGAGATCGACAGATCAGTAATTAATAATTAATATTCTGTTATTCTACTTCATTGCTAGTAACTCTGATGGAGCTCACTACTGACCTCTAGGAACCACTTGTGTCATCTGCTCTTAGGGCATCACTCCTGGTTTCCTCCTCAGAGAGCTCCTATTCAGCCCTATGCTGTTTTTCTTCAATCTACTAGGAGAATCTGAGTTCTCCTGACTCTGTGTAAGTGCACTTCCTGGGAGACCTCCTCAAGCTGAGTGGCTTTAAGTTCCATGCATGCACTACCTCCTCTATCTCCAGCTCTAGTCCTGAACTCTACTATATAACCCTATTAGGCATCGCAGATTTCACATCTGCAACGCTAACCCTAACCTTCCCCTTCACTGCAGTACTCTCATTGTGCACTTCCATCTTTGAAACTCCCTCTTGACTCCTCAAGTTGCTTAGGGAAACCCTTGAACTTGTCCTAAGCTTTTCTCTTTCTTAGTCCATATCTAAGCTAGTGACAAATCCTGGCACTTACTTGCAAAATAATCTGATCTATCTGGGCAGTGGTGTCTCACACCTTTAATTCCAGCCGTTGGGAGGCAGAGGCAAGTGTCCATTTGTGTATTAGAGGCCAGCCTGGCCTACATGGTGAGCTCCACACTAGCCAAGACTACATAGTGAGACCCTGTCTCCAAAACAAACGAACACCTCGCAGATTCTGTCTGGTTGACCTGCCTCCTTTTCTGAAAGCAGTGGCGTATTTTCATCATGCTGTCAAATGCTCTCACTGGAAGTCAGATCATGTTCTCCCTCTGCCTTACTATTCTTCATTGGATGCTCAGCTTAAAGTAAACACTGTCAGCTCAACAGTGGGCTACATAAGGCCCGAACCTTGACCTCCCTTTATGCTGTCTCCTTAATTTCTCCTCTTAGCCTGAATACACTGGCTTCCTTGTTCTTCCTGAATATTCCATATATATTCTTGCCCAATGATTTTTGTAGCGGTCCTCTCCCTTTCTTAGAAATTTCTCCCTTGCTATATTTAGATACAGTTTGTGTTCCCCACAGGTTCATGTGTTGACATGTAATGCCATTATGAGATCCTAGGAGTGGGAACTTAATCTATTGCGTTTAGAGGTGGACCTTTTGGAAGGTGATTAGGAAAATACCATTAGGGTAAATGAATACCAGTGGCTTGCTAAAATAGATCAAACACACACACACACACACACACACACACACACCTGCCTTGTTTCTGTGAGATGGAATTTCTGTCTGAATCTGGAGTTCTCTCTCTCTCTCTCTCTCTCTCTCTCTCTCTCTCTCTCCCCCTCCCCCCTCTCTCCATCTCTCTTTTCTATTGGTGGCCAGAAAATTCCAGATCTCATTCTGTCTCTGCCTGCTTTAGTCCCAAGTTCTCGTGACACATACATGCGATGACACCCAACTTATGTGGGTGCTGGGGATCTGGACTCTAGTCCTCATGCTTGTGCAGCAAGAATTTTGCCCACTGTGCCGTCTTCTCAGAGTCCCCTATTTTCTTTAGACCCCATCAAGTGTCCTTAGTGTTTTCACCTCTCAGCCTAGGGTCATCTAATAGAGACTCAATTGAGGGATTTGTAGACCGAAGCTTCTGTCCTGCCTGGTCCTGCAGCCATTTAGTCCCAAAGAAACACCCTGAGGCTTATATTGATTATAAACTGTTTGTACTGTTAGTTCAGCCTTATTTTATTAACTGGATCTTAAAACTTAACCCATAATTTTTTCTATATTTAGCCATGTGGCTTGGTACCTTTTCTCAGTAAGGCATTCTCATCTTGCTTCCTCTGCATCTGACTGGTGACTGACTCTCTGCCTTTCCTCTTCCCAGAATTCTCCTAATCTAGTGTCCCTGCCTATACTTCCTGCCTGACTACTGGCCAATCAGTGTTTTATTAAACCAATATGAGTATCAAATCTTCACAGTGTACAAGTGCTTTATCCCACAGCAGGATTGGCTTGTGTCCATGTCTGTGAGAAATTTTCTTGGTTTGTGATTGATGTGTATGGCAGTTTGATGTAATTGACGCCCATAGGGAGTGGCTCTATTAGAAGGTGTGACTTTGTTACAATAGGTATGGAGTTGTTGGAAGAAGTCTGTCACTGTGGGTTAGGTTTTGAGGTCTCATATGAACAGTGTCCCAATTCACTTCCTGTTGTCCTCGATCAAGATGTAGAACTCTTAGCTTTTTCTCCAGCTCTGTGTCTGCCTGCACACCACCATGTCCCACCATGATGATAATGGTCTGAACCTCTGAATTGTAAGTAAGCAAATCCCTCAAATTAAATGTTTTTCCTTATAAGAGTTTCTATGGTCATGGTGTCTCTTCACAGCTATAGAAACCCTAACCAAGACAATGTGGGAGCTCCTATCTACTATGGGTGGTACCACCCTTAGGCAGGTGGGCCATTGCTGCATAAAAAGTCAGCTAAGCATGAGCCAGAAGGAGAACAAGCTAGTAAATAGCATTCCTCCATGGTCCATGCTTCAGTTCCTGCCAGGCTTCTGCTTTGAGTTCCTTGACTTCCCTCAGTGATGGATTGTTATATGGAACGGTAAACTGAAATATATAAACCCTTTCCTTCCCTAAATTTCTTTTAGTTATAGGGTTTATTACTGCAACAATAAAAAAACCAAACTAGAACAGAACTTAATTGGGGTGGAATCTTGATGTGATGGACCTGGCTATGTGGCTTTTTACAACTTTGGACTATGCTGCCAGAATATTTTTTTATTTATTCTTTTCAATTGAGTTATACATTTCCCTCTACTCCTCTTCATTCCTCTCCTCTCCCCTTCCCCCTGCTCCCACAGTCCCAATATGCTCGGGAGATCTTGTCTTTTTCTTCTTCCTTGGTGGATCCATTTTTGCCCCTTCTAGGGTCTTTTTGGTTGTCTAGATTCTCTGGGGTGGTGGATTGTAGGGTGGTTATTCTTTGCTATGTGTAAAGCCATTTATGAGTGAGTACATATTATATTTGTCTTTCTGAGTCTGGGTTACCTCACTCAGTATTTTTTTTTTAGTTTTGTTCCTTTGCCTGCAAATTTCAAGGTATTTTTTTTTAATCACTCAGTAGTTAGTACTTTATTTTATAAATTTACCACATTTTCCTTATTCATTCTTCAGTTGAGGGACATCTGGGTTGTTTCCAGGTTCTGGTTATTACGAATAATGCTGTTATGAACATAGTTGAGCAAATGTCCTTTTGGTGTGATTGAACCTTTGGGTATATTTCCAAAATTGGTATTGCTAAGTCTTGAAGTAGATTGATTCCTAAGTTTTTGAGAAATCACCAAACTGATTCCCACAGCAATTCTACAAGTATGCGATCTCACCAGCAGTGGAGGAGTGTTCTCTTTACTCCACATCCTCTCCAGCATAAGCTGACATCGGTGTTTGTGGTTTTTGGCCATTCTTACAGATGATATTTGCATTTCTCTGATGGCTAAGGATGTTGAGCATTTCCTTAAATGTCTTTCGGCCATTTGAGATTCCTCAGTTGAGAGTTCTCTGTTTAGATATATATTCTATTTTTTGTTAGATTATTAGTTCTTTTGATGTCTAGTTTCTTGAGTTCTTTGTATATTTTAGAAATCAGTTATTTATCAGATGTATTGAGGAAGATCTTTTCCCATTCTGTAGGCTGCTGTTTTGTCTTGTTGACTGTGTCCTTTGCTTTACAGAAGCTTCTCAGTTTCAGGAAGTCCATTTATTAATTGTTTATCTCAGTGCTGTGCTACTGGAATTATATTTAGGAAGTGATCTCCTGTGACAATATGTTCAAGGCCACTTTCTTTCTCTTCTGTAAGGTTCAGTGTGGTTGGTTTTATGTTGAGGTCTTTGATCCATTTGGACTTGAGTTTTGTGCATGGCAATAGATACGGATCTATTTGCATTCTTCTACATGTTGACATCCAGTTATGCCAACACCATTTGTTGAAGATGCTTTCTTTTTTCCATTTTATAATTTTAATTGAAAAATCATATGTTCATAGGTGTGTGGACTGATATCTTCAATTTGATTAAATTGGTCCTCCTGTCTGTTTTTGTGCCAATACCAAACTGTTTTTATTACTATAGCTTTATAGTAGAGTTTGATGTCAGGGATAGTGATGCCTCCAGAAGTTTCTTTATTGTACTGGATTCTTTTGGCTATCCTGAGTTTTTTTTTGGTTTTCTTTTTTTTTTTAATTGAGAAAAGGAAAAAAAAAACAAGTTTCTGCCTCCTCCCAGCCTCCCATTTCCCTCCCTCTCCTCCCACCCTTCTCCCCGTCCTCCCACCCTTCTCTCCCTCCCCCTACTCCTCTCCCCCTCCCTCTCCAGTCCAAAAAGCAGTCAGGGTTCCCTGCCCTGTGGAAAGTCCAAGGTCCTCCCCCCTCCGTCCATATCTAAGAAGGTGAACATCCAAACTGGCTAGGCTCCCACAAAGCCAGCACATTAAGTAGGATCAAAACCCCGTGCCATTGTCCTTGGCTTCTCATCAGCCCTCATTGTTCGCCATGTTCAGAGAGTCCAGTTTTAACCCATGCTTTTTCAGTCACAGTCCAGCTGGCCTTGGTGAGCTCCCAATAGATCAGCCCCACTGTCTCAGTGGATGGGTGCACCCCTCGTGGTCCCGACTTCTTTGCTCATATTCTCCCTCCTTCTGCTCCTCATTGGGACCTTGGGAGCTCAGTCCAGTGCTCCAGTGTGGGTCTCTGTCTCTATCTCCATCCATCACCAGATGAAGGTTCTCTTAAATACACTTGATTTTCAATCTGTTGGTGATATGAGGCCTCTTGATCCTTTGAGTTGCTTTCTCCCCTTCCCAAATTGCTCTTCCAAGTGCTTATGCGGATCTAGGAGGACTTTCTCACATCATCTCAACACATTTTCCTGTGCAGGGCTCTATTTGGTGAACTGCAGCTGCTTTAGTCCTCTTGGGTCCTAAATGTTCAGCTCATGGAGTCCATCATTCTGGACATCTTCCTTTCACTGATCATGTAACATTCTCTCAATGACGAACTTTTCAGGATCACAGCGACTTCACGAGTGGTTTCCATGCTGCTACTGTTGATGCTGACGGTGTTTGTTTAGTCATAGACTAAGATTAGATAATTAATCTCAGTTGCTGCTTGCTGCTGTCCAATATGCTCTACCTTGAAGGCTGATGAGGTGAACTCAGTACTATTTTATCTCTTTCTTTTTGACCTAGCAAGCCGGGTCCCGCTGTCTTCCAGATTCCTGTTGCTTGTCTCCTCAGTCTCCCTCAAGACACTCTTCCATCCCTTGGTTCTTAATGCATAATTCTGATTGATGCTCTTGAAGGACCAGGGCACCATTGGGAAAGAAGCCGGGAAAGATTCAGCATGTCTGACCTGGCAGCTTGCTCCATGGCGTCTCGTTTTTTTGGTTTTCTATATGAAGTTGAGTAATATTCTTTCAAGGTCTGCAAAGAATTTTGCTGGGATTTTGATGGGTATTGCAATGAGTCTGTAGATTGCTTTTGATAAGATTGCCATTTTTACTGTGTTAATTCTACTTATCCAAGAGATGGGAGATATTTCCATTTTCTGATTTTTTCTTTGATTTCTTTCTTCAAAGATTTAGAGTTCTTGTCGTACAGGTCTTTCATTTGTTTGGTTAGAGTTACACCCAAGATATTTTATATTATTTGTGGCTATTGTAAAGGGTGAGGTTTCTCTGATTTCTTTTTCAACCTGTTTATCATCTGTACGTAGGAGGGCTACTGTTTTTTTTTTAAAGTTTATTTTGTATCCTGGTACATTACTGAAGGTGTTTATGAATTGTAGAAGTTCCCAGGTAGAATTTTTGGGGTCACTTATGTATACTATCATATCATCAGCAAATAATGAAAGTTTGACCTTCTTCTTTTCCAGTTTGTATCCTCTTAATCTCCTTTTGTTGACTTACTACTCTAACTAGAACTTAAAGTACTATATTGAATAGATATGGAGAGAGTGGACAACCTTGTCTTGTTCCTGACTTCAGTCTGATCACTTTGAGTTTCTCTCAATTTAGTTTGATGTTGGCTGTTGACTTGCTTTATATTGCCTTTATTATGTTTAGGTATGTTCCTTGTATCCTTGCTCCCTCCAAGACCTTTTTCATGAAGGGGTGTTGAATTTTTCAGTCTTTTTCAGCATCTATTAAGATGATCATGTGGTTTTTCTCTCTCAGTTTGTTTATATGGTGGATTACCTTGATGGATTTTTATATGTTGAACCATCCCTGCATCTCTGGGATGAAACCTAGTTGGTCATGGTGGAAGATTTTTCTGATGTGTTCTTGGTTTTGGTTTGCCAATATTTTATTGAGTATTTTTGCATCAATGTTCATGAGGAAGATTGGTCTGTAATTCGGTTTCCTAGTTGTGTCTTTCTGTGGTTTGGGTATCTGAGTAACTGTTGCCTCATAAAAAGAGTTGGCAATGTTCTTTCTGCTTATATTGTGTGGAACAATTTGAGGAGTATTGGTATTACTTCCTCTTTGATAACCTGGTAGAATTCTGCACTGAAACTATCTAGTCCTGGACTTTCTTTTTTGTTTGTTTGGGAGACTGTTGATTGTTTCTATTTCCTTAGCCATTATAGGTCTATTTAATTGTCAATTTCGGTCTATGCTGTTATCTGTCATTTTGATTGTGGGTGTTGTTGGCTTTCTCTGGGTTGCAGTTAATTGTCTCTTCTGCTGTCCTTGAGAGTCCTGAACTAAAATTACCAGTAAACTGAGGTGAAAGTGGGCATAAAGAGTTAAGAATCTTTTGAGTGGGGTAAAACCAGAAAAGTAACTTTCGGCTGGTGGCAATTCTATGTCCTTGGAGATCAGTGACTATCTTAGATGGGATGCTCTATGCCTGGACCCTAAGCACTGACCAAATGGCCTGCTGATAAAGATAATTGCAGAAAGGCAGATCTTCGTGCTCACTTAGGAGAGAGGAACAAGGCTTGGCAGTGGAAAACAGTTCTGAATTAGGGAATTAATCCCCAGATATGTAACAGAAAGGGAATTCAGCTACAGCAAAAAAAAAAAAAAAAAAAAAAAAAAAAAAAAGAAAATCTACAGCAAAGGACAGCCACTTATTCACAAAATAGTAACACCAAAAAGCCTTGCTTTTTGGTTTAGCCTTTACCAGATCTCTTGGTTCTGATAAGTTGCTTGTGAAACGGTGGCTGAGCAATTACTATACAATGTTGTGACTTGTAGCATGCCTGAAGATCAGAGAGTAAAACAGTCCCACTGGACAGCCTTACAGACCAGGCAGTGGTGACACACACCTTTAATCCTGGTAGCCACACTAGTTTGCTACAGAAACCAGGCCCAGGTGGTAGTAGTACAGGCCTTTAATCCCAGTGCTAGAGAGGAATTTAAGACGTGAAGAGACAGCTCTCAGACACCGTCTCTTTCTAAAGATTCCTGGAGGCAGGATCACCATTTTGGACTGAGGTAGGGGTAAAAGCCAGTGACTGGCTATTTTGTTTTCCTGACCTTCAGGTAGAACCCCAATATCTGTCTTTGGGTTTTTATTAATCACACTACAGTTTAGTCCATTGTCCATCACAGGAAGCATGGTGGCATGCAGGCGGAGATGGTGCTGGAGAGGTAGCTGAGAGTTCTACACCTGGATCAGCAGGAGCAGCAAGAAGAGTGGGTGACAGTGGGCCTGGCTTGAGCTTCTGAAACCTCAAAGCCCACCCCCTGTGACATATTTCCTCCAACAAGGCCACACCTACTCCAACAAGGTTACACTTTCAATCATGCCACTCTCTGTGTGTTTATGAGGGCCATTTTCATTCCAACCGTCCCAAAGGGATTTTCCTAACTGCTCCACTTTGCTTCTGTAACCACACTGGCTGACAGAACCTCAATCCTCTGCTTTTACCCTAAAAAGAGACTTGAAATACTGGCTCAGGGCTGGTTTTTTTGAGCCCCGTCTTAGGGGAGAGAGTCACAGACCTTTTTAAAGCTTCCTTTGATTTGGCCATAATTTGTGGAAGGTGGTCATTGACCTCATGTCTATGGGATCAGCACAACCTCTTAAATGTTATGATTACACATATGAGTCACCGCATCTGCCGTATGAGTCACATGAGTCTTGCCCATCGTTTATTAAAGGAGATATTTCAGGATCACAGTTCTCACTAAGTGGGGTTTTAGTTATCATCTGTGAGGAGTGTTATGTAGACTTCTTACTGTCACTTTCTAGAGACCCAAATTTTGAGTTTGCTTTCATTGTAGGAATGTTATAATTTTATAATTTCTAAGGTGTTTGGTTCAATTTTTGGTTTTATTATATTATACAGAATATTCCTTATACTGTTTTTTTTTTGTTTTTTGTTTTTTGAGTCAGGGTCTATGTAGTTTGGCTGCCCTGGAACTCAACCAGTTTGCACTCAAACTCAGCGATTCCCCCTGCCTCTGCCTTCTGAGTGCTGGGATTAAAAGCATGTGCCACCTCACTCAGACTAAAAGAGGAAGCTGAAGAGACAATGCTCTTTTGGGCGCTGGGAACTGAATACACTTCTGCCTCTTTATGTCTAAGTCTGAACCTTTAGCAGCTGATCTATCTCTCCAGCCCATTATTTTAATAAAATAATTAACACATGATTTTAATAATTGATTTCAAGTATGTTTTATTCATTTAATAACAAACAGAACAAAAAAAGAAAAAATGAAACAGCATATATGGTTCAATGTCCAATCTTTGGGATTCACTCATAATCTTCTGGGATCCAAATTTCTGAGCCCAATTTCTCTGGCTCTGCCGTTCACAACATGCATAGCTCATCTGACAGACTCAGGCTGGCTCTGCTCTATACCTACCACTGTCCTTGGCAGGTGTGCCATGGCCCTGGCATCTCTAGTATCATGGTATCTCCAGTGTACTGAAGAGTCATCATCACCAATGATCTCTCTTTGGGGACTCCTGTCCTGCCACACAATACCAAGCTTTCCCTTCTATCTATTGTCTCTTCAACTCTGGAGTCTCCACTGTAATTGAAGGCACACCCTCACCAGTGGCTGTTTAGGGACTCCGGGACCCCTGCAAATTGCCAGGTCTCAATTGTTCTCCATGATCACTCCATGCCTTCAAAATCAGCACTGTGAGGGAGGCTATTACATAGTCTTGCCAAGCCTGCTGCCAACTTGGTGTGCAGCCTCATCCCTCCTGGATGCATGCTGACCTGGAGGAAATACTTTTTAGTAGACTTCACATCAATGGTGCTGATCTCTTACCAACAACTGATTTCTTTCAGCCCCATGGACCAGCATTATCCCAGTGAAGCACAGAGGGTTCCATTTCAGCGGTGCTGCTTTTTTGTTAAGCACAGCTGACCAGAAAACACAGACTCTTAATGTAACACATCACATGACGATCCCGATAGAGTCTTTGCTTTCCTTTGAAACTTCACAGGTCAGGCTCCATCATCTGCATGTCTCCCAACATTCTTATTTTCTAAGTTTCACAACAGCTCCTTAAGCTCTAAACACTCAGTGACTTTTCCAGCTCCAAGCTCCCAAATCTTCCACAATACTCCAAAAGCAGAAGAAGCATGAGCAGCAGCACACGGGCCAGGCCAGGGTCCCGGGAGGAGAAGAGAGAGGACAGGCACGGTGAGCCATGAGGCCAGCAGTGGATGAACAACCATCTGAGCCTTGGGCCCATAGGCACCTGGAGGAACGATCACCAAAGGGTCTGCTCTGCCTACTCCTAGAGGAACATTCAACGAAGCCACAGTCCCCAACTACACCAACTATAGAAAAAAGGAAACCTCTGAAAAACAGGTTCCAGCTGTTCCAATTGGAAGAAGAGATGTGTAGACAAGAGGGTAAGAATACACTCAACAACATAAAGAGCAATACAGCACCACCAGAAACTGGTTCTATAACATAAGACCTGAACCTCCCAATGCAGATGAAACAGAAGAAAATGACCTTAAAAATAACTTTATGAAGATGACTGAGGTCCCTAAAGAGGAAATGAAGAATTCCCTTAAAGAAATGGAGAAAAAGATAGCGAGCGAGCGAGAGAGAGAGAGAGAGAGAGAGAGAGAGAGAGAGAGAGAATATCAACAAATCCCTTAAGGAAAACCAAGAAAAAGGAAATCAAACAGCTGAAAGAAATTGTTCAAGACTTGAAAATGAGGCAATGAAAAACACAAATTGAGGGAAATCTGGAAATGAAAAATCTGGGTAAATAAATGATCAGGTATTACAGATACAGGCATAAACAACAGAATATAAGAGATGGAAAAGAGAATCTCAGGCATTGAAAATACAATAGAGAAATAAATTCATCTGTCAAATAAAATGTTAAGTCCAACAGATACTTAACACAAAACATCCAGGAAATATGGAATACCATGAAAAATCTGAACTTAAGAATAATAAGAATTGAAGAAGAAGTCCTGCTCAAAGGCACAGAAAATATTTTCAACAAAATCATAGAAGAAAACTTTCTCAACCCAAAGAAGAACATGCCTATGAAAATACAAGAAGTTTACAGAACACCAAATAAATTGGACCAAAAAAAGTCCACTCACCACATATAATCAAAACACTAAATATACAGAATAAAGAAAGAACATTAAGAACTACAAAGGAAAAGGCCAAGTAACATAAAGGCAGGCCTATCAGAATTACACCCAGCTTCTCAGTGGAAACAATGAAAGCCAGAAGGTCCTGGTCACATGTTATGCAGCCACTAAGAGACAATGGGTGACAGTCCAGGCTACTATACTCAGCAAAGCTTTCAATCAACATAGACAAAACAAGATATTCCAGGACAAAACCAGATTTAATCAATACCTATCCACAAATTCAGTCCCACAGAAGTAGTAGAAAGAAAATTCCAACCCAAGAAAGTTAGCTACACCCACAGAAACACAGGAAACAGATAACCCCACACCAGCAAATCCCAAAGAATAGAAACACACAACATCGCTACCACCACCACCAACAACAACAATAACAGCAACAACAACAAAATAAGAGGAACTAGCAATCACTGGTCAATAATATAAATAGCCTTATTATAAATGGACTCAACTCACCTATAAAAAGACACAGGCTAACAGACTGGATATGAAAACAGAATCCATCCTTCTGTTCCATACAAGAAACACAAGTCAACTACAAAGACAGACATTGCCTCAGAGTAAAGAGTTGGTAAAGGATTTTCCAATCAAGTGGACCTAAGAAACAAGCTAGTGTAGCTATTCTAATATCTAATAAAATAGACTTCAAGCTAAAATTAGTCTAAAGAGATGAAGAATGTCATTTCATATTCATCACAGGAGAAATCCATCAAGAGTAAATCTCAATTCTGAACATCTATGCCCCAAATACAAGGGTACCCTCATATATAAAACAAACATTAATAAAGTTTAAATTACATATCAAACCCTACACACTAATAGTGGGAGACTTCAACACCCCGCTCTCACCACTGGACAGATGTGCCAGACATAAACTTAACAGAGAAATAAAGGATCTAACAGATGTCAAGCTGCACATGGGCTTAACAGACATCTATAGAACATCTCACCCAAACACAAAAGAATATACCTTCTTCTCATCACCTCATGGATCCATCTCCAAAATTGACCACATACTTGATAACAAAGCAAATATCAACAGATACAAAAGAATTAGAATAACCCCCTGTGTGTTATCAGATCATCATGGCTTAAAGTTAGAATTCAACTGCAACACTAATTTCAGAAAGCCCACAAACACGTGGAAATTAAACAATGCTCATATGAATCACCAATGAATCAAGAGAGAAGTAAGAAAGAAGTTAAAGATTTCCTAAAATTAAAAAAAAATGACTGCACAACATACCCAAACTTATGGGACACAATAAAAGTAGTGCTAAGAGGAAGCTCATAGCACTCAATGCCCACATAAAGAAGCTGGAAAAAAATCCCACACTAGCAAATTAACAGAACACCTGAAAGCTCTAGAACAAGAAAGAAGCATACTCACTCAGGAGGACTAGACATCAGGAAATAATCAAACTAAGAGCTGAAATCAACAAAATAGAAACAAAAGAAAATAATACAAAGAGTCAATGAGACAAAGAGTTGTCTCCTCAAGAAAATTAACAAAATAGACAAACCTTATCTAAACTAATCAAAAGGCAGATGGACAATACCCAAATTAACAAAATCAGAAATGAAAAGGGGAATATAACAACAGACATAGGGGAGTTGATGGGGAACCTCTTTCAGCCAATGGCCTTGAGAGTCTGGACTATGTGGGGCATGGCTTTGGATACCAAAAGGTCAGTGGGACTGCCCTCTCAGCCTCTTCCTGCTAGCCACACCTGGATGTTGGATCCCATTCCTGTTTCCTCCTTGTGATTTGTGAGTTTCCCTTTTAATAAAGAAAACCTTAGTATACCCTATTCGGAGCTAGTGTGGGATTATTTGATTCATGGTCCCCCCATCTGAGGCATTCTGGCTGCCCAATTCGGGGCCAAATCCACTTACTGGAACCCCCTCTCCCCCACAATCCCCTCCATGCTCCCGGTTCACCAGCCTGGGCATATTTTTCACCCACTTGTGTCCCACCTGCTGCTGCTTAGGAACCTGACTTTCCCAGCCCAATGGCTCACTACTCACTGGCGGCTGCTTCTTCAGCTAGCACCCAGATTGCCCCTCCCACACCATGCTTCTGCAATCTCTCCTGCCGCCCAGGTTTTTTTTTTTTTTTCATGCCGCAATCCCGCGGCGTTACATCTGCTGGCTGCACACAGTTCACAGCTTGCAAATGACAGAAAACTTTGGGCTTCTTTCTTATTCTGGTCACCAACTCTCTCCATGTATGGAATCACTTTAATTGTCCTTAATAACTGCTCTTAATTTGTTAAACAAAGCATATTTGTCAGTATCTAAGTAGGCGACAGTACACACTGAACCAGAGCAGGATGCTTTGCAGAACCAGTGAGGTAGTGCGACCAATTCCTGAGAAGCCAGCAGTAGCCAGGACTGCTCACTTCTCTACTCAGCTTCCCTCTTGCCACGCAGCTGCAACCACGACACCTGCTGGCCAATAAAGATTATTATGCCTACCCCAATTCACTGTAACTGCCTAAGGCAGGTAAGTATTATTGAATTTTGGAAGTTATATGATGACTGACAATATTACCGTTCATGAATTTAGTAACAATTTTGCTTACAATATGGATTATATTCTGCAAGGCTTATGTGATTTTCCTTACACATCCATCTATTTGATTTTGGGTATTAGCTTTATTTTTCATATTATATCTTTAAGAAAATGGTTTGATAACAGAGCCAAGAATAAGGCACTTTTAGAAATGGTACAGTCTTTACAGACTAATAATGAACAGCTAGCTGAAAAAAATTAATACTATTGAAAAGGATAAAATTAATTTGACAAAATCCAATCCATGTCAAAGGTTGCTGATAAATTATCTGAAAGTATTCATACTGTTGAATTTAACAATCAGAATTGGTTGAAAAGTTATGATAGGTTAATGGACAAGGTATCTCTCCAGGAAGGCAATATGAACACAATCCAAATAATGTCCACGGATGAGACATTATCTTTACTGGACAAATTTCATACTTTGGAATCATAAGTGCAGAATGAGGACCAGAAGCTAATTGAATCAACGAGAGCACTGGAATAGCACACAGAACTGGAGATTCACACTTTCCAAAAGGCAGTGATAAAAAGATTAGAAACGAATGAGGAAATTATTAGAAATAATGAGCAGGAAGAGAAGGTACAAGGACAGGATTTAGCCTCACCAGTATGTGCCAGAGCCCAGGATGACTTACCCAGGGTTTTAGCTGCCTATCCAATAATATCATCTCAGAAGCCATCTGGTACTAAATACCCTAAAATATTCAAAGAATGTAAATACTAACCTATAGGTATGAGAGAACTAAAGAAAATTAAGCAAACAATAGTATCTTATGGATTTAACTCTCCATTTGTTGGGGGAAATACTGAAAACATGGGCTTCAAGTAACAAGGCTACATCACATGATTGACCTCAATTAGTCTCAGCAGTCCTAGAAGATGGACCCAAGTTGCCATTGAAATGCAATTGGCAAGAAGAGGCAACAATTTTAGAATACAGGGAAAAGCAAATGGCTTCCCAAGATCAAATTCTTGGCAAGGGCTATTGCTCAAACCTGCAGGACCAGGCTCTCTATGACAAACGCACCTTGTACCTATGAAGCAGAGCAGCTTTAAATTCTTGGGACAGGATTCAGGAACTAGAAAAGAGAAATGAATCATATGCCAGGGTTAAACAGGGCCAGAGAGAACCCTTTGGCGATGTTTTTAAAAGATTAGCTAAGGCTCTATAAGTAGGAGTAACCAACCCAGAAGCTAGATATGTACATATTGACTCTCTGGCTTTTGAAAATGCCAACATAGAATGAAAAAGATATTTGGGCCTGTAAAGGTCAGATCAGCACCAACAGATGAATGGATCCTGCATACAATGAATGTTGAGATATTTGACTATAGTACTGAGGCTTGGGTAGGAGAAGCAATTTCCAATGGTATGAAGAGACACCAAATTGCCAAAAGTTATAATTGTTGTGGAATAGGACATCTGAGAAGGGATTGTAGGCAAGGAATTACTAGAAATAAGGTCTCCTCTGGGAATGGTAAGATTAGATGGTCTCAACTTTCTGGAATATGTAGGAGACATGGCAAAGGCTGACATTGAAACAAGGAATGTAGGTAAACAAAAGGCAGACAAGGCAACCCTATATCATCAAGAAACTCCTTGGAGGGGCCTCTTGCAGGCCCCCAAGTCAAATGTGGTCCAGTCATTCCCAGTCACTTAAAACTTAAACTCACTTAAAAATAAAAACTGTTTTTGGAATTGGACAATGACTATCCTTCTCTAAATCTAAGCAAGTTGTTAAAAGAAAAATTCAGAGTTTCTGACTCATGTCAGGAGCCATGCAGTATGAGACAGAAAGAATGATTTACTTTTCTCTATACCTATTTTGTCTATATTGTATCTTTCATTGAATATATGTCTATATGAATAATGTTTAAGTTTTCCATTATGGCCAATATATTTTCCTGCCATAGTCTTTGAAGTTTCCAGAAAGAAGATGGGACCCCACAATAACGACTCCACCTGGTTGATATGATATCATGATGCTGATAGTGCTACTGTAAGACTGGTTTTGGGCAGCAGCTGCTCAAAATAGTTCCAACTTGATTAGCTTACATGGTGCATGCTCTTACAATGTTCTGGCCAGAACTCTAAATAAGAACTTCAGAAAAGCCCTATTGACTACCCAGAGACCATTTGCAATTATATCAGACAGTAATCTTGAAACTTAACCATCATTTTAATTTTACAGGATCCCATAGAAAGAACATCACTCCCATGACAGCTGGAAGTAATTTTAGAAGATGACAGACCTCCTCCCAAAAAACTTTGTCCGCAGAGTTAGTGACATCATTTAGGGGTTGATTATTGCTGGTATAGGGTTGGGATGAAAATTATATAGGCTTGGGGATCTCAAAGAAGAAGGCAAATTGAATGGGATAATAGTTAATTAGGATGAGGTTTCTCACACTAATAATAATAATAATAGTGAATAATAGAGTGAATACTTGTGAGCTATTATTTATAAACAATTTACATTGGTATAGATTCTTATATATTGATACAAATTCAAATTATTTTAGGTATATTGAGTATGCGCCTATGTCTGTTTATACTATTTGTACACCTATGCCAAGTTATTTTGTCAGATTGTATGCATGCATGTTTCTACCTCTGTTTAAGACATTTTGTATATTGACACAACTGTAGGATATATTTATCATATTGCATTATCCATTTCTACCTCTGATCAAGATACACAGTGTTTACCTTTTGAGGTCACTGTCCTCATTTATTGCACATTTGTTTAAAGATTGTTTAATATTCTGATATGAAGTCTTAGTGTTTAAGTTATACAGATATTAAGTATTATATATCAATAGTCATCCATGTTGGTCATACTTATAGTTAGACTAATCAGGTTCTTTACATACATAGAGATTGTATTCTGCATAGATAAGTAATCTTCAACCACTTCAAAGAACTGTAGAATACGGAATTGAAATAACTTAGGGTTCTGTTAATGTGAAGCATGATTGCTCCTGGCAGCACCGATCTATTCCTGAGAGAACATTGGGCACAGGAGACTTGGAGCTTATTTTCTTCTTGGCAAAACTGCCCTTTGGGCAAGGAACTGCCTATGCCTTGACCACTGGCAAAATGCACAGTGTCTGGACTAGACAAGCAGGATACAAGAAAAAAGACTGCCAAACCTTGTCAAGATAGGGTAATACAGTTTTGAAACTTTTTCTGCCTCTGAAAATGGTCTGTCAGTTACTCTAGGCCTTAGCCAAAGTTGGCTGCTCCAATATTGCAAATGAGACTTTGGGTGATTGCTCAGTAGTGAGTTGTTTCTGTCATCTACTGCACATTTTGGAAGCTGCTTGATTTCACTTACTGCCTACTCAAGTAATATTATCTCCCTTCTCAGGCCTCCAAAGGGGTTGAAGATTAGATAGTCATAGTTATTTTCCTCTTATGATTTAGCTAAGCCATTTCCCATACAAGACTTAGACTCCATAGGATAGAATAATTATTGAAACTTTTAGTCCTTGCTTAATATTGTTTATACTGGTTGTAATTCTAATTTTTACACTTGATATCAGTTCTTATTCTATATAGTTTTATATTGGGTTTGGAAAGGGGGAGGTGATAGGAACCTTCTTCAGCCAAGACCTTTGAGAGGCTGGACCAGGTGGGACATGACTTTGGGTACCAAAAGACCAATGGAACCTCCCTCTTAGCCTTTTTCCACCTGGATGTTGGATCCCATTCCTGTTTCCTCGTTGTGATTCATGAGTTTTACTTTTAATAAAGAAAACCTTAGTATACCCTATTTAGAGTTAGTATGGGATTATTTGATTTGTATTCCCCCATCTGATGCATTCTGCATCAATACTTCAAATACCTGTCCTCCACAAAATTGAAAATGGACAATTTTCTGGATATGTATCACAGATCAAAATTAAATCAAGACCAGATAATCAAATTAAATAGACCTATAATGGCTAAGGAAATAGAAACAGTCATCAAAAGTCTCCCCCCCAATGGTAATAAAACATATTCACAGCATACAGAGGGGAATCCCATATCAGATGATAGTACAGGTGTGTATCACCATACTCAACAAGAGTAGAATGTATTAGGAAATTAGGTATTTAGTACAGGTGTGTATCACCATACTCAACAAGAGTAGAATGTATTAGGAAATTAGGTATTTAGTACAGGTGTGTATCACCATACTCAACAAGAGTAGAATGTATTAGGAAATTAGGTATTTAGTACAGGTGTGTATCACCATACTCAACAAGAGTAGAATGTATTAGGAAATTAGGTATTTGGTACAGGTGTGTATCACCATACTCAACAAGAGTAGAATGTATTAGGAAATTAGGTATTTAGTACAGGCGTGTATCACCATACTCAACAAGAGTAGAATGTATTAGGAAATTAGGTATTTAGTACAGGTTTGTACCACCATACTCAACAAGAGTAGAATGTATTAGGAAATTAGGTATTTAGTACAGGTGTGTATCACCATACTCAACAAGAGTAGAATGTATTAGGAAATTAGGTATTTAGTACAGGCGTGTACCACCATACTCAACAAGAGTAGAATGTATTAGGAAATTAGGTTTTTAGAACTGCCAGTAGCCTTCAGCTGCATCTGCTACTTCTGGATGACAGGAGAGAAGGGCACTATCCATTTCCAGAAGATAGTCAAGCGTTTGGACTGAGGGTGCCTTTCCTTCACAGCATTAATCACCCTCAGATCCTCTTCATCCAGGAGCCAACTGAGCATCTCCAGCCTGGTGAGGCTGGGCAGTCGGGACACACACTGACTCAGAGCCTTGACAGTGGTGGCCTGAACTTGGATGCGTTCTGGGAGACTCCTGCAGATGTTCAGCACCTGCAAGTTTGGCAGGTTGTCCAAAATTTGAAAGAAATTTCTGTACCCTTCCTCTGTGATCTTGTGATTCACTGAAAGGTCTAAGGTCTCAAGTTTCTGGAAAGCTCTGCTGGTCGCTCCCTTGGCTGGAAAACAAAACATTCATGAAAACAAAATCCTAAGGACTTCAATAATGGTGACACGTTATTGGTACCACTCCCACACCACGACGAAGAATGTGGGACATTCTGAACACGATGTCTTAGAGACTGTTCTTAGACAGCACTAAACAGGGTATTTAAGTGGGCTCCTAGAGGTGAAACACGTGGTTCCGAGTTTGCATGGGCTCCCCTGTGTCCTGTCTCCCCGTAATGCGCTCAGCCACCCGAGAGCGCCATATCTAATAAAACAATGGACATTTTGATTTGAACTAATTGGACTTCTTTGTGCTGGCAGAGCTGCCTTTTGTGTTATTTTTTCTTAACACTGTGCACCAAGCTTATAGATATAAGGCAAACTAGAAATGTAAGGAAGGTAGACAAGGTAGCAGAGTTTCATTGATTAACTGATTGATTAATTGATTGAATGACTTTTTGAGGTAGTTGGGATTGAACTCAGGACCTCACACTATCTAAATGAGTACCGCTGCACTGAATCTCCAGCTCCACAGCTGGAGACTTAGACACACCGTCTGGGGTCAACTATGACAGAAGGAATGGAAGCTACCTCAAGGAGAGAATGTCCTTAGCTCCTCCTTTGAGGGTTAATCACGTGGGGGCTAGGAGACCACACTTAGGAGGATAGGTTCACCTTAAGACAACGAGCTTTTCTTCCCAGAATTCCTAGAGCATTGTCTATCAGTCAGGCCTCCATTAGGTTTGGTGGGGTCTTCCTAGCTTTCTGAAATCCATATAAAAAAGGGGCAAAATATCTTTTTCCTAATTCTGTCTTTTTCTTTCAGGTGCTGGTCAATCTGAAAGACACTCCTCAACTAAAGCTCTTACCCACGAGAATCATCAGTGTCTAATGTAAGAAATGGAGAACACCTACTGCAGCTAGAATGTGAAGCAACCTCTGTGGAGGGAGAAAATGGATACAATACCACAGAGATCTTTGCTCCTTTGCTTATTTGTTTGTGCTCAACATCTCATGGAACCCAGCCTAACCTTGAACCAGGAAATTCTTGAGTCTCCCAAGTGTTGAATCACAAGCATATGACACATCTAACCAAAAATGTGGTTTTAATCAATCTATGTGAGGTAACTCAGAAATTCCACCCCTAGAAATAATTAAACATGTACATTGTATGAGAATGTTCTTAGAAGCACCCACAGAAACCATCGCTAGGAACAACTCAAGTGTCCATTGAATGGACACATAGAGTGCAGACATGGTCAGATAATGGAGTAATGACACACAGTGAAATAAACGTCCTCTGGTCACATGTGTTACTATGAATATAAAACATAGACACATTTTCAGGCAACACGGACAGTGCCTATGGCATAGGATCCTCTTAACATGAAAAGTCTCGTGGCAAATGAATCTCTGGTGAAGGAGAGCAGTGAAGCGGTCATTTGTTGTTTTTCATTAAATGCAGTGGCTGCCCGTTAATCAATCGCTGCCCTAATCGGCAACTGTTCAGAAGCACTGGCCACAGCCAGGCAGGAATTCTGTACCCTCAGGCACCGTCTCTACCAAGGCCTCTAAAGGAAACTTTATCTAGATGTCTATCCCTCTACAGAACTGGGGATTCAAAGGTTGAGGTAAAATTCTGCACACTCAGAAAGGCTGAATAGC
This sequence comes from Microtus pennsylvanicus, assembly GCF_037038515.1. Classification (NCBI taxonomy): domain Eukaryota; kingdom Metazoa; phylum Chordata; class Mammalia; order Rodentia; family Cricetidae; genus Microtus; species Microtus pennsylvanicus. The sequence continues at coordinate 50,148,144 of NC_134584.1, forward strand.
AAGCAACTCATCCAACTCACATTTCCTGGAAAACCAGGCATAAATCTGCTCGGCCCCCACTTAAGAAGCCTAGCTACACATGGTTCCTCCCTGCCACTTCCTGTCAGCTAGTGGCTGGCTCAACCTCCTGACCCCAGCTTAGTTTTATTTGCAAGCAAATGCAACATGTAATTGTACTGTTAACAAAAGCAGCACAAAAATTAACACATTTACACAGTTATAATAATATTCCCGAGCAGTCTATGGAGGAAGTGGAGGGTGCACATGGAAAATGTGGCGTCTGGGCACTGGGGAAGGTCTGTGTCATCATCTGGTTGACCCTACACTTAGTGGATAACAACATTTTCAGCAATGTGAGCAGGAAAATTGATCCAGTTCTATACTCCAAGGTGTTGCACTTTGTTTACATATTATCAATGTTTAATTGCCTAACAGCATCTGCCAGGTGCCTGAAACACCAAGTGTCAGAAAACAGATTTACTGGTCCTGTGTGTGTGTGAGAGAGAGAGGCACTGGGTTCAATTCTGAGCACTGGGAAAACAAACTACAGGTGGATGGCTTCTATACCTCTCTAAAAAAAAGGCTGTTGACCTTGCCAGTTCGACCAGGGTGAACCTGAGGCTGGACACGAGAGGAAACACTGGTTGTGGACATGAGGAACAGTTTAGAAGACTTTCCCATCCTAGACATTTGCAGCAGACAGCTCCAATGACGCCACTGCTTCCACACAGGGGAACCCTTTCCCAGGGAAACTCACCGATCTCCATCACACTGTCGTCATCCAAGGTGTGGTGAAAGGCAAGAACTCGGAGACACTGAAGCTGCAGACACTGCCGGACAATCAGTCTGGCCACTTGCTGGATCCCGTCCCCAGTGGGAAGGAGCAGTTCCTCCAGGTTCCTGAGAGAACCCAGAGCCTGGGCTGAGGGAGACACCACAAAGCCATCCTCAGCAGCTGTCCCATCGTGAGCAGCTATGACCTGGACATCTGCAGCCTAGGAGCCCCACCCTCCTGGTCACTTCCTCTTCACGGAAAAGAGAAGGGGTCAGGACATGGCTGTTCCTGCCTCTCTCTGCAGCTGGCTCCTCCATCCTCCCTAACCTGTCTCTCAGCACAAGTCCAGGCTGTCTCCCCTTTTCTGCTCTCTCTTCTTAACTGCGGCCTCCACTGCAGGTCACTCTCCTAGCTGCACTCTTCAGCCTGTTCCCCTGCCATCTGCCTCCTGCCATCACTCTGAGGACATCCACCCTCCTCACTAAAGCACGGTCCACTACTCTGACAGCCTTCCACCCCTCATCCAATTCCCCTTAGCGTATACTCTGTAGATCACTGAGTCTCTACTTCTGTGGCCTCACAGAAACTAATTAGAAGACTTTCTGGCATGAAGTAATATTCCAGATTAATCTTTGGCTTTCCCCAACTCTGTGTAGCCCTGGCTAGCCTGGAACTCTCTTTGTAGACCAGGCTGGCCTGAAACTCACAGAGATTCACCTACCATTGCCTCTCAAATACTGGGATTAAAGGCATTCACCACAACTGCCTGGTTAGTTAATAAATTTATTTCTTTTATTTTTATCTCATGTGCATTGGTGTCTTCCTGTATATATGCCCCTGTGAGGTGTTGGGTCCCCTGGACCTGGAGATACAGACAGTTGTGAAATGTTATATGGGTGCTGGGAATTGAACCCTCAGATCCTCTGGAATTTCAGTCAGTGCTCTTAAGTGCTCTTAACCACTGAGCCATCTCTCCAGCCAACGTAAGCTGATGAATTTTAAAAAGGAGAACATACCTTCATGAGATGGGGGCAGCTCTCAGACTGGCACAGGAATCTGGACACTTGCCTCCTGACTGGTCTGGTGCACCCTGGGGTGTGGCCTTTCCCTGGGGTGCTCATCTTCCCCATCTCTTTTCTGTTTATGTTCATTTACTTATGTTAGGTTTGTGTTTGGTGGATGGGCATCCACGTGTCACAGAGCATTGTGGGGTCAAAGGACAACTTATAGGAGCTGTTTCTCTCCTTCCACCATGTGAGCCACAGGGATCTAACTTTGGTCCTTGGACTTGACGTGACACATTTACCAGCTGAGCCGTCTGGCCTCCCCACCCGCTTTTTCAATGCTTGTAAATTCTTTCTTCAGTAGTGAGGAACCTGGCTCTCATACTTCATGTCTGATTGCACAATACTGTGTGATACACGTTAGTCGTTCTGGTGCCTGATTCTGTCCCTGCTATTTGGACACATTGAATTATGCATCTACCATCCCCACAACAAAAGACATGCAGGGACACATGAGCATGTACACGTTCAGACATACATACGCACGTTGTCTCCGCAGAAACGGAGAGAAAGAAGCAAGAAGACACCCGGGCTCTCCTTATGCACAGTAAAGGCTGAGCAGAGCTGTGAAGCTAGAGCTCTGTTCCTATAGCAACCTTGTCCCCTCTTTTTAACCTTTTAGAGCGTTTCCCATAAACACTATTTTCAAAATCATTTCTTCCTTCTTTTTTCCCCTTTGCTTTGGTTTTTGGAAACAGGGTTTTTTGATTGGCCTTGGCTTTCTTTTAACTTGCTCTGTACCCTATGATGGCCTCAAACTCAGAGATCTTATTGCCTCTTCCTTCGGAGTGGATGAGGGACAGATGAATTGGCACAGTGTGATCATGACCACATTCTCTCCTAAGAAGCCAGTGAGTCTGAGAACAGTGCATTTAACGAGATCAAGTGTGAGGATGTGTGGGACCTACAGTGACGGCATCTGGGGGTGATACTGGGCATCACTATGGTGTCCTCCTAAGGACCAGCATGGCTGGTACAGCAAACCCTCTGTATCAGCAAATTTCACCAGCCACTGGTTCAATTTTTAAAAATCGTGTCTGTGCCAAACGTGTACAGACATTTCTCCCTCATCATTATTCCCAGAACATCACAGAGTAACACCTGTTTACATAGCATTTACATGGCATTAGGCACTGTAAGCAGTCGAGAGATGGTTTAAAATATATGGAAGATATATGGGGTCATGGGCAAACATTGCACCATTTTACATGACAGAGTGAAGGATCTCCTAGTGCTAACATCAGCAGAGGTCCTGGACGCAGCTGCCGTGGATGTCAAGGGACACAGCTCACTTTGTCATGGGTTCACTGAAGAAGGATGAGGAGAGAAACACTGTTTTATAAACTTACCAAATGTTTCTGATGTTTCCTTATCTGGAATTTGTTGACATGTAAGTTTTAATATCTTCAGTGAAACAAACTTTGGCAAAGTAGTGACTAGCAAAGGGAAAATAAATTTAGTTAGTTCAGATAAGTTTCCTGTGACATGGAGGAATACTGTGGAAATAAGAGTATCTCAAAGTGATAAAGGTGACATGATATTCCGATTGAATTACTATGACTAGGCACAGGGAATGTTTACATTGTAGACACAGATCACTTCACTGCTGGGAAAGCCTCACTGAAGTCAGTGCTGTCACGGTTTCTGTGACATCAGTTGCATCTGAACTCTAGAGTATTTAATGACTTTGTACACAGGAGCACCTGAAGTCAACACTGTATCGTTCTTACCAAATGGCATGGTTTCAAAGCGTGGTCCAGAAAACTCAATCTCTCTGAGTTTCTTGCAGGAAGCAAGCGCAGTCACGAGAGACTCAAAATCCGAAAAGAAAGTATCTTTCAGACGGAAAACATGAAGATTTGGAGAGTTCTGAATCAATTTAACTGGAAAAGATGAAGGAGTTTCAGAAATTAGAGAAGGTTACAAATTCGTATTCAATCTGGCCTCCCAATCCATAATCTCCAGCCACACCAATTAAACAGGCAGTGACGCAGTGATCTAGTGCTCAGGCCACGGTGGGCGTGTGCTCAGCTTCTGCAGCTGACTAGAGAGCAGATGACCTGGGCAAGTTCCTGGCCCTCTCTGGATCAGTTTTCTCTTCTCCTTATTTCACCTTCAGCATCAGCACCCTGATGTCTCTGTGTTTACATACTGCCCTGACACAGCAGGAATTCTTAACAGAGAAATGAAAAAGAGAGGACAACTCTGAAGCACAACTTAAAAAATATGTAAACTTATTTATTTGTCTACATGTATACGGTATTTGGGGTGTCATCCATGTGCCACAGCACATATGCAAAGTTCAGGGGAAAGTGGGAGAATTGGCTGCTTCCTTCCACAATATGGATCTGTGGGGTTGAGGTCATCAGACTTGGCAGCAAGTACCTTTTCTGCTGATCGATCTTCCCAACCTACAAAATATTTTTGTTTGTTTCTTTTGTTTATTTTCAGATAACGTCTCTCTGGAAGACTGTAAATAACTCCATTTATAGATATAAACTGGCTTTGATGTTGTGATAATCCTCCTGCCTCAGCCTCCCAAATTCTGGGGCTACAGGCATGAACTACCATGCCTCACTCTGGCCCCATTTTTACATTTCTTTAGCACTCAGTGTTCAGCGTTTTTCAAATTAAGGATCTGATGGTGCCTGAGTCACTTGCTAAATGCCATGTTCTAGAAAGATGGCTGCACAGCTGTCCACCAACAGGAGCCTGGGGTGGAGGGAAATGGAGAAAAGGTTCAGGTGTCCCCATGTCAGATTTCCTTTTCGATCAGCAGGCAGATCTGCAATTCCACTAAAACAACAGCAAAAGAAAAGAACCCCACAAACTGCTGTGGAGAGGAAGTGTGCTGGGAGTTTAAAGCTCAGGCCGTGGACTCAAATCTTCTCCTTTGAGAAAGCATTTTCTCAGCTGGACAAACCCGAGCAGTCTCTGACCTCAATTTCCCAGTTGAAAACCAGCAACAATCATTGGGGGGGGGGGGAATGAAGGGTGAGTTAGCCTTTGTGAAGAGCTCAGAAGAGTCACAGACATGTCAAGATCTTGAGGTTACAAATGATTGCCTGCCCTCTTCAAGAGGAAGAGCGCTGTTCCTACACCTTCCCCAGGACATGGTTCATGCTCTATGGCCCACAGATGTTTTAGCTACTGATGATTTAATGATTCTAACAATTATCAGCTAAGTAGCTTTTCCAGCTGAAACACGACTTGGGAGATCCAGGCACTATCCTTACCCAGTTTGGAGATGTCAGACTCTGTGGAAGTTTCGATGCATAACTTCTCCATGTGGTGGAGGCTTGGGAAATCTCCAGGGATGACTGAAAGCACATCTGGTTTGCCAGTTAGTCTCACAGAGAGTTCTTTCAGGTTTGGGAACTTGTCCAAGTTACTGAAGAGTTGATCTGAAAAGCAGCACAGTTCCCATCACTCAAGAGTACAAAGTGGGAGTTCCAACTGTGCTTTGATTTTTAGATCATTTCATAAGAAGACTTCTCAGAGATTTTAACATTAAGAAGCACATCCATGAAGATCCTGCATCTGCTGGTCATATATAGGAGAATGCCTGTGCTGTTCTCTAGATTCACAAAATAAATATCAGGGCTCCCCAGCCAACAGTTTGGGACCAAACTGGTTTTTCATGCAAAAAAAAATACAATTGGAGCTCAACATATATAAAAATATAACTCAGAATCAGTGATGATGGTGTACAAGAAACCAGAGGCCTTGAACTAGACTCATAGCAATGAACATCCGCAAGTAAAGCTGATTGGACAAAATGATATAATGGTGACACCGTGACTCCCAATGCCACCAGGACAAATGAAGAAGTACTGGAGAGGTGGGAAAGATGGAGGTGCGAAGAGGTTTTTTTGCTGTAGTATTTTTTTCCTTTTGGTCTTTTGTTTTTCTCTGTGGTTCATTTGTTCTGGTTTGGTTTGTGTTACAGAATATTTATTTAACTATGTAAAGTTGTATTGCTAATTTACCTTGCCTACCTAAGGCACCTGATTGGTCTAGTAAAAAGCTCAATGGCCAATAGAGAGGGAGGTGGTTTAGGCAGAATTTCCAGGCAGGAAGAGTAAGTAGGAGGAGGAATTTCAGTTTGAGGAAGAAAGAAAAGGAGAAAACTGGAAGACACAAGGGGTCAGCCAGTCAGACACAGAGGAAACAGAAAAGTAAAACATACAGAATGAAAGATAGGTTAAAGCCCCAGGTAAATTGTAGATGAATAGAAACAGGTTAAATCAAGTTACAAGACCTAGTGGGACAAGTCTAAGCTAAGTCCGAGCATTCATAATTAATAAGTCTCTGTGTCATTATTTGGGAGCTGGTTGGTGGCCCCCCAAAATTTAACTACAGGTTTGTTTTGAAGCCAGGCAAATGGTAAGACTGGGAGGTAAGCAAGTTAAGGTGCATATTGTGAAATTCCCAAAGATCCAATAAAGAACTTATGTTTAAAAGAAAGGAAAAAAGAGGATGATAGAGAGCAAAGCATACTAGAGCATATAGCAGGCTGTTGATGATCAAAGCTTTGTGACAACGACTACAAAATTTACAAATCAAATATTTATGGTGGTATAAAAACTTGGAAATGAACTGAAGGAGAGATAAGTCAAGTCTAGGAGCTGAAAAGATGGCTCAGCAATCAAGAGCTCTTGCTTTGCAGAGGACCCCAGTGAGGTTCCCAGCACCCTCATCAGGCAGCACACAACAGCCTGTAACCAACGCTCCAAGGATCTGCCATTCTCTTCTGAACTCTGAGTTACTCACATACATGAACATGAACACATACATACACAAAAAATAATAATAAAATAAAATCAATATATAAAAAATCATTATAAAGGCTATTAAAAAGATCAAATATTGCTTAGAGCAGTGGTTCTCGACCTTCCTAATGCTGCAACCATTTAATTTAGTTCCTCATGTTGTGCTGACTTCCAACCATAAAATTATTTTAGTTGCTACTTCCTAACTGTAATTTTGCTGCTGTTATGGACCATAATGCAAAGGTCTGATATGTCTGATGATCTTAGGCGACCGATCCTTGTGAAAGGGTCGTTCCACTTCTCTTAGGAATCGTTTGGCACACAGATTATCCCTGCTGCCATCTTAGAAGAAGACATAAATATTTACTTGTATAAAAAATCCTCTGCAGAGCTAAATCCCCTCCTCCTTCATGCAGCCAGGGTGCAGACAATTCTACATTATTGTCTTACCCACAGACCATCATTTACCGATAACAAGCAATCCAAACGTATTAACAACCTTGAGAGAAGAATGAGGAAGAGAGGGATGGTAATGTTTTCCTAGTTTTGTCTGAGTGACGTCAAATCCATCCTGTGATTCAGGGCCTTTCACTGATTTATACACTGCCCTAAACAGTGAAAGTGATCAGATCTCTTCTTTCAAGACACGTTTATGACCTTGTGCCTGAGAAGCTTCATTCATCTAAAACTCAGAACGAGAAAACAGTGTCAGCCAGAATGGGTATGTGACACTCAGGGTTACCTGGTAACTGGTTTGTTCCTGAGACCTCAAGAGTCTGCAGGGCAGGCAGGGTAAGAAGCAGCTCCTGTTCTGCTGTGCTGAGCTCCAGTCCACACACGGAGCACTTGGTGACAGAGGACTTCTGCAGCTCCAGAGCAGGGCGGATGCTTTCAAGAAAGCCATTGCTGTGGTTCAAAAGGAGTTCGATATTCTGTGATGCTGAGAAGACTTCCATTAGGAACTGGAGCAGTGCTTCGTCTGCGGGATCCATGTTGACCACTGCAACTTCCAGCCTAGGGATCTTGTACTGCTTGGGTGACAGTTTCCAATAGCCAGCACTGATGTTGGGTGGATGCAGAGGTTGGCTGTTCATAAAATTCCTCACATTATCTTCATTTTCAGCTAAATTTTTCTCCCATTCCTTCATATGTTCAAAGGCAGGAGCGTAGTCCTCATCTACTGTTGGTGGCTGTAACGTTTCCAAACATTTTTCCATGACTGAGTAACCTAGTCTGGGTGGCATTTTCTTTCCATGTATGAAGACTTTTACACTCCTCAAGAGTAGCAGGCTCTCTGGGTTGTCCTCAAAGTACTGGAAATTGAGGACATTCAAAGCCAGTGTTCTCCCTCGAAGGAACTGTGAAATAATTGGAGAACATGCAGCGACCGTGTTGCTTACATAGGCGATGTTTAGAGCAATGCTCAGCAGATGTTCTGAGATGATTGAGGAAAAAGCTTCAGGAGATACCTGCCACATTTCTTTAATTAACTTCATCATCTGAGGAGTTTTTTGATGGAGCTTCCCATAATCCTCATCTTCAGACATGTTCTCCAGCGACTCTTTATCATCCACCAACTGAAGCAAGTGAGACACAACCATTGGCGCTGCCTTTGATGAAGGGTGGCTGGAGACATACTTCAAAAAATTGTTGTAGACACCCATAGCCTTCAAGGGTGAGTTAATCTGTCTCAAATAATCAAGTCCCAGATCTTGGTCTTCCTTCCTTTCTGAACTCAGGAGTTCAGTCAGCCTCATGGCAGCAAGAAATTCTTGGAACAAAGGACTTAGGAACCGATAGACTGGGCTCAGTCTCTGGGCTGTGAATTTACTCATCAGGCAGCTGGTCAGATCTTCATCTTCATCGACTCCTGCTTCTGTGAGGTCCTCACTACTGAACTCAAAGCAAGATGAGAAAAGCCCTCTCAAGGCCAGCTGACCACACGAGGACACAGTGGCCTTGAGAGGCTCAGGTGTAGTCTTGTGCTGTAAGGAAAGATATTTCATATAGAGCTTGAAAACTTCCACATCGTGAAAGGACTGGTCAGAAGGATTTTGAAACCAGTCAGTACAGACTGCTGCCACGAAGAGGGGGGTTTTGTGAATTCCCTGCAAATCCACATTCTTTCCAAAGTATACCATAAAGTTTTCCACACGGGTTATATCACGTGAGAAGAACTTCCTTAGTACAGAGACAGTATTATAGAAAGGAAACTCTTGGATCTCTAGGATTGTGTCTAGGTATGGGCGGATGGCCCTAGCCCTGTTTGTATGGACAGCGATCAATAGGCAGGTTCGTGACAAGTAGTTTTTTGTAATCAGTGTTTGTATGGCTTGGGGCAGTGAGTCCATCCCATGGTAGTCATCCAACAGGAACAGCACCCGGTGCCTTAGCTGCTGTATACTGCTGCTCAGGCACACGTCACTAACGCATCCTCCTGCCTCTAGGAGTTGGGCGCCGATGATGTCGGCCAGCCCCTGGTCTGGTCTGGTGGACCTCAGGGAGATGTAGAAGACCAGCTGGAACCTGTTCAGCAGGGGACAGCATCCTGATGCCCAGAGGAAAGCTGTTTTCTTCAGGAAGGTTGTCTTCCCACTGCCGGTCTCCCCCTCCACACACATGACAGAGCTGAGGTTGGTGAAGACCTCAGGAAGCATCATGGCCTCTTGCACTGGCCTGCTGATGTGCTTTGAGACGATGGACAGATCACACCCAAGCAAGTGGTCAGTGCCTAGGCTGGAACACACCTCTGGCAAATCCATGTGGCGGAAAGTGGCTTTGGTGTAGGCTCCTCTCAGCTGCTCACTCAGACTCTTTGCCTCTTGAAACCACTGGGCTTCCCTGCGAGCCAGGTCTGTGGAGAGGAGACAGGCACCACTGGATGGACATTCACTTCCCTGGGCTTCACTTGGAGCATCATCTGTGGAGGGAAGAAGGGAGACCCCGTAGGAGATGCAGTCAAACCCCTCGATCCTAAATCTGTGGTGTCTGTTACATTGTTCTGCCTGTTTGCTAGGGACAGATTAGGACTTTCCTCCAATGTCCATGATCTCTCTTTAGAACCTCTCAGACCTTTTTATAGCATCAGAATATGAGGCCATGTGTCCAAGTGTTCTCTTTGACCTGGGGACTTAGACATAATGTGTGCTTATCAAGAATACTCTGCCATTTCAACTTATTGTTTAAGATCTCAGGAAACTGGCTTGCTGCACAAAGCCTTTAATGCTGCCTGGTTGGGACCTGACACAAGGGCTGTGTCATTAGTCCTTAATTCTCAAGATGTCACAGGAATGCTGACACGCTCTCCACCACAGTACTCTCCGTGTCTGTTCTTTCCTCTCTAGAGCTCCCTGGACAATCACAAATACACTTTCCTCTCACATCCCTAGGTACAAACACACACAATCCCATGTTGCTTTCCAGTGCTTACCGGCCATGGTGGAGTGAACTGCCGCTGGGTCCCCATGATTGCTTTCCCCTGTGCTGTCCTTTGAACGAGAATCCATTATTAAATCAAAACTGGGTCTTAAATCAAGATTGGATATTATGTTATCACTGATAACATAATCAATATTATCAACCAAATTGATAATACAATCAATCAAAACCCAACATCTTCTAAACACAGCCTACACTCGGTGCTGACTGAAGGAAGAGTGCTTCAGATGTGAAAGAGTTGATCTCACACGTCTGCAAGAGTGTGTTCCTAGATGGTGAATGCATGGGATATACATCCTCTCTATGGGTGAGTGCTGTGGGGGTAGTCAAAATTGTAGCGTCTAGAACAAGAATGGTCCTGCAAAAACATTAAGTATTACCTGTATCCTTTGTCATTAGCCACTACATGTTTCATATCAATGCTGGAAAGCAGAAAGGTTATCACACACACACACACACACACACACACACACACACACACACACACTTTTGTGGGGTTCTGTTTTGTATTTAGAGAGTCTCATGTGGTATAGGCGGTTCTGGAATTCCATATGTTGCCAAGGTAGCGCTGAACTCTTCATCCTCCTTCCTCAGTTTCCCAAACCTGGTATCATAATCATGTGCCTCCCACACCCCAGGCTTCATTGCTTCATTGTCATTTTTCTTTTTTCTTTTCTGAAACTCCAAACATGTTTCTCCATTCCCAGTTTTGTTCAGTGTTGAAGATTGTGTGTGTGTGTGTGTGTGTTGGTGAACATCTAACTACTGAGCTACATCCCCTGCACTTTTAGTTCCATTTTCAAATTTCCAAATATAAGATCTTTATTAAGTGAACCTGAAATCGCTCTGCTGTTTTGTTTTCCTCTACTCTTCTTCTGTTATTTTGTCGGTGTTTGTTTTGTTTTTTGAGGTGGTGTCTTATACTGTTGTCCAGGCTAATGTTGAATGCCTGACAATTCTCCTGCCTCAGATCCCAGATTGCTGTCTTACAGACATGCACCACCATGCCCGGCTTTGTTCTCTCTCTGTGGGATGAGAAACCGCGTACTCATTACAACAATGTGAGGTGGTTTGTGTCAGCAATGAACTGACAGTCTCATAGAAACATCTGGGGTCAGATTATTGTCTGACTTCATGATTTAGCTGAGCATTTGAATGTGTTAAGAAACATGTCTGGAGACCGGGGATACAGCTGACACACAGATTCCTTGCGTAGCTCACACAATACCTTGGGTTTGATCTCTTGAATTGCAGCAAAGAAGAAAAGTTAAATAGGAATGGTGGCATACAATTGTAATTCCAGCATTTGGAAGGTTGAGGCAGGAGGATCATAAATTCATAGCCAGTCTGGGATTTAAACACAGTAAGTTCAAAGTCAGCTTAGGCTACATAGTAAGAAACTGTCCCTAACAAAACTGCAAACAAACAAAATAAAACGTGCCTTGCAAATCCCCAAAGAAGTTAAGAAGCCAAACCTACTGCCCTCCAGTGATCACAGAGGGGGCCCAGTCTGGATGTTAACAGAAGTAAGAATTTCTAAAAGAATTTCAACAACAGAATTCTCATAGGAGAAGGGGTTGGCTGTGTGTTTCACAAAGCTAGTTAGTGTGTGTCCCTTGTCCACCCGAAGTTCCTGTGTGCATTTATCACTTGCTAGTGCTTATTAGATAGCTGTAGAATTTATTTAATTATGACACATTTACAACTGGCAATTGCTCATCAAAACAGTGTTCAATTATGGGATCATACTCTGCTGAGTCAGAGAAGGGACGGGGTCTATTACCATGGATTCCAGAAGTGCACAGTGGCTCTGAAGGGCTGGACTCATTTCTGCAGAGGACTTCATGTTTTGGAGAAAGACACAGCTAAACAGAGGAGATAAAAGCAATAAAATCGTTCCACGCAAGTAAGCATTTGTGTTGGGTTTTTAAGAAATGTGAAGATTTGTGGCCAAGAATGAAGTAGAAAACTAACATTTTCAGTGATTCTGTCAGTGTTGGGTCATATGAGACATTCACACTGTTGCTTTTAATAACATGCTGAAAGTGGTTTGTAAAGTACGGATAGCCAGTGAAAGTGTTGGGATTAGTACACAGTTAATGCTTGACCATGAAACCAGGTAAAGTGAGCTTGAAAAATAAAGAACAGTAACCCAGCACTGTGGGAGTAGAGGCATGAGAATCACTGGGGCTTGCTGGATGCTAGCTAGCTCACGTTCAGTGAGAGAGCCTGTCTCAGGGGAAAAAGATGGGGCTTAAAGAAGAGGAAGCTTGCAGAGGGTGATGGCGCACACGTTTAAATCCAGCATTCCAGAGGCAGAGACAAGCAGATCTCTGAGCTTAAGACCAGCCTGGTCTACAGAGTGAGTTCCAGGACAGTCAGGGCTACACAGAGAACCCTGCCTCAAAAAAAAAAATAGGGGTTGGGGTGTTTATGTCTCCCTTTGCTCTCTATGTAGTATGCACAGTTCATATACTTGTACATACACACCCAAACCTAGTGGCAATACAGGGATTAATAGAAATGGGTTAATGTTAGATATAAGAGCTGGCTAGGAATATACCTAAGCCATTGGCCCCAAAGCTAGAGTGAAAAAACTAAAAAAGGCCAGTGAAAGAAATACAGTTTGACCCTTAAACCAGAGCTAACTCTATCCCAGACTATCTGAACACAAAACCAAGTAATGTCTGAGTAGGAAAACCAACCAATCCCTGAGCAGGAAACCACCAGTCCCTGAAAACAAAATCTAGCACCTGACCCTGAACCCTGAACTAGTCAAAGAAATACATCTGAAAACTGAGCCAGTAGAAAAACCACTTTAGCCCTAAACCCGGAACCAAAGAAACACACCCTTACTCTAAAACTGGAGTCAAAGAAACACACCTCAGCTCTAGAACCAGAGTTACTGAGAGAAATATGTCTTATCCTTGAAAAGGTTAAAAAAGGCCAGCGAAAGAAACATGGTTTGGCCCTGAAACCAGAAGCAACTCTGCCCCTGCCAAACTAAACCAACTGATCCCTGATCAGGGAAACTAATGAACCCCTGAGCAGAAAAATCTTCTCCCTGGGAAAACTCCATCCTAAGAAGCCCTATATACACCCCTCTGCAAGTTCTTTTGTGGGTTGTCCTTTCCTACCCTGGCAGAAGCATCCACCCTCCTGGACTCCTCCTTCCCTAATAAATCCCTTAAAAGGGTTTGGGTGAAGATCTTTTGCTGGTGCAGAGCAGAAGAACCTTTGCTGAGATGTTCCCTTAGGGAGCTGAGCAGAAAAAGAAGAACCTTGCTGAGAAGCTTCCCTTGGATGGGGGAGGGGGCTGAGCAAAAAAAAAAAAAAAAGGAAGAACCTTTGCCAAGATGTTCCCTTAGGGAGGCTGAGCAGAAAGAAAAAAACAAAACAAACAAACAAACAAAAACCCATAAGAAACAGCTACGTCTGCTGGGAAACTCCCTTTAGAGTGGATAACTTTTTTACCAGAGGAAGAGGAGATTGCTACATTTCTCCAGTGGGCTCCCTATAGCAGAGTAAAGCAGAAGTAACATCTTGGGCCTGAACAGAGCAGAGCAGAGCAGAAGAAATGGATCGTTCTGTTCTGATGTTCCCTAGGGGAACAGAGTAGAGCTCCGCTGTACTGGCTTTCTCGTGGGGAGGAGCAGGATTGCTACCCCCTGCAGGAGACCAGGCCCCGGCACACTCCAGCTCCAGGTATAGCCTGACTTCCCGACAAGCCAGGATACCTTTCCCTCCAGAGCTGTCCCTTCACAGTTCCAGGTATAGCCTGACTTTCCAATGAATCAGATTACCTCTCCCTCCATGCATCTCCCTACAACACTTGAAAAAAACAAAACTCTCTTGATAGTCTAGAGCAAGTTCTAAATACAACTAGATTGCCTCCCAATTTACCATCACAGGGATTAAAAAGAAGGTCCCTATGTTCCCAACAATTTAGTACATTCTACATCAAAAGAAAAAAGAAAAAAATGGGTCCTGGAAAAACGACTCAGTGCAAGAGCATTTGCTGCCCATACAGAGGACCAGGTTTGGTTCCCAACACCCATATCAGATAGATCACAACCTCGAGCAACTCTAATTCTAGGGGATCCAATGCCCTCTTTGACCTCTGTATATGTAAGTAGTGCACAGATATACATGCAGGCAAAACATCCATGCACATAAAAGCAAATATTTTAAAAATAAGTAAAAGAAAAAGGGAAATGATTTGAGGAGCTTCTACTTTCAAAATTAGATGGAAATATTCCATCTATTTATTTATTTAAGTTGAGGATAGGTCTTGTTACGTAGCCCTGGGTTGGTCCCAAACATGTGATTTTAGAAGGAAGCAGACTATGGGGAGCAAGAGGGGGATAAGAGGGTAATTGGAGGATGATGGTGAACAGGATTGTAATACACTGTATGGATATGTAAAAGTCAAAATGTATGTGTATGAAAATGCCCTTATATATAATTAACATATGCTAACAAAATATTTAAAATTACTTTTAAAAATTTTGGATATTATTCCTATTCAATTTAAAGGCTAAATAATTGTTTAAAACTTTACATTTAAGTTAGGCAGGTGGTAGTGCACTCCTTTTATCCCAGCACTTAGGAGGCAGAGGCAGGCAGATCTCTGTGAGTATGAGGTCAGCCTGATATATAGAGTGAGTTACAGGCCAGCTAGGGCTACACAGAGAAAAAAAAGTTTAAGTTTCAAAAAACTTAAACTAGAAAAGAAACTTTACATTTAAAAGTTACATAATTAGACTTAAATACTTCTAATGCAAAGACAATTTAGTGCAATTTCAGGTATGCATTCAATGCACACAGGACACAACTGTGCAACTGAACAAAGACTGCAGAGACATAACACTGTTACAGATTTTCATGCCTTCAAAATGATACCATAGCAAAAGATTTTTATTTCTCATTTACAAGTGATATCTTTTTAAAATAGATTGATTTTACACAATTCATAATTTAATAAAATATTTAATATAATTTAATATAATTCTATTTAAAATAAAACAAAGCTATTTTTTTCTTCCTTCATCTTTCTGAGCCTAGGATTCCAAGTGTCTGCCTCTGTGTGCAGAAATACTCACTTTTCAGTCTGTATATATTGATATTTATCTCTGGAAAGTCCAATTACTTAGTGAAAACAACAAATTTTGTTTTGCAACTGAACATTTCCAGAGTCTTTTTATGTGTGGGAAAAATATAAAAATAAACTTGAAGATTGACAGAAAAGAGGACAAGAGCATCTCAATAGGAAAGGGATTGCCTAGTGTGCCCAAATCATTGGTTCCATTTCCAACACCGGGAAAAAAAAAACTTGGAAAATCCTAGACAATAGCAATAGAAAACCCCAAAGGATTATAGAAGGAGAAGAATAGGAAAACTAGTTTGATAAAAAAACAACCAGAAAAGTGGGGAGTTGTCAGACATGGTGGTACCTCCCTTTAGTGCCAGCACTTGGGAAGCAGAGGCAGGAGGATCATGGATTCCAGTCCTATTCTGCTAGATAGCATTTCTACAATAGTCTGGGCTACATGGAGAGATCCTGTCTTTAGAAGTGTGTATATGAACACAACCAAAACCAATATCTAAATACAATGAGAAAAAAGGTATTCTGGAAGGGTGTCATGGGAGGAAAGAAATGAAGATCTGAGCATGAATCCTTCACAATAGGAACCAAAGGAGTGTCCAGAGACTATCCACAGGAAAATTGTAGACAAGAGGGAATTCAAGGTCAATAGAATTCATCTTACTCACTTGGGGAAAAACTTGGTGTGCTCTTCTAATGGGTTGTCACCTTCTTCCCAATTACACATACACCCTTCACAGGAAAAACACCGGACAGTGTCTTTTTTGCCTAGAATAAGGGAATA
Source organism: Microtus pennsylvanicus (assembly GCF_037038515.1). Classification (NCBI taxonomy): domain Eukaryota; kingdom Metazoa; phylum Chordata; class Mammalia; order Rodentia; family Cricetidae; genus Microtus; species Microtus pennsylvanicus. Next base: position 50,164,081 of record NC_134584.1, read on the forward strand.
TGGTCAGTTCAACCGCACATACACCTGTCAACTCTCAAGCACATAGCTTTAGATTTCTCTAGTGAAATCCCAATTACATCGCCGATTGGATTGTGTGGCAAAGTCATGCACAGGTCACCAGGGGCAAAGCTCACACAGGACTTTGGTCATTCAATGGGTGGTGGTCAGCAACAGTCACTGAATGCTCCTGAGTATAATGTGCTTTGATGAACACCCTCTCCCAAATCAGCCATCCTGAAAGATTTGCCATCAGAATCTGAAACAGAAGCTCCAAGAGAGCCAAGATTTCTGTCTGATTTGGACACCAGTGACTTTCACAGACATTGGTAATCAATAAGTATTTGTTTAATGAATTAGTCAGAAAGAATATACTTGTAGCTGGGGGTAAGTAGAAGAACAAATATAAAAGCCTCTATACAAGCTAGATTATGAAGAATCACTTGTCTCTTCTCACATTATTGGGCTGTGTGATAAAGCTTTTGTACACTGTAAAGATTTGTCACTCATATTGGTTTAGTTAAACATTGATTGGTCAGTATCCAGGCAGGAAGGATAGGTATGGCAACCACACTAAGAGAATTCTGGGAAGAGGAAAGGCAGAGATGCAGTCACCAGTAAGACACAGAGGAAATAAGATGAGAATGCTTTATTGAGAAAAGGTACCAAGCCACATGACTAAACATAAATAAGAATTATGGGTTAATTTAAGAAGTAAGAGGTAGTTAGTAAAAAGCCTGAGTAATAGACCAAACCATACATATATTTATAGTATATATTATTATTATTATTATTATTAATATAAGCCTCTGTATGTTTCTTTGGGACTGAAAGGTTATGGAACAGGCAGGACAAAAACTTTCATCTACAAATGGTGCCCAACGTGGGACAAGAATTACCACATAAAGCCAGAGAAAGCTTAACAAAAAGAATTCTAGACAGACAAGAACAGAGTCAAACACAGCTTCTTGGTAACCATCTTTTCTCTAGTAGGCTCTGTTTGCTACAGGCAATCAGAAGTGTGGCTCCTTTAAGAGAGGCTTCCTGACTCAGCTTTAGTAGCAAACACCTTGCAGCTCTTTTAAGAGGCCCTGCCACTAAACAATTCAATGGTGTTTATGAGCTGGCAGCATGCTTCTTGGTGGTAGCAGGGACCTACAGAGCTGTGGCAATAAACATGGCTCCTGCCAGTACCTCCATCATGAAGCTAGACTCTCAGAAATCTAAGAAATAGGGTAGAACCTAAAGAAGAAAAAATAGCTATCCAAAAATAATCACCAAACAAAGTAAAATCTGACTGATGACACCACTTAAATTTGTAAAATCTCACTACCTGAACATACATACCACCTTACTTCTCCATATACGGGCAGACCCAACTCAAAAATCATAGCTGGCTTTGGAGTTGGACTGTGATTCTCTCCTTCTCTAAATCCAAGCATGTTGTTAAAAGAAAAACTCACTTTCTGTCTCATATTAGGAGAGACACCTGGTGTGAGACAGAAGAAAAAAATCTAGGGACTAAAGTTATCAAAACCCTGCTTTTACAAATTCTCCTTCTTCCCATACCTATTTTTGTCTTTGTGGGGCCTTTCTTTGAATACATGTCTCTCAAAATTCAAACTTTCCATTTGATATGAATAATGTTTAAGTTTTCCACAGTGGACAATAAATTTACCTACAATAATCTCTGAAGTCTCCAGGAAAAAGATGGGGCTCTACAATAATGATGAAACCTGGTTCATATAATGTCATTCAGCTGATAGCACCACTTAAAGATCAGCTTTGGACTAAAAACTGCTCAGCATAATTTTGAGGTGGCTAGTTGAGCTGATCCAGCCTTACAGACTACTCTAGCCAGGATGAGACAAGCCCCGCACTTTCCCATTACACATAGACTGGACCAAAAAATGATACAACTATCTCTCCCAGGACTTGACAATTAACCAACCCCAATTTTTCTTTTCAGGATCTGCTAAAGATGCCATCACCCCCAGGCAGCAGGAAGTAAATTTAAGAATACTATGCCCACATTCCCAAGAGGTGGGGTAGAAGTGTTTTGCTCATTCAATGGATTAGGGATATTTGTCATTGTTTAGGGTGGTTGGTTATAAGTTATTATTGGTAATGATCAGGAAAAAAGCTAAGCAAAGAAAATTATATTCAAGGTCCTTTTTTTGATAAGATAAAAAGAGGATATATGTGGGAGCCCACTTGTGACTCAGTTTCCATCTAGAGTCATTTGTGACTTAAAAGTCATTTGAGTTCAAGTTTTCCTGCTCTGCCTGTTCCAGTATCCTTGAGAGCTGTGAGAAAACTCTGATTAAGCCCATGGGAAAGAATATAGAATATTTTGCCAATGAGAGAAGAAGACACTCTGTAGTAGAAAGAATATTGCTGATGCCAAACCTTAGGGCACATCCAGATAAAAGAAACTGCTTGCTCAAGGACAGGAATGGTCTGTGATTAGATGCTGACTGGCTGTGCTTGGCTTTGTTCTGTTTTTTGATATAAGCAGGCTCTGAAATAAACTCAGGGTTGTCCAGAGTAAACTGGAAGTCCCCCGAATCCATCCTAGGTTTTCTGTCTCAATTTCTCTCAATCTTTAGCCTCAGCACCGCTTCCAGGAGCCCTGGCTGACTTTCTTGGAGCAGGCTTTGACAGATGTAGATGGGATAGGATAAAAGGATAGATCATGGAGACTACTCAGAAAGAAAAAAGGGAGGCTATAGATATGATAAAATAAAAAGGTAGATTATTGAATCTACTTTTAAAAAGCTACTGCTTGTTTTAAATATTTTACATTAGATTGAACTTTTGTATATTATATACAAGTTTTGTATATTGACACATTTGAGATTAATTTTGTTAAAACATACTGTACACATGTTTCCAATCTTGTTAAACCTTTTGTACCTAGACAGCTCATCAACAATGTAAGGCAAATTTTTACTCTTTGAAAGTTATTATTACCAATTCTTTCAGATAATAAGGAAATGTAGGTTAGTAATTAATTACCTAATATAACCAAACTTGTAGTCATATTAGGTATGTTTTCAAGGTCAAACAAAGTTATATTTTAGATAGATAGGTCATCTTCGAACACTTCAGAGATCTGCAGAATATGGCACTTAGGATGTTTTAATAAAATAGGCTCTTTTTTTATGACAATGAGTCATGTCTTCTTCTGGCAACACCAATCTACTTCAGAGAAGATAATGGGCATTGAAGAAACTCCACATGGAGCTTACTTTCTTTTTGGTAAAAGTCAACCACCGGGCAAGACCATTGCCAGCATGACATTTGTGCGACTCGACGAAGACAGGCAAGGAGAGACAAAGGGTTAAGAAAGACCATGTGGGAAGATCAGCTGTGCCAGTGGAATATGGCTGTTAGCTGAAGCAGTGGAGAGTCCACAAGTTCAGAGGCTGAGCTACAGAAAACTAAAGGTCCATGGGCTTCCAAAGAGATCCATGACAAATGTCAAAGCACAGAGAGAGACACAAGAGCAGGACTAGAGAATGTGGTGATGCAAACACTGACTAAGGTGGCAGAGATGCTCAGCACTAGGGCATTTGCTGCTCTTGCAGAGGAGTTGGCTTTGGTTCCAGCAGCCACATGATGGCTCACAGCCATTTGTGACTCCAGTTCCACAGGACCCAACCCCCTCCCCTGTCTGCCTCTGAGGGCACCACACAGGCATGTGCACATGTACACACAGGCAATCACTCTTACACATAAACTTAAAAATAAAGAAAAACAAAGCTGGCTCACCTGTGTAGAAAAGGCCTGCTCTGACCAGAGCTTCCACAGCCACAGGTGACGTACGGGGCCAGTCCTTGAAAGTGTCCAGCCTTAGCTCTTCATTAGCGAAGACACTGTCATTGCAGTAAGCTTGGGAAAACAGATGCAGGTGAGCGCAACTGGATTGACCGCAAAGTTCAGGTTAGTGGTATGTGTAGCTGGAATGATCTGATGTGCTGTGCTTGCGTCAGAATAAAGGAGGGAGGTTAGGAAAACACAAGGAAGAAAAGACCCAAGAGCGAGCACGTCAGAGCTGCTGGAGCAGAGTGGTGAAGGCTGGGACATGCTGTCCACACTATTCCTGTCTGCGTGTGACCCATGTGCCAAACTGTAACTTAAGAGGATCTCTTGGTCATTTACCATAAGGACAGTACAAAAGCAGAGGAGATTTCTGTTTCCAGAGTCAGTGTCAGGATTTGAGAAAGGCAATTTCCCCTGGGGCTCCTGAAAAGCGGTCATTGTTATGGCTTGCTCTTTGAGATGACCACACTGTGGGTGTCCATTAGATTTCTGCCTGATCCTGGCTTCTGAACTGTTACAAGTCTTTTTCTTACTCTGAACAATTACAAGTCTTCTCCATGCTGTGAGGACTTGGAAATTAAGTTGCCCTTAACTTGGTTCTGACAAGTTTCTCAAGATGAAAGCTTGGCTGTGTTCACACTTAATCCTAGGATTAGGGTTTTGTTATTGATTTTGCTGCTTTACATACTTCATTGGGGAAGCACATCACACTTAGATTTAATAAAGAAAAAGATCTTTACAGTTTAGAAACCTTTTATTTTACTTTTGACTTCTATTAAGACACAAGGTTATAGGGAGTAGGTCCCACTGCTTTCTTAGTGCCCACACCGTGGGTTCTCTGGAGCAGGCTGACATTTCGGACTTTCTTTGGCTTCCTTCTTTATCTGATTGTTTCCTTCCCTATATCAGGAAGCTAACTGAGGACTCACAGTTCTGTGTGTGTTCATGTGTGTGCGGGGACATGCACATGTACGGTTCACACTGGGAAAGTCAGGACACCCTTCACTAGTTTTCCCTTGTTAGGGAGAGTTTGTCATTCCCTGGTTAGGTTGTCCAACCCCAGAATTCCAAGTGTCTCTCCTTCCCAGCCCTGGGATTACAAATGCACAACAGTGACACCTGGCTTTTGTCACATGGGTTCTAGAGACAGAACAGGAATCCTTTTGTTTGCATGGAAAGCAGTCTGCAGTCATTGCTCTGGCCTTTCCCCTTATAATTCTTAACGTGCACAATATACTCAGTAAATTTCTTCCCAGTAATCATAACCTTATGTTGCTTCTTTAACAGTGGCAAGAGCATGCTGGGTAACACTGTAGACAACTCCAGTTTTGCTATGGAAACTTTCATGAACGGCCTCGTTTTGAACAGCCCATTCCCTATGCCTACAATATCTCCATTCTTGTAGGCTCTCACATATGTGGCCAAAGGAACAGCTCTTCTTTCTAAAGGCCTAGAACAAACATTGGCTGCCTTTATTTTTCGTTTGTGTTTGACATTTTAGCATGTTACTGGATAATGGAGGTTCCTCCCAGAGAATGTTGTGGTGTGTGTGGGGGGGTTGTGCGCACATGCACGTGTGTATATATGTTTCCTACATGTATGTATCTGTACCACATGTGTACCTGGGGTCCCAGATGATAAGAAGAGGTTGTAAGATCCCCTCCAGATGGAGTTAGAGCCTCTTGTAATTTGCTACCATGTAAGTGCTTTAGACTGAACCTGACTCCTCTGCAAGAACAGCAAATAATCTGAAGAGCTGAGACATCTTCAGCTCCATGTTTATGGGGCGGGGAGCACCATGTTTTGCTATGAAGACTAAGCTAAACTATCCTTCAACTTATGATATTTTTGTCTCAGTATTCTTACTTCTGGGATTTCAAGCATGGACCGCTATACTTGGCGCTAACCGTGGAATGTCTTCCTCTCAGTTTTGTGAGTCAGGATGTTATGTAGCCTACACTGGCCTCTAATCCAATATCATTGTCATGCCTGGACTTGAGCTCCTCTCTCCCCTTCCAAGAGCAGGGATCACAGGACTGAGCAACCACACTCAGTTGAACATAGAATTCTTGCTGTATTATGATTGTTTCCATCCTGTCCACTGCTGTTGTCCCCATGTCCCTGAATTTGCTGGGACTGAACTCAGAGCATGTCCTAACTGCTATACAGATGTTCTGTAACTGAGCTAAAACCCTAACACTAGGTCTTGTTTTCTTTGGGTGCTGTAGTGGAAACAAAGGACCTTGCTCAAGGTAGCCAAGTGACTAATGTCCTCAGATCTGTCACCTCATCTCAGTGTGAATGTTTCCCAGTTTCCTAACAGTGCACTGGGCCAATTAAGAATGCTTTTGGGACTGTGGCTGTAGATCAGTTTGCAGAGCGTTCTCTCAGCATCCAGGAAGACCTCGGTGGGTTCCCTCCCCAGCACCCGAGAACTCTGTCTCAGCACTCAACAGGAAGAGGTCGCAGGTCAAGATTATCTGAATTTGAGGCCAGTCTGGGATAGGAAAGATTCTGAAAATGCTTCCAAAACATTTTATCCAAGATTTTAGTTGTTTGAAGGGAAACATCACTTACAGCAGAGACCATACTATGTTAACTATGGTTACCTACAATAAACACTAAGCTACTCAGCAGTAGCCATGGTGTATAGATGCTTGCCACTAAAGGTGAACCTCCTAATTAACTCCTGGACACCTCCTGGTTGAAGGAGAGTAGCAACTCCTGTAAATTTTTGTCTTATTTTTGCACCTTCACACATGGGACCTACTAAGTAATTAACTGAACATAAGTTTTTAAAAATTTTACTTTTAAAGATTTATTTACTTTTATTTTGATGTAGGTGTTTTGTCTGTATGTTTGACTGCACCACATTTGTGCTGTGCCCATGGAATTCAAAGGAGGGCATTGGATTCTCTGTAACTGGACTTAGAGAGTTGTGAGCTGCCATATGGGTACTGGGAATCTAACCCAAGTTCTTTATGAGAGCAGCAAGTGAGCTTGAGCCCAGAACCCTCTTTCCCACCCATAAACTAAAAACAAAACCAATTCAGTCATTCCATAATAGGGAAATAACTTATGAAAGTAACTGTTAAAGCAAGTTGATGAGGAATGGAGAGATGGCTCAGTGGTACATAACACTTACTGCTCTTCCAGAGGACCCAAGTTCAATTCCCAGCACCCACATCAGGCTGTTTACAAGTGCATGTAACTCCAGCTCCAAGGGATCTGACATCCTCATCTGGCTTCCAAAATCACCTACATACATGTGGTACACACACAGAGACCTGGAGGCAGATATGGAGGAGGGAGGCACAAAAAGGAAAGAAACAAACAAAGCTTATTGAATGCGCCTGAGGTCTTACCTGACACCATAGGCAATTCTCTTCTGACCCAGGAATTCAGAAAATGTTCTCCCTTAGGGAAAGAAATTCAGGTTACTGACTGATTTATAAAACAGACGTCTGTCTGTGAGCTGCAACTGAAGGACTCCCCTGCCCCCCAGCACTAAAGCGACATTTCACTAGAGCAGCGGAAGTGTTGGCAAAGCAGACCTTTAGTCCGATTTCTGTTGATCTCGGGAATTTTATGCAGTACAGACAGCGGCGAATGTTTTCCTGTGCAAATGGGAGCTTTCTCGGGGTCACTCTCAACAGACACGCAGCTCAGCAACAGAACTGCAGTCACACACAGATTCATTGGGCTCAGGGGGAACTGCGCCATGGGAAGGAAGCTCCCCTCAGAAGGACCTGTCCAACTGAGCAACTCTCCCTCGGAGAAAACTGCACCCAGACTCTCAGCCCTGCTCTCTGCAGACACAGCCTCTGGGTCATCAGCCATTCCATTCTCCTTTGGCTTCTGTGCGGGCTAAGTTTCCCACCGCTTACCACTAGGAAGTCCCTACTAGTGTAGACCCTAGACAACCAGGGGCGGGAGCCAGCTCTGAGAGCCCTGCTGTCACCAGGTGCTAGGACAGAAGACTGGGTCGGGCATCCAGACAGAAGCAGCAGAAGGAAGCAAGGGCAGCCAGCTCAGTGGGGGAGGAGGAAGGAGGCAGCTGAAGGACCCAAAGGCAGCCTGAAAATTCACATATACATGGTTTCAGCTCAGCAAGACAAGATTTGCGGCTCCACTCTGCAGATGAGATGCAGGAGCTTGAATCCATGAGAAAATAAAACTCCTCAATGACTCCACACCAGTGGGAAGAGTTTGCTGCTGTGAATTACCGTAACATGGACAAATCCTTCGTAGCTTTTAATATACTGGGCAATTTCCTCCGAGGATTTCTTACTTCGAAGAAATTCACACCTATAATTAAAAACATAATTAAAATTACCTCAATACTATGATGAAGATTTTCTGTATTACAATAAATATTTGCTAAAATCCTATCAAATTGTTGAATTTGATCTTTTAATAAAACTGCCAAAATTTTTCCTGACAGCTTCCTCAGGAGGATTAACATCATGCTGCTAGAAACATTTATATCATATTACTGATAAGATATATAAATATTTGAAATCAAACCTGTGCCAGCTAGTCTTTTGTCAATTTGACACAAGCTGGAGTCATCTGGGAAGAGGGAGCCACGGTTGGGAAAATCCCTCTATCAGATTAGCCTGTTGTCCAGTCTGGGCATTTTCTCAATTAATGAGAGATGTGGGAAGACCCAGTCCACTGTGGGCACTGCCACCCTGGGCAGGAGTCCTGAGAAGCCTAAGAAAGGCAGCTGGGCATGAGCCTGGAGCAAGGCAGTAAGCGGTGCTCTTTCATGGCGTCTGTCTGTCTCTGCTTCTGTTCCTGCCCTGATGTCCCTCCACGGTGGATGGTAATCTGGACATGTAAGCCAAATAAACCCCTTCCCTCTCAGGCTGCTTTCGGTCATGGCCCAGCAGAAATCAACAGCAACAGAAAAAAAACAATAGGAAACCTTCATCTTGTTTTAATTTTCTTTCAACACAGGCTCTCCCTCTGTTGCGGTGGTGATGTCATGCTCAAGCACAGCCTGGACTGCAGGCCTACACTGCTGCAGCCGCTGTTCTCTTCTTGGAACAAATAGGCAAGAGAATCAAATATAGTGATTCTCAGTCAGTAGAGTGTGGGACACACACACACACACAATGTAAAGAATCCCAAGGGCTGGAAGGAGAAGGGCCTGTAAACACTGACTAAGATATTTAATGGCATTAGGTATTAAAGCTCATCTTTTTGGGAATAATGACACTGTGGTTCTTTTCTCTTTATTAGTCATGATTTAAAGGCATATGCTAAATGAATAACAAATGGAACCATGCGTTAGCTGGAACGTGCTTTGACATAACCTTATCATCACTATTCCGAGCAGATGGCAGGAAAGACACAGGAGAAATTTGATTCGAGTAGGCCGGGGCAGGTGCTCTCTACTTTGCGAGATAACATGATGAAAGTCTGGAAACTAGGTACAGGAATGAACCTGTATGTGGCACAAACAAAAACAATAGACACAAAAAGCACCTCTGAACACATTATGAAAAATAATTGAAATATGCTTTCATTTCCTAAGCCGGGTGAAAGACCACTGCAATTACAAAAACTCCGAATCTCTGAAATAAAATACACCTGTTTCCCTTCAGTGGCGCTGGTATGTGGTGACCTAGGCATCTGTCCTCCTTGTCATTTTTTTTTTAAATCAGAAGATGGCCTTGAACACCTGATACTAGCACCTCCACCCTTGTTGTGCTGGGATGACAGGTGAGTGTCACCGTGTCCAGCAAGTGTTTTCTTTGTGCATGTTCTGCAGTAAATGAAACCTCTTGTAATATCTTAAACACTGTTACTTTCCTTCTTTTATACAGCACTTCCACCCCTGTGCAGATTCACTCACTTGTTAGTTAAGGGAAATCATGAAACTGCTACTTGACAAGACATATTGTAATATTGGGGACAATAAAGCAACATTTAGCCAGGCGATGGTGGTGCATGATTTTAATCCCAGTATTCGGGGACAGAAGGATCTCTGTGAGTTTGAGGCCAGTCTGGTCTACAGAGTGAGATACAGGACAGTCAGGACTATACAAAGAACCCTATCTTTTGAAAAACAAAACCAAACGTTTAATAACGGCTGGGAGGGACCAGGGAGCAAGCACTTGACACTTGCAGGAGACGTGAGTTCAGCGCCCAGCACCCACATCTTACTGTAGCTCTAAGGTGTTCTGAGACCTCTGCCCTCCATGGACACCTGTACTAACTTTACATAAACACCGTCCCCCAAATAATTAAAAACGAAAGCTGAACCTGGGGAGATGCCTCGGTAGTTAAAATACCTCAGCATAACTACAAAAACCTGAAACTGAATCTGTGTTGATTCTGTAAATTCAGGACCCAGTCCACCATGTCTCCAACTCTAACCCTTGAGGGATAGAGTCAGGCAGATCCCAGGTTGCCTATTTCAAAATATAAGGCAGAGAATGATGGAGGACAGGAACCTATACCAACATGTGACCTCCCCACAGGCATGGATGAATACACATTCATATACTACATACCAACACACCACACACATAAACACACTTTACATTTACCAACACACTACACAGAAAGTATAAAAAGTAAAAACTGATAAGGCAAAAACAGTATAAAAGAGAATGAGCCATTTAAGTTCATGTGGTTAAAAGTTTTCACTATGTGAGCAGATCTTCCTTGTTTGAAAATTCTGGGATGATCCCATGCTGGATAAGAGAAATATCAGAACTCATGTGGTACTCCAACAATGTTGGTCTTTTCTCTCCAGGCTCCTCTTGCTAAAAACAAACAAATTAAAAATAAAATCTGAAAATACAAATGAAGTGTTTGTTTGCTTACTTGGGGAACCACTTGGCATGCTCCTTCCAAGGATCGTCTCCTTCTTCCCAGTTTCCCAAGCATCCAGCGCAGGAGAAACACTGTACGGTATCCCGTTTACCTACAATGCAGTGACGTGTTCTGACTGGCCAGCAATGGCACCAGGTGCGACCTTGGAGCTGATCATATTGTAGCAGAACAGACAGACCCCAGAATGCCTGTTCTTCCGTTACCTCTCTGGCTGAATCCCTGTCCACAGCCCCACTGCCCTAAATGACCCCCTCTGAGCTCTGGACCTCCGTCCCCAGCATGGCCTTCCTCCATATCCACTGCCCTAAATGACCCCTTCTGAGCTCTGGACCTCCGTCCCCAGCATGGCCTTCCTCCATATACACCACCCTCACACAATGGCTTCGTAGACAGAAGTTACTCTTTAGCTTTCAGGACCAAAGGGATGGAGATGCTAGGATTTGCTAAAATGATGCCATTAGAAGGCCTAAGTGTCACGTTTGCTGCATTGTGTCTATGGAAACAGGAACATTTCATTAGTTCTTTGAACCTCAGTGAAGTCACCTATGAAATGTGGGAAGGGCAAACTTGTCGAATTAGAATTAGTGCTCAATCCATGCACAGCTTATATGAGTGGGTCCCCAGAACACCAGAGACGCTGCTATAACGTCATCTACATCTCTCCTAACACCTGGTGTGTGGCTAAGGCATTTCAAAGTGCAGTGTTGTCAAAGGCAGCTTGCCTCTGGATGGGGGTTAAACAAGTACAAAGAGCATCCTTCCAAAACTAAAGAAATGAAATAAATCAAGGAAACACACAATTAATAGTATTCGTGAAACTAGAGGACAGTGGGACTGGTCTATCTCATGGTCCATTTTCAGCACCTTATGAATTGAACTAAGGTTTTCTGCAGCCTATTTAGCTTTGTTTTCAATTGCTGGCACTAAGCAATGGCTAAGTTAGCCCTCTTGTAATGAGCTACACCCTCAACTTCAGGTTCATAGTTTCTCAGGCCCGCATTTACAGAAAAGATCCTTGTGTTTTACACATATTTGGCAAGATAATAGTGCTACACTAAAAGTAAGTTAAAGAGAGAGAAAAACTATTAAAGTGGATGTTTAATTAACCAGATCTCCTCTGCCACAATTAACAAATAAGGAATGATTAACAAGAGGTAGTGGAAGAAGAGGAGGATGGGAAGGAGCAAGAGTAGTCGGAGAAGGTAGAGGAAGAGCAGAGGAGGAGGAAGGAGGAGAAGAGGAAGAAGAAAAGAGGAATGAAGGGATGGAGAGATGGCTCAGTGGTTAAGAGGGCTCTTGTAGGGGACTGGAGTTGGGTTCCCCGCACCCACTTCAGACAGTTCACAACCACTGGAATCCACTGCTCCCAGGGTCTGATGTTCTTCTCTGGACCCTATGGCCTCCTGTACTCACAAGTGAAAATCCCCCACCCCCTCACATAACTACAGATATTTTTTAAAAATGGAAACTAAACTTCATATTTTACAGAAACACATCACACAATGGAATCCAGTTACCTGTAAAGACGAAGCCAGCTGCTGAGAGCACACGTGGCGATGTCCCATGGGCATAGAACGGCCAGTTCTCAAAGGACTCCAGTCTGGCCTCCTCTTCTTGGTACCTTGCTTTGCCGCCCCTCAGCTTCTCTGGACTCTTCACCCTTATGTCATACTTGCCAATGTTCCCAACATCTTTGCCCAAAAGGAACGCACATTCAGGACGCCATCTCTTGTGGTTTTCTATGGGAAGATTCCTGAGTCTGGTGCAAAAGAGGATTAAGCTACAGCAGAAGCACTGAACCCCAAGTTTCACCCCGGTATAGTAAAACCCAGCAGCTGCCATCTCCTGTGGCGTCCATGATCTGAATGTGTCATAGGTCACAAAAGTCTTTAATCGTTTGGCTTCACTGCGCATCTGTGCGTTAAAACCTTTCTTCATTTTCATTCGTAATGTATGGTCCTCTTCTTCTTGTCTTTTTAAGACCTGGTGTGCATCCACACCCAGAAGAGCAGATAACTGGGAGACAAAATCATCATCGAATTCAGAAATCCTCTCCTCAGAGGCTTCTCCCTGGGTGGCCATTTCTAATGGAGAAAGGAAAGCGGATGATTGGTGCCTGTGATATTTTTATTATAAAGTGTGTATCTCAGGGCTAGAGAGACAGCTCAGTGGTAGAGCAGCTTGCCACAAGCCCGATGACTTCAGCTGGTTCCCCTGCAACCCTCAAGGTAAGTAGGAGACAAGTGACTCTCATAAGCAGACCTATGCAAAGACCAAAGTAGGCTTGAGGCAATGAATCCACCTTGGGCTGCAGTGGGCCTGAGCCAACAAATTCCACAAGAGTGGGACTGAACCAGCTACCTAGGCTGGAGTGCACATGAGAAAGCAAGCTCCGTGGGAGTGGAGCGGATCCAGTCCAGGGACATTTGTGGACCAGGACTGAGCCAGTGACCTGGGCCAGAGCAGACCTGAGACAGCAAACTCCACAGGAAGAGGTACAGGGAACAACCACTGAGTGAGTGACCCAGAGCCAGAGACCGCTGAAAGTTCGGAATTGAATCTGGGACTTTCAAGGTAGTAGACCTAAGCCAGGACCCCTATGGGTCTGGGTGTGAGTCTAGGACCTCAGAGGAACTAGGCCTGAGCCAGGACCTCTGCTGGTCTGGGCATGAATCTGGGACCTCCTAGGGAGTATGCCTGAGCAGGGACCTCTGGGGGTCTGGGTGTTGGTCTGGGACATCAAAGAGAAAAGGCAGGAACCAGAAACCTCAGAGGGTCTGAGCATGAGTCTGGGACCTCTGAGGAAGTAAGCCTGAGCCAGGTCCTCTGTGGGTCTGGGCATACCCAAGCCTGGGTACTCCAAGGGACTAGAACAGAGCTGGAGTCCCTTACAGGACCAATCCCAAGATAGGCATTTCTGTAGGAATAGATCCAGACCAGGGACATTTACAGAAACAGGTCTGAGCCAACAACCTAGAATAGAGCAGGCCTGAGACAGCAAACTCTAGGGCAGTGGAGCAAAACCCAGAAGCGCTGAGTGACCTCCAGGGACATAGAGTAACCAACAGGGTAACTAGAACCATGGCACTGACTGTACCATGAGGAACAACTATCTGAGCCTTGGATTCACTGGCACCCAGAAGATTAATCAAAAGAATCACAGGCATGGGGACCTTGGGAAAGGGTTGAAGGAGAAGGGAGATTCAGGAAGGGGAGCGGAGAAAAATGTAGAGCTCAATAAAAATCAATTTTATAAGGAAGTATAAAAAAAGAGAAAAAGTACAACCTTGTCACTAGCATGTGAAATGTCCTACAGCGTGGTCCTTCTGGAGTTCTGTCAGTCCTCAACATACTCGACTCTGGGACTCAATAACTGTGATTTTACAGTTGTCTCTGGATAGCCCCACCCCCTTACAGTCTCCTCAGCGGTCATGAGACAAAGGTCTTGCTCTTATCTATAGACATGATTGTCCAACTCTATCATCCTGTTCCTTCCCTTTAGAAGGAACTGGCCAAGACTTGGAAGCCTATGGCTCTGCTTAGTTGCTTTCATTTTCAATCAGCACAACCTGTACTTACTTTTTCTGTTGCTGGGATAAAACACCTTTACAAAGAAGCTCACAGAAAATACGGTTTGTTCTGTCTTACAGTTGAAGATACATTTCCACCGTGGCACAGGAGACTTGGTGTCAGGAGCAGGAAGCCAGCCGATCACAGAGCATCAACAGCAAGGAAGCAGAGAAAATGAATGGGAAGTGGCACCAGGCTATAAAGTCTCACGGCCTGTCCCTAGTGACCCACTTCCTCCACCAGGCTCCGCCTCTTAAAGGTTCCAAAATCTTACCAAATAGCAGCCTAGCAGGAAGCCAAATGCTCAAACACATGAGCTGCTCATTGGAGACTTTTCACATTCAGACCACAGCATCACCAGACACAGCGTCCTCCCCTAACGTTTGTGTGTGGATACCCCCTCCTGGTCATCTTCTTTCTTTCTTCCTGAAAAATGTTTATAAATCTCGGTGTGTGTGTGTGTGTGTGTGTGTGTGTGTGTGTGTGTGTGTGTACATGTTTTAGTGTGAGCTACTATTGTTCTGATGAAACACCATGATCAAAGCAACTTGGGGAGAAAAGGGGTTCTTTCTCTCACAGTTCCCTGTTCATCATGAAAAGCAGTGAGGGTGGGTGTTGCAGTTTAGAGACAGTGTATAACCACAATGTATAACAAACACACGTGGTGTGTCATTGATAGGGGGTGAAAAGAGGGTAGGTTGGCCTGCCTGGGAAAAGGAAGTGGTGTAGAGAGAGCGAGGAGTGGGCAGAGCCTGCTTTTTTTTTTTGCTTTATAAATAATAGCATTCAAAATTAATTTCCACCTCCTTCCCTCCTCACATTTCCCTCCCCTTCCCCCCTCCCCATCTAGTCCTAAGAGAGGGCAGGGTACCCTGCCCTATGGGAAGTCCAAGGCTCTCCCCACTCCTTTCAGGCCTAGGAAGGTGTGCATCCAAACAGATTAGGATTCCAAAAAGCCAGTACATGCAGTAGAATCAAATCCCAGTGTATTTATCAATGGCTTCTCAGTCAGCCCCCATTGCCAGTCCCATTCAGAGAGTCTGGTTTGATCACATGCTCGTTCAGTCCCAGTCCAGCTGGATTTGATGAGCTCCCATTAGAACAGGCACACTGTCTCAGTGGGTGGACCAACCCCTAGCGGTCCTGACTTCCTTGCTCGTGTTCTCCCTCTTTCTGCTCTTCAACTGGACCTTGGGAGGTCAGCCCAGTGCTCCGATGTGGGTCTCTGTCTCTATCTCGATCTGTAGCCGGATAAAGATTCTATGTGGTGATATTCAAGATAATCATCAGTCTGACTACAGGACAAGACCAGTTCATGCTCCCTCTCCTCCACTGCCCAAGGACCAGAGCCTGCTTTTAAAGAGGCCCTGATGCATGCGTACAGAGACTTCTGCAGTCATTCTGTACATGAGCATAGATTACACAGTGACCTTCAGCTCTAGGGTCCTGGGCTATTAAAGGATTTGCCTGAGTCCTGAAACACATGTGTAGCCATAGGACCCTGGAGCTGGCTAGGCATTTGTCTGAATCCTGATAATACATAGGGAGCCATAGGATCCTGGGCTGGCTAGGAATTTGCCTAAGTCCTGACAACACATGTATAGCCATAGGACTCTAGGGCTGGCTAAGAATTTGCCTAAGTACTGACAACACATATGAAACCATGGGACCCTGGGGCTGCCTAGCCATTTGCCTGAGTATTGACAACACATGTGTAATCTTAGGACCCTGGGGCTGGCTAGGTATTTGCCTGAGTATTGACAATAACGTGTAGCCATAGGACCCTGAGGCAGGCTAGGCATTTGCCTGATTCCTGACAACATAAGTGTAACCTCATGATCCTGGGTCTTGACAGGCATTTGGCTAATTCCTGATGACTCATGTGTAGCCATAGGACCCTGGGCTGGCTAGGCATTTGCCTGAGTCCTGACAACACATGTGTAGCCATAGTTCCCTGGGGCTGGCTAGGTGTTTGCCAGATTTCAGACAAAACATAGGTAGCCATAGGAACTTGCGGCTGGCTAGGGATTTGCCTGAGTCCTGACAATGCATATGTAGTCACAGGACCCTAGGGCTGGCTAAGTCTTTGCCTGATTCCTGACAACACTTAGGTAGTCATAGGACCCTAGGGCTGGCGAGGCTTTTGCCTGATTCCTTATACCACATAAGTAGCAATATTACCCTGGGGCTGTCAAGGTATTTGCCTGATTCCTGACAACACATGTGTAGCCATAGCACCCTGTGGCTGGCTAGGCATTTGCCTGATTTTTGATAACACATAAAGATACCTAGGACCATGGGGCTGGATAGGAATTTGCTTGGGTGTTGACAACAGGGTATAAACATAGGACCCTGGGGCTGGCTAGGAATTTGCCTGAGTACTAACAACACAAAGGTAGTCATAGGACGATGGGTAGGCTAGGAATTTGCCTGAGTACTAACAACACAAAGGTAGTCATAGGATGATGGGTAGGCTTGGGGCTGGCTAGGCATTTGCCTGATTCCTGCCAATATGTAGGTAGCTATAGGACTATGGGTAGGCTAGGAATTTGCCTGAATATTGACAACACATGTGTAGCTGTAGAACTCTAGGGCTGTATAAGCATTTGCCTGATTCCTGAGAACACAGGTGTTGCCACACGACACTGGTGCTGGCTAAGCCCTTCCCTGATTCCTGACAACACAAGTGTTCCCTCATGACCCTGGGTCTGGCCATGCATTAGCCTCAGTACTGACAATACATGTGTAGCCGTAGGCCTTAGGGCTGGCTAAGAATTTGCCTAAGTCCTGGCAACACATAGGTAGCCATAGGACTCATGGGCTGGCTAGGCATTTGCCTGATTTCTGACAACACATAGGTAGTATTAGGACCCTGGGGCTGGCTTGGAAATTGCCTGAGTCCTGAAAACACATGTGTAGCCATAGGACCCTGGGGTTAGCTAAGCATTTTCCTGACACTGGACAAAATATGTGTAGCCATAGGAACTTGGGGCTGGCTAGGTATTTGCCTAATTATTGACAACACATGTGTGGCCATAGGACACTGAGCCTGGCTAGGTAATTACTCAAGTCCTGATACACAGTTAGCCATAGGACTCAGGGGCTGGCTAATCATTTGCCTGAGTCCTAACAACACATGTGTAGCCATAGGACTTAGGGCTGGCAAAGAATTTGCCTGATTCCTGATAACATTGTGTAGTCATTGGACCCTAGGTCTGGCCAGGCATTTGCCTGACCTGACAACACATGTGTAGGGGCTGGCTAGGCATTTGCCTGAGTCCTGATAATACATAGGTAGCCATAGGACCCTGGGACTGGCTAGGAATTTGCCTAAGGGTTGACAACACATTGTAGCCATAGGACCCTGGGGCTGGCTAAGCATTTGCCTGATTCCTGAAAAAACATGTGTAGCCATAGGACCCTGAGGTTGGCTAGGTATTTGTCTAAGTCTTGACAACACATAAGTAGCCATAAGTTCCTGGGGCTGGCTAGGCATTTGCCTGAGTTCTGACAACATATGCGCAGGCACAGGACCCTGGGGCTGGCTAGGAAATTGCCTGAGTACTGAGAACACATGCACTGTCACAGGACCCTGGGGCTGGTAGGTATTTGCCTGAGTACTGACAACACATGAAGAGCTTAACCCCATTCTTCCACTGTTATCCAATTACAAGGTCCTACTAAGTACATTACCCAAGCTCAGTAAACCCTCTCTCTCGAGCCTTAGGGGCTTAAGCGTATTATATGTGACCTTGTTTAAAAAAAAAACTATTGTGACCCACCTCTTCTCCCTTTAACACTTCTATAATTGCTGTTAAAAAAAACCTAATAGAACCTATGGCCTTGTTTAAAACCTCCGACTCATTCTTTCTGCAGTGGTTCCTCTTCAATTAACCATTACACACTTCCTTCACTTCCTTCAGCTATTCTTCCAGGAACCTCTGACTTCTCAGTTCTAGACCTCAAGGATGCTTTTCTATCTATTCTTCTCCATTCTCAATTAACATCTTTGTCTCCAACTGGACTGACCCTGACACTCATGTCTCCACACAGCTCATCTGGACTGTCCTTCCCTGGGGATTCCAGGAGAGGCCCTACCTGTAGGGTCAGGCTTTGGCTTCTGATCTTCTCTCACTGTATCTCCCCAAGTCTAAAGTCAGACAGTATGTGAATAATATTTTACTTTGCAGTCCATCATTTGATATCAATAAAATTGATACCTCTGCTTTTTAAAATTTTCTGTCCAAAAGGAACCATAAAATCTCACATTCTATGGCCCAACTGTCTACCCCTCAGGTCATTTACTTGGCATTGACTATTACCCAAACCCAGAAAGCTATTATCCTAGACAGAAAAAAGCTAATTCTAATTCAATCCCTTGCAGTTCCTTCCACAAAAGAAGAGGTTTTATCATTCCCATTAATAGCTGGCTTCCTGCATTTCTGGATGCTTCTTTTTCTCTCCTTGCCCGCCCCTTAAACAAGGCAGCTCTTGGCTTTCTGCATGAGCCCCTTCTCCATCCCATTACTAAACTTATCCAGAGACTCCAGAAAGCCCTTATCCAGGCCCCAGCTCTTCATCTCCCAGATTTAACTCGTCCTTCTCCCTCTCTGTAACGGAGAAGGAGAGATATGCATTTGGGCTCCTAGGACATCGGCTTCTTTTGTACCTGTAGCGTGCCTGTCAGAGAAGATGGACCTCACCACTCAGGGCTGGGCACTGTGCATATGTGCTTTAGTGGCCATTGAGATTCTTGTTCGTGAGTCAAAGAAACTAACTTTTGGGTTGCCCACCACTGTCTTCTCCCACCACTGTGTGTCCCATCTCTTAACTTACAAACCTTACAAAGGCTTACAAACCTTACCCCTTTCCCGTGTTCTTTCCCTCCAATTGGCACTAGTAGAAGATGCCACACTCACTTTTTTATGCTGCCCATCCCTTAATATCTCAAATCTCCTACCTCAACCTAGCATTAATTATTCCCTATATCACTTCTGCCTAGAGACCTTAGAGGGTCTACTGCTCCACTTTTTACATATACAGAAGGGCAAACTGTCCCAGGCCACTTATACCTGGTACACAGTTGGCAGATCCTTTTTATGTGATGGGACCCATAGGGCAGGCCATGTCCTAGTATCAGATACCCGGGTAGTAGAGACACAGGCACTCCCTGCCCATACCACTAATCAGCAGGCTGAGTTACAAGCCTTGACCCGCGCCTTCCAGTTAGCAAAGGGATACTCTTTAATTGTTTACACAGACTCCAAATATGCCTTTCATAACCTCCTGTCCCACGCAGACTACTGGAAGAAGCATAGGCTTCTTATGACAAAAGAAGAACCCATAAGTAACCCAGGTTACATTATAAACCTGTTAAAACGCCTCCCATCTCCCCAAAGCTATAGGATTTATTCACTGTTGGTCTCATCAGACTGAAGTTCCATTATTTCCAAGGGAAAAAACTGGGTTGACCAAGCAGCTAGAACAGCAACATTCCAGAGCCCAAACCTACCTCAGTCACCTCAGGTGGTTCATACAGTACAGCCCACATTCTCACAGACACCACCTGATACCCAGCAAATTCTCTCCTACTTACATAAGCTCTATCATCCTAATAGCAAAGCTCTATTTCCTTTCCTCAAGGCTCACCTACAACCAACCCACCCCTGAGGACTAGAGTTCTTAAAAGCTATCACTGCCTCTTCTAAAATCTGTCGAAAGTCAGATCCAAAGACCAAATATTGTAGCTTCGCTTTTTCACCACCAGGCCAGGGGCTCCCTTCCAGGAACTGACTAGCAGCTGGATTTTTTTTACTCATATGCCCACAGTCAGAAGAGCTAAATATCTCCTGGTTTTGATGGATACCATGTCTGTGTGGATTGAAGTGTTTCCCGTCCCTAATAAGAGGGTCCAGATAGTTTCTGATGTTCTTCTCTGAGAAATCATCCCCCAGTTTGGAATCCCAACCTCTCTGTAGTCAGATAATGGCCCAGAGTTTACTTCCCAGATTTCCCTAAATTTGTCTAAAGCTCTTAACATTCCCTGACATTTTCATATCCCATACCACCCTCAGTCTTCATGAAAGGTAGAACAAACTAAAAATGTTCCTTAAAAAATGTTCTTGTTAAAATGTCACAGGAGTATCATCTCGACTGGGTAAAAGTTTTGCCTCTGGCCCTTCTAAGGCTTAGAGCTCTTCCCAAAAGCCCCCTTTTCTTCTGGCCCTTTGAACTCATGTATGGGCAACCAGTTTTAACCCCTGGCCTCTCACCTAAAACCTCTCTCCTTCCTGGTCATCTGCTTACTCTGCTGTTATCCCATCTTTGCTCATCTTATGGGATTTTAGTGACTACTAATTACCTCAACCATGTGCCAATTCAGACCTGCCGCTTATTAAAATTAAGGATCAGAAACTATTCTCTTCCCCAGACCAATGCCCCTCACTCCTTTCCCCTAAATGGGAGGGCCCCTTTAAAATAATTCTTGTACCTCCTACTGCTGCCAAGCTCAAGGGACTTCCTCATTGGGTTCACCTGTCCCATCTTAAACCTTTTACTCTTCCAGCTCAAGATACTCCCTTGTATATGGTAACTCAAACAGGGCCCTGTTCCCTTAAGTTCCAGAGGGCACCAAAATCAGCCACTCTTCCTCTAGTTCCAGAAAAATAAAAGTCTCATCCTGACTCAACTCTCCTGTGCCAAAAACTCCATACACTCTCCCTCTCTCTTTCTCCTATATGCTTTACCAACTTCTTCATATCTCCAATGTCATTCTTAAATTTTCAGTTAACCACTCAGCTGTTATACAGGGACCATCATTAAACATAGAGCCAGAGGTACAAGAACTGTCAAAAGCCCAGGTGGTAAGAAACAATAATGAGTTTGCAGGCCAAAACTCCAAAGAAACTCTTGAAACAGACTTTAACATAACAGGTTTTTCACTGATTACAGCAGTGTTTCCATGATGCTAAAGGAAAACAAGTGCTTTAAGATACCCTTCAGGTAAAACATTAAAGGGTCTAATAATTATCCTTTTCAATAATCTCCTCCTTCTTTCCCCATCTTTCATTCTATCATCATAATCATAAACTTTTAATATGTCTAAAATTTATTTCTTTTCTGATGTAGGAGCTGTAGGCTGCGTTCTGGCTGCCAAAGCTCCTGGTTGCCTGGCTAGCTTTGCCCCAAAATAATTACAGGGACACTATATTCTTTTAAACACTGCTTGGCCCATTATATCTAGCCTCTTCTCGGCTAACTCTCATACCTGGACTAGCCCATTTCTAATAATGTGTGTAGCACCCCAAGGTGCGCTTACCGGGAAGATTCTAGAAATGACAGAGACATCTCGCTGCCTGGACACTCACCCAAAGTTTCTCTGTACCATTGGGGCATCCATCTTCGGCCTCCAGGCCCATAGTATCCAGAGACATTTCCATGAAGCAGGAAATTTCAAAGGCAGTTCAGTCACTATCTGCTGTGTCCTGCAGAATGTCTCACAGACTCTTTCATTAATCAGGAAATAAACCAGACTTCCCCAAAGTCAGTATCATTTAATTCTTCCCTTATCATTCCTGGTCTCAGGAACCCCTGTGAA
This sequence comes from Microtus pennsylvanicus, assembly GCF_037038515.1. Taxonomy (NCBI): domain Eukaryota; kingdom Metazoa; phylum Chordata; class Mammalia; order Rodentia; family Cricetidae; genus Microtus; species Microtus pennsylvanicus. The sequence goes on from NC_134584.1 coordinate 50,185,919, forward strand.
ATTCTGTTTTCCCCCTGAAAGATTCCTCCCTCTATCTTTCATCTTGGGACTCTTCTCTCTTAGTCACCAGGGTATAAAACTTTTCCAGAAATAATTTTCTGCCTTTCCAGTTTTTGTGAGATCCAAGCTGCCAGCCAGCCAGTTCCTCACAGCCTGGAAAAATACAATGGTAATCAGCTACCCCAAGAAATGGTCAAGCATCTCAACTCCCCGACACCCACAAACTCAGCATGAAGCAGTCACGAGAGACCTTATGATGCCCCACTCCCACCCATTAAGACCCCCAAACCTGAAAATTTTTGTAATAAACAAAAGGGTGGAATGTAATTATTCAGCCAAAAATAAGGCACACTTCCAGGTTCTAAAGGCAAGCACATGCAGGCAGGACCTCAGGCATGGATATACCTGAATGTGAAAGGGCCCCATGAGAAACACATGCACACATGCGGGATTCCATCCATGTATGACTCAGCTAAACCCTTACACTCATGCGAAAGCCTGTCATTCTGCATATAACATAGTCGTTCAAGACCCTGTTCACCTGCGCTAGCATGTTTTAAAAGCTGGATGTGCCATCTTTTTCTCTCTCTCTCTCTCTGAACACTGATTCCTCAGGCCTGTACATACCCCCTCTAATAAACTCCTATGTGGGATTGGTGTATGTTCCATGTATCCTTCTCACTCGTGCACATGTAATTTCATGTAGCAATAGGGCCCAGAGGCTGGCTAGGCATTTGCCTAAGTCCTGACAACACATGTGCAGGAAAAGGACCCTGGGTCTGGCTAGGTATTTGCCTGAGTCCTGATAATACAAGTGTAGTCAGAGGACCCTGGGTCTGGCTAAAGTTTGCCTGAATCCTGACAAAACATACTTAGATATAGGACCCTGAGGCTGGCAAGGCATTTGCCTGATTCCTGAAAACACATGTGTTGCCATAGGACCCTGGGGCTGGCTATGCATTTGCCTGATTCCTAACAACACATAGGTACACATAGGACCCTGGGGCTGGGTAGGTATTTGCCTGACAACACGTGGGTAACCATAAGAACTTTTGGCTGGCTAATCCTTTGCTGAGTATTGACAACACATGTGTACCCATAGAACCCTGGAGCTGGCTAAGCATTTGCCTAATTCCTGACAACACATAGATAGACTTAGGACCCCCGATCTAGCTAGGTACTTGCCCGAGTCCTGACAACACATAGGCACCAAAGGACCCTGGGCTGGCTATGCATTTGCCTGAGTCCTGACAACACATAGATTGCCATGGGACCCTGGGGCTGGCTAAACTTTTGCTGAAGTTCTGACAACACATACATAGATATAACACTTTGGAGTTGGCTAGGCATTTGCCTGAGTACTGAAAACGCATAGGTAGTCAATGTCCCTGGTGCTGGCTCAGCATTTGCCTGAGTCCTAATAATACATAGGCAGACATAGGACCCTAGGGCTTTCTAGGCATTTGCCTGATTCCTGACAACACATAGGTAGCCGCAGGACCTTAAGGGCTGGCGGAACATTTGCCTGAGTCCTGGCAACACATATATAGATATAGGACCTTGGGTGGCTAAGCATTTGCCTGATACCTGACAACATCTAGGTAGCCATAGGACCCTAGGCTGGCTAAACAGTTGCCTGATTCCTGAAAACACCTAGGTAGACATAGGATCCTGGGGCTGACTAAACATTTACCTGAGTACAGAAAACACCTGTGTAGAAATACAAACCTGGGTCTGGCTAAGCAGTTGCCTGATTCCTGACAATACACAGGTAGTCATAGGACCTGGGGCTGGCTAGGCATTTGACTGATACATGACAACACAGACATAACCATAAAACCCATGAGCAGGCTAAGCAGTTGCCTGATTCCTGACAATACATATATGAATATAGGACCCTGGGACTGGCTAGGCAGTTACATTTGGTACTGAAAACACCTGTGTAACCATAGGACAAAGGTGCTGGCTAGACATTTGCCTGATTCCTGATAACACATGTGTAGCCATAAGACCTTAGGGGCTGGCTGAACATTTGCCTGAGTCCTGACAACACATACATAGATATAGGATCTTGAGGTGGCTAAGCATTTGCCTGAGTATTGACAACCCATGTGTAGCCATAAAACACTGAGGATGGCTAGCTGTTTGCCTGATTCCCTATAACACATAGGTAGCCTTAGAACCCTGGAGCTGGATAGGCATTTGCCTGCATCCTGAAAACACATAGGTAGCCAGAGGACCCTGGGGCTGGCTAAACATTTGCCTGAGTTCTGACAACATATATGTAAACAGAGGACCCCGGGGATGTCTAGGCATTTGCCTGAGTCCTGACTAGACATAGGTAGTCATAGGACCCTGTGACTTGTTAAACATTTGCCTGAGTTCTAACAAAACATACATAGATATAGGTCCCTGCCCCTGGCTAGGCATTTACCTTTAGTACTGAAAACACCTGTGTAGCCTCAGGACACTGTGACTGGCTAGGTATTTGCCTAATTTCTGTAACACATTGGTAGCCAAAGGACCCATGTGCTGGCTAAACACTTGCCTTAGTTCTAACAAAACATAGGTAGATATAGGGACCCTGCGGCCGGGTAGGCATTTACCTGAATATTGACAACACATAGGTAGCCTTAGGACCCTGGAGCTGGCTAAGCATTTGCCTAGGTTCTGACAACACATGTGTAGCCATAGGACCTTAGGGGCTGGCTGAACATTTCCCTGAGTCCTGACAACACATACAGAGATGTAGTACCCTGGGGCTGAGTAAGCATTTGCCTGAGTAATGACAACCCAAGTATAGCCATAAAACCCTGAGATGGCTACGTGTTTGCCTGATTCCAGGATAGCACATAGGTAGCATTATACCCTGGAGCTGGCGAAGCATTTGCCTGCATCCTGAAAACACATAGGTAACCTGAGGACCCTGTGGCTAACTAAACATTTGCCTAGGTTCTGACAACACATGTGTAGCCATAGGACCTGAGGGGCTGGCTAATCATTTGCATGAATATTGACAACACATGTGTAGACATAGGACCCTGGGGATATCTAGGCATTTGCCTGAGTCCTGACAACACATAGGTAGTCATAGGACCCTGGAGATGGTTAGGCATTTTCCTGATTCGTGACAACACAGACGTAGCCATAGAACCTGTGGCCTGGCTAAGCATTTGCCTGAGTACTGACAACCAATGTGTAGCCATAAAACACTGAGGATGGCTAGCTGTTTGCCTGATTCCTTATAAAACATAGGTAGCCTTAGGACCCTGGAGCTGGCTAGGCATTTGCCTGCATCCTGAAAACACATAGGTAGCCAGAGGACCCTGGGGCTGGCTAAACATTTGCCTGAGTTCTTACAAGACATATGTAGACATAGGATCCTGGGGATGTCTAGGCATTTGCCCGAGTCCTGACAATACATATGTAGGCATAGGACCTTGTGATTTGTTAAATGTTTGCCTGAGTTCTAACAAAACATACATAGATATAGGTCCCTGCGGCTGGCTAGGCATTTACCTTTAGGACTGAAAACAACTGTGTAGCCTCAGGACACTGTGACTGGCTAGGCATTTGCCTGATTTCTGTAACACATTGGTAGTCAATGGACCCGTGGGCTGGCTAAACACTTGCCTTAGTTCTAACAAAACATACGTAGATATAGGCACCCTGGGGCTGGGTAGGCATTTGCCTGAATATTGAAAACACATTTGGAGACAGAGGACCCTGGTTATGTCTAGGCATTTGCCTGAGTCCTGACAACACAAAGGTAGTCATAGGACCCTGGAGCTGGATAGGCATTTGGCTGATTCCTCACAACACAGACATAGTAACAGAACCTGTGGGCTGGCTAAGCATTTGTCTGAGTACTGACAACCAATTTGTAGCCATAAAGCCCAAGGCTGGCTGGCTCTTTGCCTGATTCCCTATAAAACATAGGTGGCCTTAGGACCCTGGAGCTGGCTAGGCATTTGCCTGCATCCTGAAAACACATCGGTAGCCAGAGGAACCTGGAGTTGGCTAAACATTTGCCTTAATGCTGACAAGACATATGTAGACATAGGACCCTGGGGATGTCTAGGCATTTGCCTGAGTCTTGAAAACACATAGGTAGTCATAGGAACCTGTGACTTGTTAAACATTTGCCTGAGTTCTAACAAAACATACATAGATATAGGTCCCTGCGGCAGGCTAGGCATTTACCTTTAGTACTGAAAACAACTGTGTAGCCATAGGACACTGTGACTGGCTAGGCATTTGCCTGATTTCTGTAACACATTGGTAGCCAAAGACCCATGGGCTGGCTAAACACTTGCCTTAGTTCTAACAAAACATACGTAGATATAGGGACCGTGGGGCTGGGTAGGCATTTGCCTGAATAATGACAACACATGTGTAGCCATAGGACCCTGGAGCTGGAAAAGCATTTGCCTAGGTTCTGACAACACATGTGTAGCCATAGGACCTTAGGGGCTGGCTGAACATTTCCATTAGTTCTGAAAACAAATACATAGATGTAGTACCCTGGGGCTGAGTAAGCATTTGCCTGAGCAATGACAACCCAATTATAGCCATAAAACCCTGAGATGGCTAGGTGTTCGCCTGATTACAGGATAACACCTATGTAGCATTAGACCCTGGAGCTGGCTAGGCATTTGCCTGCATCCTGAAAACACATAGGTAGCCTGAGTACCCTGGGGCTGGCTAAATATTTGCCTAGGTTCTGACAATACATGTGTAGCCATAGGACCTTAGGGGCTGGCTAAGCATATGAATGAATATTGACAACACATGTGTAGACATAGGACCCTGGGGATGTCTAGGCATTTTCCTGAGTCCTGACAATACATATGTAGTCATAGGACCCAGAGGTGGTTAGGCATTTGCCTGATTCCTGACAACACAGACGTAGCCATAGAACCTGTGGGCTGGCTAAGCATTTGCCTGAGTTCTGACAACACATATTTAGACATAGGATCCTGGGGATGTCTAGGCATTTGCCTGAGTCCTGACAACACAAAGTTAGTCACAGGACCCTAGAGCTGGTTAGCATTTTTTTGATTCTTGAAAACACAGACGTAGCCATAGAACCTGTGGGCTTGCTAAGCATTTGCCTGAGTACTGACAACCCATGTGTAGCCATAAAAAACTGAGGCTGGCTAGCTGTTTGCCTGATTCAGTTTAAAACATAGGTAGCCGTAGGACTCTGGAGCAGGCTAGGCATTTGCCTGCATCCTGAAAACACATAGGTAGCCAGAGGACCTTGGGGCTGGCTAAACATTTGCCTGAGTTCTCACCACACATATGTAGACATAGGACCATGGGATGTCTAGGCATTTGCCTGAGTCCTGACAACACATAGGTAGGCATAGGACCCTGTGACTTGTTAAACTTTTGCTTGAGTTCTAATGAAACATACATAGATATAGGTCCCTGCCCCTGGCTAGGCATTTACCTTTAGTACTGAAAACAACTGTGTAGCCTCAGGACACTGTGGCTGGCTAGGCATTTACCTGATTTCTGTAACACATTGGGAGTAAAGGAAACTTGGGCAGGCTAAACACTTGCCTTAGTTCTAACAAAACATACATAGATATAGGGACTCTGGGGCTAGGTAGGCATTTGCTTAATATTGACAAAACATTTGTAGACAGAGGACCCTGGTTATGTCTAGGCATTTGCCTGAGTCCTGAAACACAAAGGTAGTCATAGGCCCCTGGAGCGGGTTAGGCATTTGCCTGATTCCTGACAACACAGACATAGCCATAGAACCTGTGGGCTGGCTAAGCATTTGCCTGAGTACTGACAACCCATGTGTAGCCATAAAGCCTGAAGCTGGCTAGCTGTTTGCCTGATTCTAGATAACACATAGGTATCCTTAGGACCCTGGAGCTGGCTAGGCATTTGCCTGCATACTGAAAACACTTAGTTAGCCAGAGGACCCTGGGGTGGCTAAACACTTGCCTGAGTTCTGACAACACAAAAGTAACCATAGGACCCTGAGACTGGCTAAGCATTTGTCTGAATATTTACAACACCTCTGTAGACATAGGACCCTGCTGATGTCTAGGCATTTGCCTGAGTCCTGACAACACATAGGTAGTCATAGGACCCTGTCACTTGTTAAACCTTTTCCTGAGTTCTAACAAAACATGCGTACATATAGGACCCTGGGGCTGGCTAGGCATTTGCCTGATTCCTAATAACACATTGGTAGCCAAAGGACCTGTGGGCTGGCTAAACACTTGCCTTAGTTCTAACAAAACCTATATAGATATAGGGACCCTGGGGCTCGTAGGCATTTGCCGGCGTCTTGACAACACATGCATAGCCATAGGACCCTTAGGCTGGCTAGGACCTTGAATGAAGCCTGACAAAATATGTGAAGGCTCATGACGCTGGGTCTGGCTAGGCATTTGCCTAAGTCTTGACAACATATAGGTAGGTATATGACTCTGGGGGCTGGCTAGGCATTTTCATAGGTTCTGACAGCACATAGGTAGCCATAAGACCCTATGGTTGGCTAAGCATTTGCCTGAGTGTTGACAATACATTTGTAGCCTCAGGACCCTGGGACTGGCTAAGCATTTGCCTGAATATTGCCAACACATGTGTAGACATTGGACCCTGGAGATGTCTAGGCATTTGCCTGAGAACATGTTTAGCCATAGGACCTTGGGTTGGCTAGGCCTTTGATTGAGTATTGACAACACATATGTACCCATAGGACATTTGGGACTGGCTAAGCATTTGGCTGTGTCCTGTTAACACATGTGTAGCCATAAAACTCTGGGTCTGGCTAAGTCTTTGCCCAAGTCCTGAAAATACAAGGTAGCCATAGGACACATGGGCTAGCTGAACATTTGCCTGAGTCCTGACAACATATATGTAGACATAGGACCCTAGGGGTTTCTAGGCATTGGCCTGATTCCTGACAACACATGAGTAGTCCTAGAACCCAGGGGCTGGATAGGCATTTCTCTAATCCTGACAATACGTATGTGGCCACAGGACACTTGGGTCTGGCTAGGCATTTGCCTGAGTCCTGACAACACATAGGTAGCCTTAGGACCCTGGAGCTGGCTAAGCATTTGCCTAGGTTCTGACAACACATGTGTAGCCATAGGACCTTAGGGGCTGGCTGAACATTTCCCTGAGTCCTGACAACACATACAGAGATGTAGTACCCTGGGGCTGAGTAAGCATTTGCCTGAGTATTGGCAACCCAAGTATAGCCATAAAACCCTGAGGTGGCTAGGTGTTCGCCTGATTCCAGGATAACACCTAGGTAACCTTAGGACCCTGGAGCTGGCTAGGCATTTGCCTGCATCCTGAAAACACATAGTTAGCAAGAGGACCCTGGGGCTGGCTAAACATTTGCCTAGGTTCTGACAATACATGTGTAGCCATAGGAACTTAGGAGCTGTCTAAGCATTTGCATGAATATTGACAACACATGTGTAGACATAGGACCCTGGGGATGTCTAGGCCTTTGCCTGAGTTCTGACAACACATAGGTAACCATAGGACCCTGAGGCTGGCTAAGCATTTGCATGAATATTGACAACACATTTGTACACATAGGACCCTGGTGATGTCTAGGCATTTGCCTGAGTCCTGACTACACACACGTAGTCATAGTACCCTAGAGCTGGTTAGGCATTGGCCTGATTCCTGACAACACAGACGTAGCCATAGAACCTGTGGGCTGGCTAAGCATTTGCCTGAGTACTAACAACCCATGTGTAGCCATAAAGCCTGAGGCTGGCTAGCTGTTTGCCTGATTCTAGATAACACATAGGTATCCTTAGGACCCTGGAGCTGGCTAGGCATTTGCCTGCATACTGAAAACACTTAGTTAGCCAGAGGACCCTGGGGTGGCTAAACATTTGCCTGAGTTCTGACAACACAAAAGTAACCATAGGACCCTGAGACTGGCTAAGCATTTGTCTGAATATTTACAACACCTCTGTAGACATAGGACCCTGCTGATGTCTAGGCATTTGCCTGAGTCCTGACAACACATAGGTAGTCATAGGACCCTGTCACTTGTTAAACCTTTTCCTGAGTTCTAACAAAACATGCGTACATATAGGACCCTGGGGCTGGCTAGGCATTTGCCTGATTCCTGATAACACATTGGTAGCCAAAGGACCTGTGGGCTGGCTCAACACTTGCCTTAGTTCTAACAAAACCTATATAGATATAGGGACCCTGGGGCTCGTTGGCATTTGCCCGAGTCTTGACAACACATGCATAGCCATAGGACCCTTAGGCTGGCTAGGACCTTGAATGAATCCTGACAAAATATGTGAAGGCTCATGACGCTGGGTCTGGCTAGGCATTTGCCTAAGTCTTGACAACATATAGGTAGGTATATGACTCTGGGGGCTGGCTAGGCATTTTCATAGGTTCTGACAGCACATAGGTAGCCATAAGACCCTATGGTTGGCTAAGCATTTGCCTGAGTGTTGACAATACATTTGTAGCCTCAGGACCCTGGGACTGGCTAAGCATTTGCCTGAATATTGCCAACACATGTGTAGACATTGGACCCTGGAGATGTCTAGGCATTTGCCTGAGAACATGTTTAGCCATAGGACCTTGGGTTGGCTAGGCCTTTGATTGAGTATTGACAACACATATGTACCCATAGGACATTTGGGACTGGCTAAGCATTTGGCTGTGTCCTGTTAACACATGTGTAGCCATAAAACTCTGGGTCTGGCTAAGTCTTTGCCCAAGTCCTGAAAATACAAGGTAGCCATAGGACACATGGGCTAGCTGAACATTTGCCTGAGTCCTGACAACATATATGTAGACATAGGACCCTAGGGGTTTCTAGGCATTGGCCTGATTCCTGACAACACATGAGTAGTCTTAGAACTCAGGGGCTTGATAGGCATTTCTCTAATCCTGACAATACGTATGTGGCCATAGGACACTTGGGTCTGGCTAGGCATTTGCCTGAGTCCTGACAACACATAGGTAGCCTTAGGACCCTGGAGCTGGCTAAGCATTTGCCTAGGTTCTGACAACACATGTGTAGCCATAGGACCTTAGGGGCTGGCTGAACATTTCCCTGAGTCCTGACAACACATACAGAGATGTAGTACCCTGGGGCTGAGTAAGCATTTGCCTGAGTATTGACAACCCAAGTATAGCCATAAAACCCTGAGGTGGCTAGGTGTTCGCCTGATTCCAGGATAACACCTAGGTAACCTTAGGACCCTGGAGCTGGCTAGGCATTTGCCTGCATCCTGAAAACACATAGTTAGCAAGAGGACCCTGGGGCTGGTTAAACATTTGCCTAGGTTCTGACAATACATGTGTAGCCATAGGACCTTAGGAGCTGTCTAAGCATTTGCATGAATATTGACAACACATGTGTAGACATAGGACCCTGGGGATGTCTAGGCCTTTGCCTGAGTTCTGACAACACATAGGTAACCATAGGACCCTGAGGCTGGCTAAGCATTTGCATGAATATTGACAACACATTTGTACACATAGGACCCTGGTGATGTCTAGGCATTTGCTTGAGTCCTGACTACACACACGTAGTCATAGTACCCTAGAGCTGGTTAGGCATTTGCCTGATTCCTGACACCACAGACATAGCCATAGAACCTGTGGGCTGGCTAAGCATTTGCCTGTGTACTGACAACCCATGTGTAGCCATAAAGCCTGAGGCTGGCTAGCTGTTTGCCTGATTCTAGATAACACATAGGTATCCTTAGGACCCTGGAGCTGGCTAGGCATTTGCCTGCATACTGAAAACACTTAGTTAGCCAGAGGACCCTGGGGTGGCTAAACACTTGCCTGAGTTCTGACAACACAAAAGTAACCATAGGACCCTGAGACTGGCTAAGCATTTGTCTGAATATTTACAACACCTCTGTAGACATAGGACCCTGCTGATGTCTAGGCATTTGCCTGAGTCCTGACAACACATAGGTAGTCATAGGACCCTGTCACTTGTTAAACCTTTTCCTGAGTTCTAACAAAACATGCGTACATATAGGACCCTGGGGCTGGCTAGGCATTTGCCTGATTCCTGATAACACATTGGTAGCCAAAGGACCTGTGGGCTGGCTAAACACTTGCCTTAGTTCTAACAAAACCTATATAGATATAGGGACCCTGGGGCTCGTAGGCATTTGCCCGAGTCTTGACAACACATGCATAGCCATAGGACCCTTAGGCTGGCTAGGACCTTGAATGAAGCCTGACAAAATATGTGAAGGCTGATGACGCTGGGTCTGGCTAGGCATTTGCCTAAGTCTTGACAACATATAGGTAGGTATATGACTCTGGGGGCTGGCTAGGCATTTTCATAGGTTCTGACAGCACATAGGTAGCCATAAGACCCTATGGTTGGCTAAGCATTTGCCTGAGTGTTGACAATACATTTGTAGCCTCAGGACCCTGGGACTGGCTAAGCATTTGCCTGAATATTGCCAACACATGTGTAGACATTGGACCCTGGAGATGTCTAGGCATTTGCCTGAGAACATGTTTAGCCATAGGACCTTGGGTTGGCTAGGCCTTTGATTGAGTATTGACAACACATATGTACCCATAGGACATTTGGGACTGGCTAAGCATTTGGCTGTGTCCTGTTAACACATGTGTAGCCATAAAACTCTGGGTCTGGCTAAGTCTTTGCCCAAGTCCTGAAAATACAAGGTAGCCATAGGACACATGGGCTAGCTGAACATTTGCCTGAGTCCTGACAACATATATGTAGACATAGGACCCTAGGGGTTTCTAGGCATTGGCCTGATTCCTGACAACACATGAGTAGTCCTAGAACCCAGGGGCTGGATAGGCATTTCTCTAATCCTGACAATACGTATGTGGCCACAGGACACTTGGGTCTGGCTAGGCATTTGCCTGAGTCCTGACAACACATAGGTAGCCTTAGGACCCTGGAGCTGGCTAAGCATTTGCCTAGGTTCTGACAACACATGTGTAGCCATAGGACCTTAGGGGCTGGCTGAACATTTCCCTGAGTCCTGACAACACATACAGAGATGTAGTACCCTGGGGCTGAGTAAGCATTTGCCTGAGTATTGGCAACCCAAGTATAGCCATAAAACCCTGAGGTGGCTAGGTGTTCGCCTGATTCCAGGATAACACCTAGGTAACCTTAGGACCCTGGAGCTGGCTAGGCATTTGCCTGCATCCTGAAAACACATAGTTAGCAAGAGGACCCTGGGGCTGGCTAAACATTTGCCTAGGTTCTGACAATACATGTGTAGCCATAGGACCTTAGGAGCTGTCTAAGCATTTGCATGAATATTGACAACACATGTGTAGACATAGGACCCTGGGGATGTCTAGGCCTTTGCCTGAGTTCTGACAACACATAGGTAACCATAGGACCCTGAGGCTGGCTAAGCATTTGCATGAATATTGACAACACATTTGTACACATAGGACCCTGGTGATGTCTAGGCATTTGCCTGAGTCCTGACTACACACACGTAGTCATAGTACCCTAGAGCTGGTTAGGCATTTGCCTGATTCCTGACAACACAGACGTAGCCATAGAACCTGTGGGCTGGCTAAGCATTTGCCTGAGTACTGACAACCCATGTGTAGCCATAAAGCCTGAGGCTGGCTAGCTGTTTGCCTGATTCTAGATAACACATAGGTATCCTTAGGACCCTGGAGCTGGCTAGGCATTTGCCTGCATACTGAAAACACTTAGTTAGCCAGAGGACCCTGGGGTGGCTAAACACTTGCCTGAGTTCTGACAACACAAAAGTAACCATAGGACCCTGAGACTGGCTAAGCATTTGTCTGAATATTTACAACACCTCTGTAGACATAGGACCCTGCTGATGTCTAGGCATTTGCCTGAGTCCTGACAACACATAGGTAGTCATAGGACCCTGTCACTTGTTAAACCTTTCCTGAGTTCTAACAAAACATGCGTACATATAGGACCCTGGGGCTGGCTAGGCATTTGCCTGATTCCTGATAACACATTGGTAGCCAAAGGACCTGTGGGCTGGCTAAACACTTGCCTTAGTTCTAACAAAACCTATATAGATATAGGGACCCTGGGGCTCGTAGGCATTTGCCGGCGTCTTGACAACACATGCATAGCCATAGGACCCTTAGGCTGGCTAGGACCTTGAATGAAGCCTGACAAAATATGTGAAGGCTCATGACGCTGGGTCTGGCTAGGCATTTGCCTAAGTCTTGACAACATATAGGTAGGTATATGACTCTGGGGGCTGGCTAGGCATTTTCATAGGTTCTGACAGCACATAGGTAGCCATAAGACCCTATGGTTGGCTAAGCATTTGCCTGAGTGTTGACAATACATTTGTAGCCTCAGGACCCTGGGACTGGCTAAGCATTTGCCTGAATATTGCCAACACATGTGTAGACATTGGACCCTGGAGATGTCTAGGCATTTGCCTGAGAACATGTTTAGCCATAGGACCTTGGGTTGGCTAGGCCTTTGATTGAGTATTGACAACACATATGTACCCATAGGACATTTGGGACTGGCTAAGCATTTGGCTGTGTCCTGTTAACACATGTGTAGCCATAAAACTCTGGGTCTGGCTAAGTCTTTGCCCAAGTCCTGAAAATACAAGGTAGCCATAGGACACATGGGCTAGCTGAACATTTGCCTGAGTCCTGACAACATATATGTAGACATAGGACCCTAGGGGTTTCTAGGCATTGGCCTGATTCCTGACAACACATGAGTAGTCCTAGAACCCAGGGGCTGGATAGGCATTTCTCTAATCCTGACAATACGTATGTGGCCACAGGACACTTGGGTCTGGCTAGGCATTTGCCTGAGTCCTGACAACACATAGGTAGCCTTAGGACCCTGGAGCTGGCTAAGCATTTGCCTAGGTTCTGACAACACATGTGTAGCCATAGGACCTTAGGGGCTGGCTGAACATTTCCCTGAGTCCTGACAACACATACAGAGATGTAGTACCCTGGGGCTGAGTAAGCATTTGCCTGAGTATTGACAACCCAAGTATAGCCATAAAACCCTGAGGTGGCTAGGTGTTCGCCTGATTCCAGGATAACACCTAGGTAACCTTAGGACCCTGGAGCTGGCTAGGCATTTGCCTGCATCCTGAAAACACATAGTTAGCAAGAGGACCCTGGGGCTGGCTAAACATTTGCCTAGGTTCTGACAATACATGTGTAGCCATAGGACCTTAGGAGCTGTCTAAGCATTTGCATGAATATTGACAACACATGTGTAGACATAGGACCCTGGGGATGTCTAGGCCTTTGCCTGAGTTCTGACAACACATAGGTAACCATAGGACCCTGAGGCTGGCTAAGCATTTGCATGAATATTGACAACACATTTGTACACATAGGACCCTGGTGATGTCTAGGCATTTGCCTGAGTCCTGACTACACACACGTAGTCATAGTACCCTAGAGCTGGTTAGGCATTTGCCTGATTCCTGACAACACAGACGTAGCCATAGAACCTGTGGGCTGGCTAAGCATTTGCCTGAGTACTGACAACCCATGTGTAGCCATAAAGCCTGAGGCTGGCTAGCTGTTTGCCTGATTCTAGATAACACATAGGTATCCTTAGGACCCTGGAGCTGGCTAGGCATTTGCCTGCATACTGAAAACACTTAGTTAGCCAGAGGACCCTGGGGTGGCTAAACACTTGCCTGAGTTCTGACAACACAAAAGTAACCATAGGACCCTGAGACTGGCTAAGCATTTGTCTGAATATTTACAACAACTCTGTAGACATAGGAACCTGCTGATGTCTAGGCATTTGCCTGAGTCCTGACAACACATAGGTAGTCATAGGACCCTGTCACTTGTTAAACCTTTTCCTGAGTTCTAACAAAACATGCGTACATATAGGACCCTGGGGCTGGCTAGGCATTTGCCTGATTCCTGATAACACATTGGTAGCCAAAGGACCTGTGGGCTGGCTAAACACTTGCCTTAGTTCTAACAAAACCTATATAGATATAGGGACCCTGGGGCTCGTAGGCATTTGCCCGAGTCTTGACAACACATGCATAGCCATAGGACCCTTAGGCTGGCTAGGACCTTGAATGAAGCCTGACAAAATATGTGAAGGCTGATGACGCTGGGTCTGGCTAGGCATTTGCCTAAGTCTTGACAACATATAGGTAGGTATATGACTCTGGGGGCTGGCTAGGCATTTTCATAGGTTCTGACAGCACATAGGTAGCCATAAGACCCTATGGTTGGCTAAGCATTTGCCTGAGTGTTGACAATACATTTGTAGCCTCAGGACCCTGGGACTGGCTAAGCATTTGCCTGAATATTGCCAACACATGTGTAGACATTGGACCCTGGAGATGTCTAGGCATTTGCCTGAGAACATGTTTAGCCATAGGACCTTGGGTTGGCTAGGCCTTTGATTGAGTATTGACAACACATATGTACCCATAGGACATTTGGGACTGGCTAAGCATTTGGCTGTGTCCTGTTAACACATGTGTAGCCATAAAACTCTGGGTCTGGCTAAGTCTTTGCCCAAGTCCTGAAAATACAAGGTAGCCATAGGACACATGGGCTAGCTGAACATTTGCCTGAGTCCTGACAACATATATGTAGACATAGGACCCTAGGGGTTTCTAGGCATTGGCCTGATTCCTGACAACACATGAGTAGTCTTAGAACTCAGGGGCTTGATAGGCATTTCTCTAATCCTGACAATACGTATGTGGCCATAGGACACTTGGGTCTGGCTAGGCATTTGCCTGAGTCCTGACAACACATAGGTAGCCTTAGGACCCTGGAGCTGGCTAAGCATTTGCCTAGGTTCTGACAACACATGTGTAGCCATAGGACCTTAGGGGCTGGCTGAACATTTCCCTGAGTCCTGACAACACATACAGAGATGTAGTACCCTGGGGCTGAGTAAGCATTTGCCTGAGTATTGACAACCCAAGTATAGCCATAAAACCCTGAGGTGGCTAGGTGTTCGCCTGATTCCAGGATAAC